>NC_071579.1:30363000-30696750 GCF_024509145.1 Vidua macroura
CCGCGGCGCCGGGAGGGGCCGAGGCCCGGCCGTCCCTCGGGAGGCGGCTCTCCTGCCGCGCCGCCCCGGCTTCCTGCGCCGCAGGTGAGCCGGGATCGCCCCTCGCTTCCCGCTTCCGCCCAGGTGAGCGCCGGCGGCCATCCCGCCGCTCCCGGCATCCCGAGCTCCCCGCATCCCGCCCCCGGCACCGCCGCCTCCCGCCCGCAGGTACCGCGACCGCCCCGCGAATGGCACGGATGGGGTGGGGTGAGACGGGAGGGGGGGGCACGGGCGGTCGGCGTGGACCGCTGCAGGAGCGAATTCCCCTTCGGACACGGCGGTGTGGATCACCGGGTGAAATGTGCGCGTAAAAATCTAAACCCCGTGTTTATCCCGAGTATTCCAGCCTGCCAAGAGGATGGAGCTGGGCTCTGCCTGGTGGTGCCAATCAATAGTACAAGAGGCAGTGGGTAGAAATTGATGCCCAGGAAGTTCCACCTGGATGTGAGGATGAACTTCTTGCCTGTGCGGGTGACAGAGCACTGGAATTGGTTGTCCAGAGAGTGTGTGGAGTCTCCCTCACTGGGGGCATTCCAGAAGTATCTGGACTCAATCCTGTACCTTGTGCTCAGGGATGGCCCTGCTTGAGCAGATGACCCAACTGTGTTTCCTTCCAACCTGACCCATCCTGGAATTCTCTATGGGTTTCCAACCATCTGCTTCCAGAGCCAGACCCGTGAACAGCAGCTTGGCCAGTCTAGCCGTGGCCAGGGTACCAGCCTGCGCTCATCCAGAGCCCCCCATGTGAAAGCCCTTCTGGCACCAGGGACCTGGACAAGTCCCTGACGCCCCAGTGAAGACAGGGCAGGGCTGTGTGACTCCCGATGGCAGCCAAGGGCTCTCCATGGCACTGGAGTCATCCTGGTGTTGTGGTGTGGTGCAAACAGTTTCCATTGCTCCGAGAGGCTGGCTCAGGGTGAGGAGAGGAGGGAAGTAACACACCTGTTGCAACACTTCCCATCAAGTGCCTGTCAGTCGCAGAGCAGGTTTTTACTTTGTTTACGGGTGGTTAATGGGAAAACAGTTCTTCCGCATTCCTTTTTGACTCGTGACCCTTGGAAGTTCAGCATGGTTCCAGGTCTAACAGCTCTGTTCCCCATGATTTGTTAGTTGTGTACACTGTCATCAAAGTACCTAGGATTTATTGAGGATGACAATATTTAGATACTGGAAACGAGTTTTCCACGAGGACAGGTTTCTGAGACCATGTTTTTGCTTCGTGGAGAGCAGCTTTGCCATGAGCTCTGACTTCTGTCAGACAGCAGAGAACCCACACTGGTGCTTCCCTAGAGGCTGAAGTCCACAGGAATTCAGGTTCTGCTTCCTAAATTTACTATGCCTGGAGAGTGAGTGAGGCTTCTCTTGATCTGCACTAAGACTGGTAATCACAGGTGCAGAGTGGTGTATTTTCTTCACTTTCCTCCCCCTGTAGTCACTATTCGTGTGTAAAACTCAGCCTGCCCACGCAGTATTGTTTTTTTTTCAGCAATATTTAGCTGTGACCCACTGCACCTTGGAGATGTGTGGCGTATCAGCGTTCAGGTACTCACAGAAATATTCCGTTTTTTTCCTTCTTTCAAGTGCCTGGGGCAGGCAGTGTATGCCCAACAGCATTTTTGTAAATCCTGCAGCATTGCACATAGCTGAGGTGGTTTCAGAGGAAAGATGTGTACGTGCTATGCTTGGTCTGACTGAATTTTTCTGTACAGTATAAGTAAAACTGAGCAAAACACGTGTTAGAAAAGTGGCTTTTCACAGTATGGAGTCACTTGATGGTGTGTAAACTATAAAATTTTGGATATCTGAAGTTCAGCTGATGGCATGTTAGGACAATTTAGGATTGAGATCACACTAACAAAAGCTGGTTTCCCTTGCTTTTGCTTTTATCAACTTTTAAACTGAAATTTTCCGAGTCAGAGGTCTCCGTGATGAGGAGGATGATATGCACTGTATTAGTCACTCATGATAACAGGGCCAGGAAAAATTCCAACTGCATTAGTGCAGAAAGGTGACTTTGGATCAGGATGAGCCCTTTGGCTGCTGAGGCTGGTTGTGTTAGAAGCCTTTGAGAAACAGCAGCAGTTAGTTAGGCTTTTTGTGGGTTTTAATATCCCCAAAGGTTCCAGCCAGGCTGAGGGGGGAGAACATCCCATAAGGCTGGACTTTTCCTGGAGGGATGCAGGAAAGGGTTGTTGGAGGCCAGGCTGAAGGACGTGGGGCAGAGGTGGTTGTGGCTGGGTGGGGAAAAACAGGCAGAAGAATCTCTGCTGGCTGAACCGTGTCCTCCTCCAGAGCCCAGCAGCAAAGCCCTCAGTTTCCAGCTTCCAGCAGCCCCTTGTGGAGGGCAGGTGTTTGTCGAGGCTGCTGATGGGATGTTGGGATGCCGTGCTCCCCCGTGGCTCTGGGATGTGCCGGGGCTCAGCGCTCCGTGTCTCCGTGCAAGTGGCAGGGGGTGATGGCAGTGGAAGACTTAAACCTTTCAGCTCTTCTGATGACCCTCTGCTGGCACCAGCATGGGGGAATTCCTTTTTCCTTGTGCTGCTTTTGAAGAAGATCCAAGTCTTGGGATTTCATACAAAACCTTCTGAAGCTTTCCCACTCCCTCGGATGCGTTGAGTTCAGCTCTCAGAAGTGAAGACAGTGGAACCCCAGATGGATGCTGTCCTGGGGTTACAAAACACTTAACCTCCTGAAATTCATAATTTTCTTAATGATTTTATGGTTATGTTGGAAATTGTGACATAAATGTTGAACTGATATTTCCAATAAGATAAATAAGCATCCATAGGAGTTGGAGACTGGAGCTGGGATGTGAAGTGCATGAACTGATTTTAACAGGACAAACCAAAGTGTTTTGGATCATTCTTCAAAATTAATATCTAGGAATGGGCTTTCTAATATATCAGCTGTTTGCTGACACTCTGCCTGGACTTAGAGTGTGTTTGGAAAGTGTTTAATGATAAATTGTTTGGGCTCTTAAACATAGAGATCAATAATACGTGGAGTTATGAGTTTCTCTGGTGCCCAAAAGCAGGTCTTAGAGACCTGTCCTCAATTATCCATGACTTGAAAACTCTAAATTAGTTTGTATTTTCAGGGATCCCTTCACACCAGAAGGAGCTGTTTGCTTTAATTCCCACCCCCCAGCTCTATTATGGAAGAAAGGAGAATAAAGAAATACTAAGTATGGTTTTAGCATATTGCACAAAAAAAAGCAATCACTAAAAAGTGTTGCAAGCTGTCTAGAGGGCAGCTCTGATCACGAGGAACCCCAAAGTGCTGTGTAAACTTGAACTGTTATTCAACCACCTGAGATCCACTTGGGCATCCACTGGCACAAGTGGCTCTTAGGGACACTTGGAGCAGCTCAAGCAAGAAGCTGAAACTTCCTTTAATCTTTTTTTTTTTTTTTCCCTCCTGTTTTGTACCTCCTTCTCCGGGGAACTTCTGCCTCAATGGAGCCAAGATCTCTTACCTATAATTCTTCTCCTAAAATTTAAATCCCCAATTTTCTAGGGTCAGTCCCCATTGGATAATTGCTGTTGTTACACCTTCAGCAAAGGAAAAAAGATTAATTTTGGGGATGGTTAGCTCAGCACTTGGATTGGGCACAAAGCTCACCCCACCAAAATGTGAAGGATTCTTTCTGAGTGTTCAGCTCCCTGTTCCAGCTCACTATAGGATCAGCTGAATGGAAAGTGGAAAGGGAAGAATAAATGCATGAAAGAGGGCTGGGGAGCTGGACCAGCCTCTTTGCTTTGGATCTTGGGTGGGCATGGTGCTGTCAGGTCGTCATTATTTCCTGCCATGCTGGCTTTTTTCTCTGGGTTTAATCTTTTCCTCTCCCCACTGCTGCTTTAAAGGTGTTTCAAGCCACTCTTCCTCACTGGAGTTATTTTCCATCCCTTTCTCATTTTGGTTCTCTCACTTTCCTCTTTTAACTGCTGATGAGAGGTAGAAAAACAGAGGAGGGAAGTTAAACCAGGAAGAAAGAACAAATTTTCATATTCTTTGTCCTGATTTGTTAAGGTTCATGCCATATTTTCAGTCGAGGGAAGTTAAGTTTTGTCTTCTGGGTTTAATGAAGACTCAGGAGTGTGTAAGGAAATTATGTTTTCATCTGCTCTTCAGAATCAGCTCTCAGCACAGAATCAAAGGCTGCTGTGCTCTTTAGAAGTGTTTTACTTCGAATGGAAAAGAAAATAAAGCTGCAGCACTTCCAAAAGTGCAGATGCATTCCTGAAAATCTTTCAGGGGGTTGTATGGCTTTGCTGCTTCAACTCTTGCTATGAGTTTGATTTAAAATGACCTCCTAAATCTGTTAGGAGTCTTGCAAAGAGACTCATTCTGCCTGGCCCTGGGTGGAAACCACACAAACCCACGGAGCTCTGCAGGAATTCCTGCAGGAGCCAAAGCTCCTGGGATATGCACAGGAAAGGGTGCATAAATCTGAAATTGTGGTTTGTGACACGCCTCCCTCCACTTCTTTTTTCCAATTAGGTAAATCAACTTAACCTGACTCTGCAGGAGAAGGAAAGCTACTCACCTGCATCATTAATATTTTGGTAAATATAACAGTGTCCTCCCAGAATTCCAGATGTTTTCAGTGTGAGCAGAGACAGCGTCAGAGGCAGGGCTGAAAGGATCAGAGGTCCTGCTGGGAGAGAACCCCTGGAATGTGCTTACCCTGGTCCACCACATGACCCTTGCTCCTCTTGAACTGCAAGACTAAAAAATAAATAAAAAGCTTTTATATAGAGAGAGGGATACGGCTAGTCTTGTTCCAAAATAATTCCAAGTATATTATTCTGGAATTACACACTTATATACAGGATAGAATTAAAATTATGTAAATTGTGCTGTTAAATGGCTGACGTTTTTCAGAGGAGCTTGTACTAAGTGAAGGAAACTTGTTTGGTAGAGCTGCCTTGATAGATTTCAGAATGACAGGCTCCACATCAACTTAATAACATGCAAGCAAGGGTACAAATTTATCATCTCTGCTAATTGCAAGTCTGTTGTTTTTATACTGCCATCTAGGCCTCAGCCCCTGTTGGAGCCCTGTTCTATTTGGCACTGTGGAGGAGCTTGATAAAGAATATTCTGCTCCTTAAAAGCTTAATAAAGGATATTTTGCTGTTCATGTATGTAGAAAAGAGAAAGGCAAACACCTGCAGGAGAAGAGAACAGGCTTCCTTCACCTGTTGCAAATCAGGCTGTGATTAGAACAGACCTTCCTCAGGAATGTGTTGGAACAGGGATTAATATGCCAAATTTTGGGCTTTAACTCTGTGCTGTCCCATGAGTGAAGTTCACTGTTTTATGGGGAAACACAAAGTTCCATCCAGCTGGGCTGAACAATCATGATAAGAATACTGTCTACAAATGATCAGGTGGAAAGTATCTTCTAAATAACAGGTAGATTTTAGCTCTGTGTATATCTGTGAAGATCACAACTTTAATGTCAATATGCAAAATAATTTGGTTGAACGTGTCTCAGTTTTTCTTTTCAGTTTTTTTTTTTTCATAACCTGCATTTTTATTCATATTTGGAAGAGCTGTTCATATTCCTTCCTGTGTGTGTGAAAGGAAAAACATGGAACAAGATAAAATTTTAGGATGTGCTGAGGCTGTGTCAAGAGCTTTTTAAAATACTTGGGGTAAACAACAGGAGTAGTAGTACTTTTTTTATTAAATTTGTTGTAGTTAGCTTAAACTAATTTGTTTAGATCTATCATTAATTAATTTAATTTTTTTTTTTAATCCTCGGCCAGGTTATTCCGATCAACTCCAAAAACACCCCTCAACATGCCCGAAAATCCAGCAGCAGGTACGTGGTCTGAAAATGATTCCTTTTGCTGAGCACTGAGCAAAGAAGCTCCATTCCTAACCTGGACACGTTTGTGGTGCAGATAAGCAGCAGGTGCTGCAGATCCTGGATCGGCTGCAGGCAAAGCTGCAGGAGAAAAGGGATTCCCAGCACCAGGAAAACCTGACTGTCCTACGGAACACCCTCAGGAGCCCCTTGTTCAACCAGATCCTGACTCTGCAGCAATCCATCAAGCAGCTGAAGGAGCAAGTGAGTGCAAAATTACTGCTGTAGGTGTGATGATAACTCTGGGCGAGTGGAGCTTGGATCAGGACGCGTAGGCGCGTGTTAACGAGGGCGCTCTCATTAATAAGCTGTAACGTGGTGTTAGTGAGTGTTGGGCCTTTTTTTTCCTCTTCTGTGGAGCTGGTGTCTGCAGAGGCACTGCTGAAATGAGAAGTGGTTTTGCAACCAAGAGGTCATGGGGCAACGTGCTTTGAAAGGGATGCAGGACAGGCGGGGTTGTGTTGGAAAAGAACATCTGCAAAAGACATCAGCTCCAGTGTTTGGAGTCCTGAGCAGTGTTGGAACTGGGATCCTTTGTTTTTCACTGAAGCTAAGTGCTGTTGATCAGCTCACTGGCAGCATTTTTTCCTCCCTAAAAAACAGCATCACTTAGTCCCTTCTAATTTTTACAAGAATGCTTAACCTGCTTTGGCAAATAAAGTGTAGAAAACCCAGCCTGAAGATTTGCCAAGCTCTGATGCAGCTGTACCCAAGCGAGTTTTAAAATGACTTGGCTTCAGCAGAGGTTGGAACTTCTGTGGTTTGGTTTATAAAGCCAAGTGACGCTTGATTTTGTGGACATGGGCATGGACAAGTGCCACCCTGCAGCTGAGTTAAAATCTTCAGCAAACTGAAAACCAAGGAGTGACCAGCAGGGTGGGTGTCAGGGGGACAAGGCTGTCCCTTGCCAGGTCTATTGCAGATGTTCCTGCCTGGCTGGCCTGGTGGTGCCTGTGCCATTCATTATCCCTCCTTCCCAAGTTCCCACAGGTGCTGCATCCCTTCCTTCCAAGGCTGTGGATGCACGTCTGCAGTCTATTAAAAAAAAATGTATGAAAATGCAAATGTGTCTAAGAAGTGACTGTGACATAGTGGGGTTTGTATTTGGAATGTTCAGAATTCTCTTATCTAGAAAATTTAGGCTTTCTTGAAGTTCTGTTTAAGCGTGGGCACCTTCTTTCAGGATGGGATTTTCCAGTTTATTTTGTCACACTGGGAATATTTTTCATTTCTTCATTATCAGTGAGGACTAGAAGTGCAAGTTCCAGCAGAGATAACATGTTCAGTGATAGTTTGTACCCTAGGCTCTCTTTGGGGAGGGGATAATACAAACCAGGCCTCAGGCTCCTGAATGACTCAAAATATTTGAATTTTTGTGCCAAAATTCTGTGTGGGTTTCCCTAACAGTTGCAGCAGTGCTTGAGAGCCTCTTTAGTGTTTGGTGCTTTTGCATGTGTTGTTTCTGGAATACCAGGGTGAAAAGAGGATAAGGGGCACGGGCAGGGGAGAAGCATGAAAGAAGCAGGGGAAAATAAGTAGAAACACAGCTGAAACATTCAGGGAACTCCTGAAAAACAGTTTAAATTTGATATGGTAGCTTGGTTATAGATTATATATTAACGCTGCCTGACTTATACAGGTGAATAAATTTGTGTGAATGGGCATATATGAACACAGGTTTTTTGCTCCTTTGGCAGCCTGCACATAAAATGTTATTAGTGGAAAACCCTTCCTTTGTTTTCAATAGCTTTTCCACACCTTTGGTCATTTTCAACAGCTCAATTACATGCCTCCTGACCGCTCGGTGGATTTTGATTTTACCAAGAGGGGGCTGTTGGTGTTTGCTGACAAATCAGTCACTGCTGGGACACCTTGCACTTCACCTGGACCCAGAGCATCAGCCTTCACTCCAAACCTGGCAGCTAATGAATTTAACACGATCATCCAGCAAATGGCAAAGGTAAGGCTCCAAGGTTTAGTGAACCAAACTTTTTTTTTTTTTATTTTGGAGCATTTCACGCTGCTTTTTTTGTTGTGTGTCTGGAAGCGTGGTGCCTCCTAACCAGGGTAGAAGTGTTCAGAACTTTTCCCTCTGGAAGATAATGTCAGCAATAGGAAGTGGCTTGGTAGCTTGTTTTATTTTTTTAACTTCCATTGCCAATTTTCTGTTTTACTTTCTACCAAACACACCAATGTAGTAAGGAAGTTTCAGCTGCCAGAAAACATTTTTGGTATTTGATGACACTTAATTGAAAATTTTTCAGCAGAGAGTTGTTTTGATGGAAGCACTTGTTTATCAAGTACATTTTAAATTGGAAATGTACCAACTTTATGAACAGTGCAAAGGATTAAAAAAAACTAGCATGCAATATTTTATTTAACTCTTTATTTAGTATGTCTTAACTTTGCCAGGCAGATGCAGCTGTACCAAATTCCCTAAGAATTTGTACAGGTGCAGACATCCACCCATGTGGGATTGGCATTTATACCACGAATGCATTGTTCTGTGTTATTTTGAACCATTAATTTAATTGCTTAGTCATGCCTTTCTATATTAAGTAACTGTTGCTAATTGACTACCTTAATGTAGCTGTAATATTTTGAGCATTACTCTTCTCATTAGTGTGTCTTTAACTCATCAGAGATAAGATCTAGCAGTAAAGGCTGCACGTTATTTGGAATAAAAGAGCTGTGATAGCAGTGCATTCTCCCAGTAATATTTCCCAGTAAACAACCCCAGCAATTTTGTATTAGAACCTAAAAAAAAGGCAGTTGCAAAAGCAAACTTTTTTTAGCATTAAGTGTGAAGCTGCAGGGAGGGGGAGGAAATTAACTTCTTTATTTAAAAGCTGCAGCCGTTTGAATGCACACCTAAAAAACCAGCATTAAAAGCAAGGGGAGCCAAAAGACAAGTAATTTCGTTTAGCTATACAGCATTTCCAGAAATCCCAAATATATTGCTCTAGACAGCACTTCGTTCATAGTTTTCATCCAGTTTGGAATTCATCTCATAATGTGAATGAAGTGTGAAAGCAGCTCTTAAATTCCCTGAGGTTTCAGAACCACAGAGTGCTTGCGTATCCAATACGTTGCCATATTAAAAATAATAAATGGGGGAGCTTTTATAGAAATAACATATTCAGTATTTTGCCTTTGTTTATTCTTAGGAGGAGAATAATTCTCCCAGTGTTCATAAATTTTCAACTAGCTCATTCTGTTGCATTGAAAATTAGTAAATCATTTTATCTTCTGTTTTATTAGGGAAGACAAATAGAATCAATAACGATTGATAAACCTTCTGTTGGAGGTCTGGGATTTAGTGTGGTTGCCCTTAAAAATCCCAGCCTGGGAGAAGTTGGTATCTTTGTCAAGGAAGTCCAGCCAGGAAGCATAGCTGACAGGTGAGATCTTCATAATTGTGTTGGAAAGTTCTATTTTCCATGAAGGGAAAAGTCATGACCTTCATGTTGAAAACTCAATCAGAATAACATGTTTGTCTGGGTTATCTGCTGGGGTATTTTGGTGCTGGTATCTTGAATTCAGCTGAAATTCATCATCATTGAATTAATCTTTTCAGCTGAAAGGGGCTCATGTTTTGAGGATCAGGTTTTCATATGAGTTTTAAATATCCGAGCCATTCATAAATGGAATTTCCAGAAATCATGGCTCACTTTAGAGAATCTTGAGTCCTGATTAAAAAAACAAGAGAAAACTCAGAAAAGAATACAATGAAAATAAAAAGTAGATTCCATTTTAATTTTTATGCATTGTGTCCCTGAAAGGTTTTTTTTCCCCCGCCCCCTTTTTCCTTTATTTATGTGCCTCTGACAATGCCCTGTTTATAGTTGGTTTTACTGTTTGTTTCCTGTGTAAATTTAGATCCACTCCTCCCAACAGATCCTTGCACAGATGTCATCATAGAATCGAAGCTTCAGGCAGTTTCTTCCTGTATTGTCTGTGGGTTTTCACCCAACAACAAAAGGCAGAGCAATCCTTTAAAAATAAAACGCGATTGTGAAACCACAAGAGTTGGCATGAGACAAACGCAGTGCTTGGAATTATGTCTCAAGAAAAATGTGTCTAGATTTCAAGTCACTGGTGTCACTTTTTAAATAACACATGTCAGGAAGTGCCAACACAGGATGACAAAAAGAGTGGGGAGAGGTTGGAATGATAATGGCGATGGGCCCGCAGAGAACACACCAGAGAACACTTAAAGAAAAGCATATTAAGGCTCTTTCAAAGTGGAGACAGATGGACTGATCCGGATGTCAAAGGAGGGTGAATATCTCACTTTAGGATTTGATGACCTGCTGCTCACTTTCTTTGATGAGAGAATCTGAAATATGGTTAGTGCTCGAAGAAAGTGATTTCTGGGAAACATCTTAAACGTGGCACGATAAAAAGGAAGTTTCAAATGCCTTAGTTAAGATGTGCACTTATATTGTTTCGGAGTTTATAAATTTCCCCAGCATGCTTCCCGTTTTGCTTCTGAGACAAGATCTCCTGGAGACTTTTTTGGATTCCTACAGAGCTTTGAAGGCAGTGTCTGTCTATGTAACAGTTTGGTCTCGTGCTCGGAATGAATATTTAACAAAGGAGATGAGTGATGGTTTCTCTCTTGTCACAAATCTAAATTCATCACTGGGGTGAATTAACTGTGAAATTTATATTATCTCAAGGTAGCAACTGAACTGCGTGTTGCTCCAAGAAAGTTTCATGTCTGAAGCTTGATACTATAAATTTTAAGTAAACTATAAATATGCAGCACATCAATCTTTAGAATAAATAGTGATACAAAACAGCGTCAAAGCCTGAGATGTGGGTTCTTAGAGATGGCATCATGTAGTGCTAAACATAATGAAGAATAGTTCCTAGTTTATTGTGTAACTTCAAAAATACTTTTTTCTGCTTTGTAGTTCAATATCATCAAGAAAGTATAAGGGAATTGCAATTAAATTCTGCCTAGAAGCAAAGTAAAGAAGTGAGCAAATTTCTGTACCATGACAAAGCTGGAACAAAACGTAGCTGGGCAGTTTGGAACAGTGAGGGTGGAATGTAGTGTGTAAGCTGGTGAAGGCGCCCTAATAAGCAGATTTTTAAAACACATAAACATTTAACCTTGCACGACTGCCTGTTTTGCCTGTTCACATTTCAGTTGCAGGAGCCTGATGTGAAGTCACTGTGCTGCATTAAAAAATTGCTTTCAATGTTTTGTTAAGGGATCAAAGACTGAGGGAAAATGACCACATACTGGCCATTAATTGCACGCCATTGGATCAGAACATTTCCCATCAGCACGCCATTGCCCTCCTCCAGCAATCCACAGGATCCCTGCATCTGGTGGTGGCCCGGGAGCCACTTCAAGGGAACAGCAGAACTGCCTTGTTAAGTGATGTAAATCCACCTGAGACTGTGAGTTGTTGTAATACTTGTCAAAATGAGACTTCGAGCTGGGCTGGATTTCTTTTTTTTTTTTCCCCGTGGCTCTTAAGTGTTTGTGTTAGCAAGTTTAACATAGAGGGGTTTTTTCCTTTAATCAGATTTTATATGGGATGACATTTCATTCAGACTCGCCATGCAGTAAGCACAGAGCTTCCATTGCAAAGCTGCGTGGAGCTGTTATAAAGCAGATCCTGGGTTTTTATGGGATAGCAGAAGCTTTAGTAGATCTCCATATCCTTATCAGCAGGGTCTGTTCAGCACAGGCTGGATGAAGCATTTTATGAGAACACCCAGCTGAAACCTACTTGTGCTCAGCAATTAAAGATGCTCTGATTACCTCTTGAAAGAGAGTAAACATAACCTGCCATGAGCACTGCTTGGAACAGCCCAACCAATTTAAACTGGCACTGCTCACACCAAAAAGCCTTGTCTTTGTTTTAAAAAACAATTTATCAATCCCTGTTTATTTATCAGCTTGGTTTTTTTTGGTGGTTTTTTTGGGTGTTTTTTTTCTTTCCATCTGCAAATTTCAGTGATTGGGAAGCCTTTTGTTTTTGTGACAAAGGAGAGCTTTGTCACTGGGACATGTAATAAACCGGGGCTGAACTTCCATCTGTGTTCCACCCATATGGTCCAGGTGGCTTCCCTGAATTTGGACAACTGCACACCTAAATCCAGGGATTGCAATATTGGAATCTGAATTCATTATGCTAGTAGATTCTGATGAAAATCTGGGTAAAAGCAGTGTTTTTCCTTATTCTTAGCAATTATTTCCCTCATGATTATTACAGAGGTAGTGAAATCTGAAGGGTTTAGTGGATAATCAATATTGTTTATTGCACTGAAAATTTTAAAGAATTAAATTTTAACTGCTTTTTCATTGAAAGATCTGCACTGAACAGACTAACAAAATAAAATACAAATATATATCTCTGCAGGGGGTCTTTAAACTTCTTTTATGATATTTAACTGGCTTTGGCAAAGATTTTCAGTATGCTAATAAATCCTTTATTCACAGAAGACTTAAATCTGCCTGCTTTGCTCCATTTGGGCCTGTATGAGATATTAATCTGACAGAAACATTGGCTGGGTTTGGGTTGCTTAACAGCTTTGTTATTTTCAGATTGTCTTGTAGAACATAAGGTCATGGTAGAGTGTAGCTTGGAAATTTGCTTCCAATCCAGTATGGCAGAATATTGTGCTGTGCTATTAATTCAGTGCTGAATGGGGGTGTTCAGAGTGTGTAAGTGAAATAACAGAAATAAGAATTTGGGCAAGGCTGAGTGAAAACGGGGCCAGTGCAAGCTCCTTGCCTCTGTTTTCCCCTCTTGTTTGCAGTACTCTGGATTTATGAAAAACTAAAAGGATGCTTTTCATTTTGGCAGGAAAACCTTAAAATTGCTTTTTCTTAGTCAAGCTTTTTCCTGGTATCCTGTTACCCTGAAAGTGGAGGACAGAAATGTGTGTTTAAAAACAGATGAGAAATCCCACTGCGTGTTTATGAGGAAATGGAGCTGAGTGAACAAAATCCCACAGTTCTCCAGCATGTGGGGTGGAGACAGAAAATTGCTCTGATTAATTCTCCTCGTTCCTGCTGCACGTGGAAGCGAGAAACGTTAATGATGGTCCGAAATTAAAATCTCCTGTTTTTATTAATTGCAGATTCACTGGGGCCACATTGAAGACGTTGAGCTGATTAACGATGGCTCAGGATTAGGCTTTGGAATTGTAGGAGGAAAGTCGAGTGGAGTAGTTGTAAGAACAATTGTTCCTGGGGGATTAGCAGATCGGGTAATTTGTTATATTTTGTCACTTCTTGTTTGATTGCAAAGTGTAATTAACCGCTTTTGACAGTCTTAAAATAAACTAATATACTTAAACAAAAGGAAGCTGGTAGCATCAAAGTCTGAATGCCAGCACATGCTTCATAAATAAATAAAGGTTGAAGGTATGATTGAGGAAAAAGTCAGCACCTGATATAAATTAAGTTGTTCCCCAGACAAGATTTGGCTTTTGTAACATTGTTGAACATGCAAAAATTCTGAAAAGTTGCCTGATATTTGGTATTTTCAGCCTTTGGTCAGTCTGGGGCAGGACAAATACTCTGTAGAATTTGGCACATTTTGCAACATCTGTGGGGACAAACTCCTCAAGTGTCAAGTGAACTGTCAGGCAAGAAAATCTGCCCTCCCAAAGTCACTGCAATGCAGGATTCAGTTCAGAGATTGAAAATGTCCTATTTTCAGTGGGTTTCAGTGAATGGGGGTTTGATCCCTGCCTTGCAGCCTGACCAGTTCAAGGAGGCTCTTAGGTCTGGTGCAAAGCCTTTTGAAGTTGCACAGGCAGAGTTTGCACCTCTGATTGTTTGTCTTTAGAGGCTCGGTGCTGAGTGTTGCTGCATTTCAGGACTAGAACACTTGCAGTAACAAAACAGATTCAGATTTTCAAGCAAATTTGGTGATAAGTTAAAATATCTGCGGACCAGAACCCCTGCAGACAAAAGAGAGAGGCAAAAGCACTTCCTCTTATACAGGATGGAATAAAAGCTGAAAATTTGGAGAGCTTTGCTGGAAGATGTTGGCTTTTTCTCAGCAGTCTCCCTCTGAACCTCTCGTGTATAAATGAGTATATTTTAATTTTTGTCTAGCACCTGTTTTGCTGTAAGGAATAAAGTGTTTTGGCTACCAATGAAGCATGTAAACTAAGAACTCACCACATCATTCTCAGCTGAATGAGACATCATTAAGAACATGTGAAATAATGAGGCATGTACATGTTAAAATTGGATGAGTTTGTAAATGAGTTTGAGTTGGTTCTGGGAATAACTCTGTGATTGCTGTATCAATCAGTGCACCAAAGGTGGTGGAGCTGTGCTGATCAATACCAGCTCAGAATTTGGTGCTAGAAATTCCTGCTTGTGATGGGAATGATGATGCAGGTCATGAATCATAATTATCAGGTAAAAAATGTGTGGAGTCTTGTTGCCTTCAGTGGATTTACTCACTTGAGCTGGAGCTGGTCACATGAGAAAAAAAATTACCAGGCTAATATAGAAGTATGAGGGAAGAACTCTGTAGAAAACTCCTAAATCAAAATGCTGTGCTTACATTCTAACTCCTACCTGATGAGGAGTATTCTGTGAAACAGAGCACACAACAATCTGTGAGATTATAAAACATTGTTGCTGCCTGTTTTCTTCTAAATGAGCAAAACAGTGGGAAAACCAGCACAAAACTGTGCAAACGAGTCCTTGAGTTATTTAAAATGTTGCCACGGTGGTCATTTTCTTCTGGCATTTTCTCACATTGGTTCTCATGGCCCTGAAGATGCCCCTGCACAGTTTCAGTTTTGTGATGGAACAGATACTTTATGGGTGGACTGGAAACACTTTTTGCCATTTCATTTGCGTTTGAAGGACGGGAGGCTGCAGACAGGAGACCACATCCTGCAGATTGGAGGCACCGACGTGCAAGGGATGAGCAGTGAGCAGGTTGCCCAGGTGTTGAGGAACTGTGGGAATTCTGTCAGGATGATCGTTGCAAGGGACCCCAGGTGTGAATTCATGGAGGCTCCACCAGCTCCCGTGAGCTGGCCAGTCAGCGCATTACCTTCCCTTCCAAATGGAAATGTGAGTATCTGCTGCTTCCTTGGGACGTTTTTAAGTGTGTTTGTGGCTTGTGATCAGAAAGGAAGGAGAGAACAGAGAGTTCTTGGGCCCTAAAGTGCTTCTCCTCTCTTGAGTTTCCAGATATATGCTTGTGTTTAAGTGGTCATTATTACAGCCCTGCCTTCTATAATTTTTCCTTTTTCCCTGTATCTTATTAATACCTATAATCTTGGGATTGGAATGACCAGCTTTACAGAATTTATTTCAGAGTGGCTAATTTAATTACCGAGACCATAAACATTATCGATAAGTGGTACTTTTAGTTCTTCTTCTTAGCTCGTTACATTTTTTTCTAATCAATCATTTGCAAGTGGATTTAAAACTGGACTGTGAATTTCCCTAGTCTGAAATCCAGAGAGCCACGGCCACACCAGAATTATTCAGCACAATCATCTTTTTATGAAACATAAGTGTAATGTTTTCATAGTCTACGCTACTGCCTGTGATAGGAAATATATCTAAAAATTTTGAAACTTGTTTTAGCAAATCTTATCATGGTCATATCAAAGTCTCTTGTTTTTGAAGTCATTCTTTTCAGTTTTGAGTAATTAAAATCAACAAATGCTACACTAAGTGTACAGTAGGTCTCGAAACATAAACAAAGCTGTGCTTGTGTACCATCTGCTACTACTGTGCTGCTTAGATTTAGGTGTAGAATCTGAGTAGCCTTTTCTTTCTTGTTTAGTTTCTTGAATATGAGTGAAGAGAGATTTTTTTTGTTTTTGTTTTTGTTTTTTTTTTTTGAAGCACTGTTTTTAATGTCAGAGTAGAAGTCACTTTGCTCCAAACTCACCCCTTTGCTCACCGGGCACAGTCACTGCAAAGGCAGCTCTGTGTTTTACACCCCTGGGAAAATGCTGTGGCTGTGTCACTCAAGGATTTTGGGTCCTTCTCGAGCTCCTCTTCCCCCCAGGGTTCCCCAGGAGGGATCAGTGCAGCAGGAAATGCAGGGTCCAGGAGATGGGAGGGGTGATCTACTGGGCTTGTCCAATATTTGACAAGAGGCTTTCCAAGGGAATCAGCATTCTTGAGGCCCTTCTTTCCTGACTGGATCATATTTTCCAGGGCCTGTATTAGGGGAAAAATAAATAGATTTTTTTTTTTTTTTTTTGGTAGTGGTCGTAATTTTCTTTCCTCCACAAAATACTGTTTTTCTCTCTTCCTGTTGTCACTGATCAGCCCTGAGCACTGTAAATGCTGCAGCCTCCCTAAAATGTGATTCCTTCTTCGTGCCTTTTCAGTGTCCTCCCTGTTCCTGTTTTGCAGTTTAGAGGGGGAAAATTCATTTTCTGAACTAAATAGTGCCTTCATGTTTAGATCTGAAGAAATTCCTCTTCCTCGTGCCAGGAGAAATTTGCAAAGACAAGATTAGTTGTTAATCTGAATGTATTTATTAATTTAGTGATGATTTCAACGATCCCCATTCAGTTTATGTCAGTTTTATAATGGAACTTATCCCTATAATCTAGTTTTTCTCTGGTTTATGAGTACTTTCACTAGCTGTGAGCTTTGGAGTGGAAAATATTTTCCTTTTCTCTTTTTTGTGAAACCAGCAGAAAGGCATTTTTAATAGTTGGTTAGTTATTTTCAGTTTTATATTAATATTTAATTTTCTTTGAATTTCCTGTGTTAGAGAATAACTGAAACTACTTCTGTGTGTGGGCACAAGAAAACAATCTTATTATCTGTACTGTCCAAGATAGCAACAGCAGTGTGTGTGCTGACTGTATTTAGGACTTTGCAGTTTGATTTTTCTGGACTTCATTTCAATTATTTTGCATTCTAGCAGGAGTGTCACTTAGAGAGAGATGTTTATAACCAGAGCACTGACTCTGAGGAGCTTTTTGATTGTGAAACCAGCCGGGCTCTCAAGGCCACAGCTCCATTCCAGGTGCTGCTGTGGGCTTGCTAATAAGTGACAGCACCCAAACTTATCTCCATCTCCATCAGCCTCTTATGGAGCAAGGGAGTTGGAAGGCATTTAATGAGCTTAATGACTTTGCTGGTGGAGGGAGGTGTGTGTGATAAGGAGATAGTGCCCATCGATTTCCCTTCCATTGAGAAGTGAAATAGGCATGGCTGCAGCTCTGGGCTGCTTTTCATATGGGTCCTTCCAAAGCTGATGCTTGGCACGCATTTGATTGAGCTTCTCTTTTTTCACTCCCTTATGAAATGTTTTCCATTTTCCCAGTCCCTTTTTTGCTGTTGGCAGTGACAGGATCCCTCTTGATTTCATCACTTTAACAGACCTTACTCTCATCATCTTTTTTTGATCTCATTGCTCTGTATCTGATTACAGAAAGAAAACAACTCTATGTATTTCAATTTATCCCTTGCAATCCCAGATTTATGTGCTTGATTGTTTTTCTCTTTTGGTCTCACCAGTGTCTTTACTGTTCCCTGTTTGAACTCTTGCCTTGCAGTTCTGAATTTTACTGCTCAGAGGAGAATTGCACAGACATCCCAGGGCCAGCTTTGTAGGGACTTTACAAATGAATTTACATTGCATTTAAACAAAAGGAAAAACAAAATCACTTCTCGCTTCTGAAGGTCTTAATTAACCTGCAATATTGTAATGGCACTGGGAAATCATGAGAATTTTTTTACACATTGTCTTGTGCTTTATTTATAGGATAATTACAACTTTTTTGACACCTATGACGTTGAACTTATAAAAAAGAATGGGCAAAGCCTGGGAATAACAATTGTTGGATATGCTGGCACATGTGATATGGGTGAGTTGTACAGGATTTAGGAAAATGTTGGTCAAGGGCTTCTCAAATACCTTTTATTCACCATGGGGAAAATGAATGGCTCCTGCCTGTGCTAGGATATGGAGACATGAAATTCACTAGAATTACAGATCAGCATCTCATATTTAGTGGGAGTTTGTGACAGGGCAGTGTTAGTGTTTCAGGCCTTTTAAATTTATTTCTTTGTTTTTATTTCCTTGTTCTCATTGGGAGTTAGAATTAATAATCAAACTGCAAACATGACAAAGGACAGCTTTTCTGATTTCCATGTTTCTCTTCTCTTTTTTTTTTTTTAAAGAAAAATCCTTTTTCATTAAGATTTAAAGTACTAAATTCTTTAGCTGTAAGATGATTGAAGTCCTGATCAAAGTCCTTAAGCACATACTTTACTTTTAGCTTAGTTAGTCCTATTGAAATCAAACGCAGCATGGCTTTAAGTGATTGTGGTTTAAAGCCTGGGTAAGCACAAGGATGAATCCATGGAGGATGTGGCCTTTTGTGAGCCATGTTAAGGAAAAAAATTTGAGGTCAGTGTACAGGTGGTTGTGTCAGTGCTGGGGTTTTTTTTTTTTTTTTTCCACCAGAGATCCTCAGTTTTGTGTCAGGCTGTGGGAGTGGTAACGTGCAGATGGTGGTGGTTTAGAGATTCATCACTTTATGGGCAGAAGGAAGTGTGTGAAAAAGGCTGGAATTAAAAAATCTTAATAAGAAAATAAGCAAATTAGCTTAATGCAGTGACTTGTTTCTCTTCCCCCCCCTCCCCAGCAGAACCTTCAGGGATTTTTGTGAAAAGTATAATACCTGGGAGTGCTGCTGACCACAACGGCCAAATTCACGTTCATGACAAAATTGTTGCTGTAAGTAAAACACTGTGCTTATATCTTGCTGTGGAGCTAATACATTTGACATCTCTGTTAAAAGAACAACATAGTAAAGCCCTCCTAAAATTAATTAAACCTCCTCTGCTCTGCAGAAGAAATAATTTGGAGGTTCGTGTTTGTTTAGGTAGACTTGTGACAGAAATGAGCTTTGGCTTGCTGTGGTTAAAGTATTATTTTATATTCAAAGAAATAGTAAATAGTAGTTAACTGTGAAAGAGGCAAGCATTTGGATTAAAGTGTTTCAGAGTGGAGAATCTTGGCTTTTGGCCTGCAGTAAAGATGAGCAGCATTAACTTCTACTTGAATTGAATGGGACTCGAGGATTGTTAAGATTCTGCAAGATGTGGCACATTGTTTGTGTTCCTTAATGGCTCTGGAGCCTAGATACAATCAAAATGTTAATGGTCACAATTTAGGTTTAAAAGCCCAAGCTTTATGTGTAGAAAAATGGAAAAAACATTGAATAACAGTGAATTGAATAATAGCCAATTTTGCATTCACAGCACAAGCAGGAATGAATTCCACAGTCTTTTTGTTTTAAGAGATAATATTTATAGAGATATGATTTTAAATTACTTTTAAAATGTGTGCCATGCCAGACCTTCCAAAGTCAGCTTCTCCTCTGTGAGAGCAAAAATTAATATAACCTTTTATCTGCAGGAAAGGCCCTATTGATGCATGATCTGACAGCGAGGTGAACAGAGTATTTTGGGTGTAAATTAAAATATCTGATAATCTAAGAATTGGGCTGTTTAGGGTGGATTGTAGAAACAGTTGTTTGTAGAGGCTTGTGTGGGGCATGTTAGAAATCCATGAGAAAACCAGAAGTGATAATGAACTGAACAGAATTCCAGGTTGAATAGTCTGCTTGGAACCTTCATCCACAGTCCTTGTCAAGCTGGTTTTGGTAAGCAAAAAAAAAAAAAAAAATAAAATTAAAGGAAAAAATCTGTGCATACTTGTATCAGGTTAGTAAATTCAGTTTTGTGGTTGTCCCCATGAAAACAGAAAGAAGAAATTACTGCTGTGTTTCCTTTTAAAACGCATTTTGGAAATAAATTCTCATCAGTGAAATGTAACAGATTTAATGAGATTGTTTTGCAAATATTGCTGTCTTGGGAGAGTAACCCTGTAATTCCTGCACTAAATAACGTGGCTGTTGCTTACAGCCTGTACTCCACAACGTAGCCTAAGAATGCAGCACAATTACTGTTATTTGGTACAATTTTCTCGTTTTTAGGTGGATGGAGTCAGCATACAGAATTTTACCAACCAAGAAGTGGTAGAGGCACTGAGAAACACAGGACAGACTGTACGTCTCACCTTGCTTAGAAGGAAACCTTCCTTTGCTATTTCCTCAGAAACACCTTCAGGTAGAGGTAATTCTTTTTTGCTAGCAGCTGATTTTGTTTTTCACTTAGTTTACAGTTACCTCATTTAACAGTTTAGGGCTGGATACCACATGATCCTCAGTTTTTTAAATGGTGCACTGTAGAAAATTAAGATGCTTAAAGGAGGAATGGAAAGGAACTAAAATGAGAGATTCAGGAAAATTCAGTGCAGCCAAAAAAAAAAAAAGAAGGAATTAGTGAGGTGGTGTTATTACTTCCTATATTTTGCAGCATATGATTTGGGTTTTTTTAATCTGTTTCCACAGTGCAGCCATTTGTTCCAATCTTTGTGTTCCCT
Source organism: Vidua macroura (assembly GCF_024509145.1). NCBI lineage: Eukaryota > Metazoa > Chordata > Aves > Passeriformes > Viduidae > Vidua > Vidua macroura. The sequence goes on from NC_071579.1 coordinate 30,383,350, forward strand.
GGAGCTGTAGGGCCTGAAATTAGTGTGGCCACTAAGAATGAGGGAAAACAAGAGCAGAAGGGTAATCTTCACAATGAAAAGCAGCAGAGTCTGCATCGAGCAGGTAGATAGGATACCTTGCAGTGCCTCTTCTGAGTCTGGTTAAAGGCTACCATATTTAATCCATTTTCAACACTGATGGGTTGGCTTAAAACATCTTTAGTTTTTGTCCTAATGCTTTCTGAATGTAATGCTTTATTTAATGTAATTGCAATGCTTTCTGAAGTAAAGATCTACCTCTTGGATCTAACCAACTCTTTCCACAGTCCACAGGTCTGCTGAGAGTGGGTTCTGTGATATCTCAGGGCCTGTAATTCTCTGTCTCTTCTTCCTTGCATAAAATTTGCCCTTTTCCAGTCAGCAGTGGTCCCCTTTGTTTAGGGAGGGATTTTTTAAGGTGACAGTCAGTGGAGGTGCAGCTCTTTTGGTTCTCAGGAATGACTCTCATTAACTCTGGAGAGCTGAAAGCCTCCAGCTCAGTCATTCCTTTTTGTGGTCCTGGTGCTGCACTGATGACCTGAGGTGTGGAGTTTTGTCCTGGGAGAGACTTTATTTATCATCCTCCTGTGCTGCCAGGGCCCTGCACCAGCCTGCTGGGTGAGCAGCATCAGGAGCTGGAACTCCAGGGAATTCATATTCATTTCCTGATCAGTGTTACCTCAGTCACACCCATCTTCATGGCTGGACTCAATAATCGTAGAGATCTTTTCCTGCCTTAATGATTCTGTGATCTTCTTGCCCTCACACGTCTTAAGTCTCCTGCAGAGTATTTTCATAATATTCTTCTGGTTTCCTTCTAGCACATCTCTGAACATGTTGCAGTTTCCTCTCTTGGCACTGCAGTAGCTTCATTAGAGCTCATGTCTTGGGTGCAAAGACTTTGCTGGAGTTCAGAAAAGGCATTTTTTAAAACAAATGGCGTTCAGGCACAGGGGCAGGTCACAAAGGCATGGGCTGCTCTGGCTTTTAGCTGACTTTGGAACCAAGGCTGGAGGTCTTTCCAGAACCTTCAATTCCCCCACAGATTTCTGGGCTCCTCTACAGGAACTTCTGGGTGAATTTATACAGCTTGTGTTAAAGTCAGCATAAATTATCCTTATGCCTTGTAGTTTCTAAGACATGTAGATGTAATAGAGGATTCTAAATTACGGCTGTCAATGAATAGCAATTTTGCTGTGATTGTTGAAGATCTGTCAGTATTAAAGACAACCTGGAAACGAGAGAAATGTAGCAGTTCCTATATTCCATTCTGTTTTACTTTTCTGTCCAAGCCTCGTAACCAGACATCCTTTGTTGTGACTTTTGCGTGTTCCCAGAAATAGGAAGCCAGAACAGAGGTGGTTGAGTAGCTGAGAGTTGAGGTTCTCAAAGCATTGTTTTGCTATGACAGAGGCTGGAAAAGAGCAACACTTTGTCTGTCCTGTGTCACTTACCCTTTTTTTTTTTTTTTTTTACTGTGGGACTTCTATGCATATTTTACTCCTACAGAAATATGATGTATTGAAATTTCACCTTGGAACAGAATTTAATGGCCAAGTTTAAATTCCAAAGATAGGTGCTTATTTTGGATGTGGTGATGGGCACTTCATTATAATGGTGCTAAGGTAAATACTGCTAATTTAAGGCTCTGACTAAACTCTGGAAATGCTTTTAGAAGTTTAATGTAAAAGGTATGTTTTATAAAATGCGTATTACTTCCCTTTAAGCCCAGTTGTGTGAAATTCTTATTAAATTGTGTTTCCTGGGGAGGTATTAAATAGTAATTCTGGCCAGGCAAAGCCATGCTTAAGCAGTCCTGGTACAAAGGCAGCAGGGTTTGGGCTGCAACGTACACAGAGCCTGAAAATCTGTGCTAGCAGAGTGCAGGCAATGAATTTAACAGCTGCAGCCTCTGCAAGCCTGCAGGCTGGGCAGAGGAGGAGAACTGCTCCATCCTGCCTTGCAGGAGTACTCAGAACCCAGAGGGACAATGTTGGGAGTCAGGAGCTTAAGAGGTGTCTGGGGAAAAAGCCCCAGCAGTAGGGCAGGTAAAGGAAGGGCTTTAATGAAGAGCACCCTTGTGTAGTAACTTTGTGAGAGCAGGAGGAAGCTGTGAGAAAAAAAGATCCCAGTTTTGAAGAAGCTGACAATTTTGACCAGAAAAGAAGATTTTTACAATAGGTTTGTGGTTTCTTCTTTATGCTTGCTAATTAGAAATGAGAAACTGCCTGGAAGCGCAGGCAGAAGGACAGGCTAAATATGCTGAAAAGTTGTTGCTAATGAAAGCTGTCCCTGGAAGTGTTTTCATTTCTGAGGCCTTGCACATTATAGAAGACATGGTACATATGTTAGGTCACGAGGAATTCAGCTGGATGAGAGACTAGAAAGAAATTTCCTATTAGCTGCCATGTGGAAAAAGCTGTTGGGGGAAAAAGGAACATTGTAAGTGAATTGAGTGATGCCACTGGAATTGAATATATTCAATCCAAATCCCTTCAGCCCACATTTCTACACTTCTAAGGAAGTCACAAGCAGAGACTTCAAAGTGTATTTGAAAGAAAGAAAGGGGAAAACTTCAAATGGAGATGTGCATCAGCACCTGCTCTGAACAACTTGAGGATTTTGGTAATGTGTTTTGGAAGTGACAAAAAAATCTGTATTCAGCCAGCTGAACACAGCTTACAGTTGCTGAACTGAACTTTGAGCTTGACCCTGAGATTCATTACTCCTGGTGAACCTTGAAATCTATATTTGGCTGCACAGTGGATTTCAGGTGCTTAGGTCCTCTGTGTTCACACTGCTGTAACTCTGTAATAGCAGAAAAAGAGACTCAGGAATTTCTGTCCCTCTGTTTTTCTGCAGCTGTAAGGAGCAAAAGAATGCACTGGTGTTCTGGTTTTGATACAGTTCAGAAGTAAAGACAGTGATGAGCCTGTGCTTGATCATAAATCACACATTAGAAACTTTAATTTTCAATGAAGTTAAAAAACTTTAGCTAGCACTTGAGAATTTTGGGACAATTTGTCTTCCCATTATTTTTTAAGAAGATAATTTATTTCAGAGACTACTGTGGGCTGTATTTACAAACCCAAGTTTTTAATCATGGTGGGGTGTCATTTTGGGAGCAGAAAATAGTTATCAGGATTGCTGGAATTCTCAGATATCTGTGTCTGCTTGAGCCACAGTAGGTTGAAAATCCTCTGGATATTTCCAAGTGACACCTCAGTTGCTGGGCTCTGAGCAGTGTGGTTCCTCTGTGCAAATCAGACAGAATTTGCCTGTCTGGCATGGCTGAAAGTGAGCTGGAGAGAACAGGGGTGGGCTGTGTTGTCGCAGAAGTAAACTTCAATCTTTGTTTTTATTGAGTGGAAAACTTCAAAGTTACAAAAGCGTGTAATGAGGATTGTATTGCAGAGCTTTATCTTTGCAGTCTGCGAAGGTGCTGAAAGCAGAGGCAGCCTGACAATGCCATTTGTGCAGGGTTTTGCTCTTGGTGGGCTCTGAGCTCCTCGTGGTGCCTTCACAATTCCCCCCCCGCCCCGAGGTATTTTACTCACTGGTTTTATGCAGAACCCGGGCTTGTGCTTTACATTCTGAATTTCAGGGCGACACAGCAGCAACGCCGAGTGGTCTGTGCCTTGTCTAGACATCTGACAAACTACTGCAGCCATTCAGTGGGGGGGGAAAAAAAAAAACAAACCAAACCAGTTTTTGGTAATTCAGCCCCCAGATGCTGCTGCTGTCGCTGCTGGATGGAATTTGCTGTAGAGCTTGATTCTTACCAGTTACACATTGCTCCAGCTTGGAACTTTGGAACTTTATATGTGAGCTGAGCTTCTGGCTGAGGTCAAATGCAGGGCAGCCAGTCATTTTCTGCTGTCTAGCTCTGTCAAATTGTCTTACAGGACTGTAACCAACTGCCTTGGTTGCATAAGTAAGAAAGCTGAAAAGATATAAATGTCAAGATAGCCAAGTTCCCACGGAAGACTGGTTTAGAACTGGAGCTTATATTAAAGCTCATGTTACTTACTGGCCTAATTAAAGTAGACAAGGCTTTATACCTGCCAAATGTATAAATAAAGTCTGTGCCTGCATTGTGCTGACACAGCCCCTCGATAACAGCAATATCTTGTCAGGTGTTTTCCTTCTTAAGGGGGCTCATTTGGGTGGGAGATGATGTTTCCCTGGAGTGGGAAGCGTTTTTACGGCAACAAATGATGAAGTTGTGTGAAATTTGTTTTGCAGCCTGAAAGAATGATTTATTTACACTACTGCATGGTACAGAACTCACATCTCATCACCAAGCATCACCTCTCCTGCCTCTCAGCTGCATAAATCACACTTTTACAGGAGCTGACATTTTGCATTGTTTTCCTAAGAAAGACATTTTTGATTTGTGCCGTTTGATAGACTCAGCTTAATGCGCTTCCCTTTTGGGGATTATTCCCTCTAATCTTTTATTTACACTGAATTTTTATTGGAGTATTTAGAAGTAAATGTACTTCTGAATGTACAATATGCTTGAAAATTTAATATTCGCTTTCATACTTAGGAAGAGTCCCGCTCCCTCCAGCACATGATCTGAAATCCAAGTGGGAAAACCTGCTGGGACCAGAATACGAAGTTATGGTATGTTTTATTTCAATAAACTACATTCATGAATGTTATTTCTTTAAATTACAGATCTGTGAGCTTAGCATCACAGGCTGTTTATAGAACAGTTCAGTGTTTGGAACAGATCAGTAACATCAGATTTTCTTTCCTGCAACGTCAGGGCTGAAATGTATGTTATAATGAGTTGGGGGATTTGCCCTTTTATTTTATTCTGTTTATATAGATACTATTGTTATACAAATACAAGACTGGAACAGTGATTTAAGGAAATCAGCTGTCCTGTTAAATCTGCATCACAGCAGCCACTTAAAATATATGGCATTTTTATAATTTCATTCATGATCTATTTATTTTGCTGGGCACTGAATTAAAAAAAGGCTCAGGATAGAACTTCCGTTTTCAGAAGAATCTTACCATTTTATCTGAAGAATGAAAAAATGATTTTCAAACATGCTGGGAAAATACGAAGTAATTCTCAACAGTGTAACTTTGTGGTGCCAGTGTCTAGTAGATATTTCTTCACTTCATATTAAATAATTGCCTAGCAAAAGATTGTTTTGATGAATTTTCACGAGGAGTTGATGGAAATTGTAATTCACTTGTGCTTTTCAGTGCTGGGTGAGCCAGCCAGTACAGATAAAAGCCTTGGGACAGCGTTCTTTCCGAAGCCTGAAAAAATTCTCACCACCACCAAGAAAATGCCCTGTTTGTCTTTGCAATGCTTGTCCAGTTGATTTAGAGACACTTATTTTTACTACTTGGAGTAGCCATCGTTCCAGTCACTCGCTGGGAGATTTAAAGTAGCTTTAAGAATTGCCTTGAGAAACTCGCTTCCCCTCTTTCCATTAGCACTCCTTTAAGATCTGAAGCTCGTGTGAGATTATGTACATGGTGCAATAAATCTGTTTGGCTGCCCACTTCAAGTTGCTTGGTATTCCCACCCTTACATTTCCAGGGGCTGATACTACCTCCCTGAGCACTCTCACACTTCCCACAGAGGATGAAATCCTGCTTTAGTTGGTGAATCCAACCCTTCCAAATCCTTCTTCAGCCGCCGCCGGTGAAATGCCAGCAGTGAAAATGTTAACCATGGGGCCTCTTGAATAACAGAAGGGAGCTCTCCTGGCATCATCCCATTTTGAAAGTAGTTTTTTGGTTCTGGCTGCCTGTGCCTCCCTCCTGTGTTCAGCAGCAATGTCCAGTTTGAGTGACACGCCAGTCCCTGTGTCACACCATCCTGGCTCAGCCCCCAGGTGCCTACAGGGTTCTCTCAGGAGTCTTTATCTTGAGAGGAAATAGCTGTTTGGAGACAGGGCTTGGTGGCCCTGTGCTGCTGGTCCTTTTTGGTGCCAGAGGAAGGAGCTGAGATCCCGAGCTGGGACCGTGTGGTGTCAGGCTGAGGTGCTGCCAGTCATAAATCCATTTAGTTACGTGCATGGACATGAAATGGGTTCTATCTGTCAGGAAAAACACCCTGAGTACTGCAAAACAACATGCTGGAAGCGCTGTTTAAAATTAATCCAGAAGGAAAGTCTAATCTTTATTTAACTAGAAGTTTTCAAAGAAAAGTTACCTGATTTTTTTGCAAGGCTCTGGTTTTTTTGGATCTACCAAGTGTAGTTTTCCTTTAAACATTCAACTTCAGTGTTCCAGATTCCAACCCTGGGCCCTAGATTGGAACTAAATGATCTTTAAGAGCTCTTCCAACCCAAACCATTCCATGATTTTGTCTTAATTACATTTAAAATTGAAGTAAATAACCTTCTAATATTACAAATAAATCTGTTCCGTTAAGGAGGGACAGTACAAGAAAACTGGTGGTGAGCATAGTCATTTTATTAATCTTAAAAAAAGACACTGAAAGGATTTCCTGTCCCTGGTTTAAATAACCCACTTTCCATTCCCATTTGGTAATTAAAGTTATGTATTTCAAGCCAGAAGTTGGTGGGTTAGTCTGGATGGGAGATGGCTGCACTATAGCCCGAGGTAACAACTTAAGCTGTCATACTTTCAAATTCTGACTGGCAAGTCCGTGTGGGTATTTGTGTCAAACATAATGGCATTTTGTGCTTACACAGGATTACTGAACTTGACTAAAATTGGCATTTGGGCTCCGGGAATAGGATAATATTGGAGTCTGCTAATAGTGCATAATCACCACATTCCTACTTGTAAATGTTCTGTGCCTGAAAGATTTTTCTAACATTTGTTTAAAATTATTTTGCATCAATGTGACATTGTTTAAGTGTGGTGTATTTTGCTCATGAGTTGTTCAGTTTTTTTTGCCAGAATTTCATCGTTCTGGTAAAGTCTTTATTTGTCCCACTGTTGAAAAATGTTCTGATGTCCAATTTTTAGGTTGTGAATGTGGATATGCCCTTTAAAGACGATTCAGAGCTCCAGAAGTACTCGAAGGTAAGGCTTGCATGGTGGTTTCCTTCCTGGTGTATGTTGGCAGAGTAATCCTGGGAGGGCAAGACACAGTTCCAGATGTGTTTCAGGAATTTAGTGGTTTTGTGGCTCTATATTTTCCAGAAAAGGCTGCCAATATTCTGCTTATCTCCTGGACTGATCCAATACCTTTTCATAGCACAGGCAAATGAACCTTTTAACTGTTCATTACCAAACCCCCAAACAACAAAAAAACACCCTCAAACCATGCACATAAACCCTAAATTTTTGAGTACTTAATTGCACAGAATGGAGCATAGCTTGAAACTCTGCTGAACAACTTTTTTGTCCCACAGAGAATTTTACTGTAGTGATCCTGGCTCAGGGAAAGGGATGTGCTCTTAAATTAATTTCACTTCTGAGACATTTTCAAGATACCTGTGTAAATACTGTGGAAAAGAGGTTTTTAGATATGTATTTGTGGGGACACTTCAGTGGGGAAGGGCCATAAAGTCATGATCAGACATGGCTCTAAAGGAATGCTGTGGATCAGTGGATTGCTCCTTTTATTTGAATATCCAGAATAATTTGGGAAGCAGGACAGTCAGTGTTTGAACTCCAGTAATAAAAAGCCAGAAAATGTCCGAACTGAAGGAGCAGCTCCTGCTGATCATCTCTTCTCCCCAGGGTGCCATGATTTCTTCTGCTTTTTCTGGATAGCATATCACTTTTATTCTACTTTTCCTGATATTAGCAAACTTAAGGCACTGAGGGCTGGAGTTTCCCTGGAAAAAAATTCCAAATTAGGGAGTCCCAATGGGAAAAGGCTGACACAAAATCAGTGATTTTCCCTTGCAGAGAAAAGGATGTCAGTTTTAGTAACTACGTACAGAGGACACTTCATGGATATTTTTTCTACCTCAAAGTAGTGTAACTCCCAAAGGAGTAAGACAGCTGATCTTGTGGTGAGATTTTAGGGCAATTATGGAATTTATTTTATTCCTTTATTTATTTTACTTCTGTTTTCCTCCAACCCCATGGAAGAGGGGTTGGAACAGGATGATGTTTAAGCTCCCTTCCAACCCAAACCCTTCTGTGATTTGCTGACAACTCATCTTTTGGGTGGTACTTCTCTCTGTATTTTTCCCATTAAATTTAATAGTTTGAGAGTACAGTTCAAATTGCCTTTTTCCCCCCAAGGAACAGACTGGTTGTTTTAATTGGTGCAAATAGTTTGTAAACAGAAGTTATGGACAGTAGTGCTGTAACACAGGTGAGGTCACTGAATCATCTTACTGTGGGTTTGGTTCCATTTGGTGAGCTACTGAATCCTAAATCTGTTCTTATCCTGGTAGATAAAGATTTAGACTTGAATACATATTTATATTTATCTTTTGGCAGCTGTTACCCATCCACACTCTGAGATTAGGAGTTGAGCTGGACACTTTTGATGGACATCATTATATATCATCCATTGCTTCAGATAGCCCAGCTGCAGCACTTGGTCTTCTGCAACTGGAGGATGAACTTCTGGAGGTAAAAAAATAAAACAGAAAATAAAAATTATGTGTTTCCTGTTTGTTTGACCTTCTTAAAATTCTTCTCTTCAGTTCTAGCTTGGCTGCTGTGTGTGCAATAGTATTATTCCAGATTAGTTGTGGGAGCAGAGTTGTGCTTTGGAATTCATTCATTTTCTTCATTGTTCCCTCTCATATTTATGGACAAAATGTCATATTCTTGTGACCTCTCAGTGACTTCATGGGTATTTTTTTCTGAAATGTTTTAACATGAGTATCAAGAGTTACAGGGGTGAGATAATATTGGTGTTGAATTATTTGTAGTCCTGTTGCTCAGTCTTTTGCACAATTTGGCTTTAGCTTTTGTGGTGGATAATCTTTCTGAATATTTGTCACCCCTAAAACATTTACAGCAGTCTTAGGAACAGTGGTTTCAGTTACACAATAAAACTTTTTTGTGGAGTGTTGAAAGATATTTGTGTGTATGAGCAAATGCATCAGTTTGTTTAAATGTGTGTAAAGAGGTATTGGGGCAGCTTTGGAGTTCTCAGAGCCACACCAGACCTATTTTCTCAGGAAAAATAATTATTTGATAAAATAATTCCTATTTTGCGAGTGTGTGTGTGTACATGGATCCATTGGTATCTCAGCATGCAAGTGAAAAGACATTAATTTCTTATTGCATGCTTACTCCTTGTGGAGTATTTTGATATTGGAACCTTTTTTTAGTGGATGCAAAGAACATTTAATGGAAATGGAATTAGGCCTTCTGAAAGATTGATTTGTTAGGTGTACAGCTATTTTGCTTTTACTTCTTCACCCTCTAACATCAAAAATTCATACTGATATCACTAAGACTTAAAACATTTTCTTATTGCTTAATGGAGGAAATCTTGATTCCTGAAGGAAGGGATTAATGGAATGCTGGAAGTGTCGTTTAAATTGCTTGGCCACTAAACCAAAAAAAATTTATAGAAAAAGCAATAATGCAGTGCTATAGAGTAACTTAGGAAACTTTAATTGTGTATATTTAACAGTTTTATGTATTACTCTGTACTCAGAATTAAGTTCACAGGCATGGCCAGACCTAGTGAGTGTAAATTTTTTGCTGCTCCGTAGTTGGGAAAAAGCCCCCAACAAAATAAAAATGTGCTCTGGGGCTAAAGCTATAAGTGCCAGGTTTAGCCCAGACTGTGTTTTTGCAGCCAAGTTATAAATCCCCTTAAATAGGGGTTTGCAGTGGAAAAAGTGACAGCCCCATTCCCCAAACAAGCAGCCTTACCTGGGCCTGATACATTTGGGATTGAAATATGATCAGCAAGGATTTTTTTTTTTTTCCCCCTTCAATGTACAGTGAGGTTGAATGTTGATTATTTTTAATGATGTGTTTGAATTATGACAGACAGCACAATACCCCTCCCCTGCCCTTCATTTCAGCTAATTCCATTGTGTTCTTTTTCAGGAGTAAATTGCTTTTTTGTGCCCTTTTGTTGTACAATTTCCCTGCTATTTGAGGGCTGGCTGGCTGATGTGCTGAATGAGTGGGTGTAGGGCACCTTGCCTGCTCAGAGGCTGATTTCTGGCAGCTGCAGGAGGAGGAATGGGAGTCCCCAGGTCTGCTGGGGAGGGTGCACAGTAGCTCTTCCCCATCCATCACGGGATGCTGAGAAGTGCTGGGAGCTTTCCACCACGCTGCCACTCTCCAAGCATTAAAAAATCCTTACGTGTGGATCCTTCTGCTTAAATAATTAACTAATGGATGAGGCTGTAATTCTTGCAGAAAAAGCCCAGAGCAGTTTGTCTTGCCGTGGTGGAGGCCAGTTCCACCACTCTCCATTTTTCTGCTTGGCTGGGATGTAGAGTGGGAGAGGAGCTCTGTGTTTCCCAGCAGTCCAAACTATATTTACACTGCAAAAAGCACAAAGTGGGGGAGGGGGAAAAATAGAAGTGATCAGGAAGCAAATGTTGGCTAAAGTGGGATTGCTGTGGAGCCTCGAATAAGATTGAATCCCTCTGATCATCAAGATCTGGGAGGTTTATGGAGAGGCTCTGCCTCGAGTGCACACATACAAAGGTGTGTCCATGTCTGGTGAAGGTTTCCATGCTCTCTTTTCTGGGATCAGGTGTGGGTTCCTTTGCAGTGTGGGTATGGAGGGAAGGGCTGAAGGTAATCCTCAGTTATCCCTGCTTGCTGTGCCTTGGTTCCTGCTGTGGAGTGGCTTGGATGAGGTGCTGGATTCTCAAAATCAGTGGCTGCACTCCAGCGGTTGTGGGAGAGGCTTGAGGCAGCCTAAAAGAAATCCCTGGAGCACATGAGGTGTTGGGATTGAGTCCACAGCAGTAATTGGGTTAAAGCCCTGCTATTTGGGGCTGCAGTGCTGGCTAACACAGGTGATTTATGACACCTGCTGGCATCCTGCTGTCCTCCTATTTAGGGACACCCCTGTGGTGCAGAGAGAGGAACCCTCAGGATATAAAGGTTATAAAATAGGTAAAAGAGGATGAATCCCTCTTTTTTTTTTTTTTTTTTCCTGCAGAAATAGAATCACAGAGTTACAGAATGGTTAGGGTTGGAAGGGACGTTGAAGCCCATCCAGTCCCACCTTTGGGACACCTTCCACTATCCCAGGTTGCTCCAAGCCCAGTCCAGCCTGGCCTTGGACATTTCCAAGGATGGCACAGCTACAAAAAAAGTGCTACTGCAGTATCCCATGTTTAAAGCACCTCTATCTATCTATCTATCTATCTATCTATCTATCTATCTATCTTATCTCTCTATTGTTTTTCTTTTTCAAAGTCTGTGGTTTAGAACATCAATTTACAATGATCTGTTATCACTCACAGTCTTGAGTTTATGGTATGGTAGGCTTTGACCCTTGTCAGGCCTTTCTGGTTAATTGCTTACTGTAGTTGGTTTCTTCCTTACTGTACAAACATTCTCACCTGTTTTCTGTAGGATCTGTTTTAGTTTCTGTCACTTTGTTGCATTTTAAATTGGCAAAGTTAGAATCAGAGAATCATTAAGGTTGGAAAACACCTCTAAGGTTGTTGAGCCAAACTTCAAGCTTGTTGTGGTAGTTCTGACTTCAGGTTTTTTGATCGGAGCTCAGAACCTGTGTTTGCTTAAAATATTGTGGGGAAAATTAATTCTTTTATCTTTTAAAATTCAAACACATAAGCCTAACACTGAAAAAAGATCCCCAGCAAAGAAACAGGTGAGAAAGAAATAAGAATTCTAGGAAAGATTTAGGCTTGGAGAAGTGGTGAGCAGAAAAGAAGTTAGAGGAGGCTAGGGAGACATGATGCAGCAGTCACAAGATCTTGGGGGTGAAGGTTTGCAGTAATGTGTATATTCTTCAGAAGCATATGTTAACAAAACCGTGCAAGCCATGCCAGAATCCCCAGGTAAAATCAGACTTTGAGGCTCGGGCGGGGAAAAATGTACGCCAAAAAAAAAAAAAAAAAAAAAAAATTAAAAAAAATCTGGCAGCTATCCTTTAATTCTCTTTGTGTGGATGTGTGGTCCCATTCTGCAGGTGAACGGGGTGCAGCTGTGTGGGAAGTCCCGGCGGGAGGCTGTCACCTTCCTCAAGGAGGTGCCACCCCCGTTCACCCTGGTGTGCTGCCGGCGGCTCTTCGGCGACGGCACCGAGTCCTTGGTGGACGAGCCCCCCGTGGCAGTGTCCCCTCCAGAGCAGAAGGTAACACTTCTCCTGCCACCCACTTGTGCAGAAGGGCTGTAAGTTTTTTGGGGAAATCCGTGTGTTTCTGGGTTTGCGCGGGCTGGTCTTGAGGAGGTTCATTGTCCTGGGAAGAGACAGGGTAGGTAAATCACGGAGCTGCTTTGCTGACTCTACATCCCATTCATCATCCCCACACTTAATAGGTGAGTGAGAGCTCTGAATTACACTAAATCACGTCCTTGCCACCATTAGCTGATTGCTTCCGTGTTCTGAGTAGGTTTTTATAGAACTGGGAGAGAAAAAAAAAAAAAAGATTGAAACTCAAAAGTTTCTTTCTGTCGCAGGAGCTTTAAAGTCTGAAACTAAAGCTTGACACTTGTGGTTGCTCCTGTTTGCAAAAGTATTTACAGCTTGGCTTCTCATCTTTTCTGATTGCCTGGCCTTTCTATTAGCTGTCTGTGGTTAAATCTTTTATGCTATTTATTTTTTCCTTTATGCGTCTAATGGGACAGCTGAAGTTCATCAACGTGTAACAGGTTAGTAATAATCTAACAATTAATTAGACTAATACACGGGTATTTGTGTGCCAGGTTGGGCTCTGATGCTCAAAACATGTAGGCCTGTGCCCAGGGGAGTGCTCAAGGCAACAAGCTGGAGAAAACTCTATTCATAATGCTCAGTGAAGTTTTAATTCCATAAAAGGTCACATTTTAGGGCATGTATGCACCATTAATAATCAAAATATTGAAGGAATAGTGTTTGTAACGAGCTGAGAGAATGGTATTTGAGCCAGAGCTTTTATTTTCCAGGTGAAACCTGAGGAAGACTTCAATCCTGAGGAGGAAGAAGGGGAATTGGCATTATGGTCTCCTGATGTAAAGGTTGTTGAGCTGGAGAAAGACAAAAATGGTTTAGGATTTAGCATTTTGGACTATCAGGTATACTTTTCTGTATAAACTAAATGCTAAAAATCCCTTTGATCCTTTGTCTTTGCACAGTGTCTTAAAATGTTTTGTGATGTTGATTACTAAGTAATGGACTTGACACTTGGGCCTGGGAATTGCAGGGAAAAGTCATGTAATTTGGGGCCAACTCTATAAAGTGTGGAGTGTTCTAAACCTCTGATTGTTGGACATGATAGAGTGCAAAACCTTTCATCAAGCTGCACCCCATAACTCTGAGTTTAATGACTAAATGTTGGGCAAGGTTTTTTTTTTTTTTTTTTGTATTTTGTTCTAACTTAGAATGACTTTTCAGCTGTCAGAGTGGCAAGCGAAGGTTCTTGGGTATTAGTTGGAGATGATTATGTTCTTAATTGTTAAACTTCTTAGAAATTAACAGACAAGTCTTTAGTTGGAGGGAAATGCTACTAAAATTAATGAATCCTTCTTTCAAAAACACTGGCTTCAATTAAAGATGTAGAAACTCTCAAAATCTGTAGTCAGAATGAAACGTTCTTCATGTTTCTAGTCAACATGATATATTTTTTTAAACCTCCAGTCATCATATTTATAAGGAAATAAAATAGCTGGATCACTCTTTATAATAATATACACATCACATCTGAGTGCTGCCTAAACATTGTCGTTTAATGAAATGTGTTCAACTGTTGTACATAAATGTCAAGTGATATAAAATTCACTTTTTGATACAATAAGGCAGGAATTGGGAATGAATTAGAAGGAAAAAAAATATTTGAAGTATTATGCGAACCCATTAATTCTATATTTTAGGAGTGCGATTTAAGATTACTGAAAATAGATCCTGTTAGTCATTTTAGCTGACACATGTTGTGTTGCAGTGCCAGCTCTGCTCTAGAGTTGCTGGGAGTCTTTACAGAGCAGTAATACACAGATTTGCTTTTAAGTTCTCATATAATCAGAATTAATGAAGGCTTTAATAGCAGGCTTTTTATTTACTTATTCGCAGATGCAAATACACGAGCAATGTTGTGGTACTTTCAGCTAAATTTAAATACATTCTAATCAATTCTAAATGAGTGGTAAACCACTTAATCTCAGATCTTTATAATTTCAAGATATTTATGTATAAAGTGTATAAAGTGTGTTCTTTTGTTTGGGATTTGCCTCTTAGATCTTTTACACTTTTCATCATCTGCAGATTAATTTTTATAGAGAGATATCTGTGGCTGTGTGTGTGTTTATGTAAATACATCCATCACATCCTTGAGTGCAAGGCAAAGAAAATAAATAATTGTCCATGCTACAGTGGAAGCAAGGGAAAAAAAAAAACCAAAAAAACAAAACTGTGTGTGGTTCCTGGGAGAGTGTTTGGAATTCTTAACACAGATTTGCTGGGAAGCACAGAATTGCAGCAGTGTTTAATTGTGCCTTAAAGGACCTGGAGACCCTTCTTTAAAAGATGAAAGGTGTTTTTTTTTTAGGCACATACTCTTTGTTTTACAAGAGCAAAATTCAAGCTTTATAATGGCAAATGATACTGCTTGTGCTGTGTGTCCCCTGCTGATCTTGCTCCATTTGAAGAACACAATTCTAAAAAAATTTTTTAAGTGTTTTTCAATGAAGATGGGTCTTGTCATGGCCCATCTTCATCATCAGTGAGTGACCAGCCTTTCTTGGCTGCCACAGTGTTGATGGAGGTCGGGTGGGGAGGAAAATGCTTTTGAAGGGGAGATTTTGTTGGTAATTAACACACAAGGACTGGCTCTGTCCATTACAGAAGTTCAAGGAAAGTTTGGTGTTGCATACCCAGCTTGGAGGAGGTGATGTGACTGTCCTGGGTTTTTAAGATCCAATTATTTCTGTAGCTGGTGGCTGAAATGACACTTCAGAAATACTGGAAGGGCTTCAGGAAGCTCAGTGGGAGCAGGGAAGTGGCATCAGGGTTAAGCAGTGGTGATGCTCTATTGCCCCACCTGACTTTGCCCCACACAGAAGTGGAGCAGCACCCTTGAAATGGTGGATCCCAGCCCCAGGGTGGGACTGGGGCTGTTCCCTGCAGGGTTTAAGCAGCTCTGGAGTCCTGCTCATCCATTTCTGGCAGTGAGAGATGCCAGACACTGCAGAAGCACAAGAATGCTCAGCAGCTACAGACCAGGCTGCTCCCAGTGCTCTGGAAGTTTCTTCCTACTTGCTTTCCCTCTTAAATTTGGTTGTAGAATTAGATGCTGTGCTGAGCACTCCTGTGGTATATAATTTATAATGTTTGCCAGTTTTTGTTTCTCAAAACTGGCTGCATGCTCAGCATAAAGGATGCTGTGCCTCAGTTGTCCTAAATGCTGTGCTTCCCAAGTCATGCTCTGGAAAACAGAATTAATATAAATTCTTTGTGAGGCAGAATAGGAGTCTGAGTACGTGGAAAACTGAATGCTGAGATCGAGAAAATTATTACGCTGGCATATTAATTTTTAATGGGCTGTCTTTCTAATAATGTTTCATCTATCAAATAAATGATAAGCACATCCCAAGTGACTTGCAGGATATTCCCAGAAATGTACAAGCATAATTTCCAATGCCTATATATTTTAATGAACTAATTACAAATTAATTATACCAATTATGCATAATCAATAGTATTTCTACTTTGTCCTGTGTTTTCTTTTCATTGTCTTTAGGGATTTAAAAGCTTAAAATAGAGCTTGAAACTTCCTTTTTTAATAAGGTTCATAAAACTTTGGGGTAGAGTTACCCCTTTTGCTATGACAGGATAGTATTTATATAGGATATTCTTTGTCTTCCTGTGGTCTCCACATGTATTAAAAAAAACCCATTTTTTTCAGCAACCTTTGAATGCTGTAATTTGTAGTTATGTTGTAGGAAGTGTAAAATTTTTGAGACTACTGCTCTGCTGGCAGCAAGGTCAGTACTTGGCCAGAGGGGAGGTGGATGGGAAGCTGATCCTGTGGATTCTTGAAATGATGGATTTCACTGGATTTTTTTTTTTCTTTCATTTAAATAAGAAACACTGAAGACATCTTAAAATGAAATGTCCTATTTTTTTTTTTTTTTTTTCTGTTGTCATCACTGTGTTGGGACCTGGTGAAAGCTCCTAGGCCAGGCACAGCTTTTTCTTGATGGTGCTGTGATGGGAAGACTGCAGAGGTCTCCTGGCCATTAAAAAGCTGTGCTGCTCAGCCTCCTGGCCAGCTCCTCCGTGGAGTAACGCACTCTGCCTCCCTTCATTTCCTTCTCCTTTCACTTGGAGAGGTTGCTCTGCCTTTCACCTCTTCACTAACCTTTATGTGGTGCTGCTGGCACAGGTAGTGCCAAGTGAGCTCTGGTGGGGAGGGAGGGACCCAGGACCTGCTGGTGGAGTGATTTGGGATCACCTGGGATGGAAAGGGGCTGCAGTGAGTGCATTTCGTGTTCTTTGTCAGCAGAGCTGAAAGTATCCAGCTTAACAGTAAATTTGTCTAGCCTGGAACTGATCACAGAATCCCAGAATGGTTTGGGTTGGAAGGGATCTTAACTCTCATCCAGTTCCAAACCCTGCACCTTCCACTAGACCCAGTTGCTCCAAGCCCCATCCAGCCTCCTGGCAGAGCTAAGCCATTGTTTTTGAGACCAGTCCCTTTTCCTTAGAAAGAAATTGAAATGTACATTATCAAGTTAAAACAGAGAAGAGATGCTGTTTAAAAAACAACTGTGACCCCAGGGCATTTAGAGCAAGAGGAAAGAAAAATCCCAAAAGACTTATAGAGAAAATTAAGAGATCCCAGCAGGATAGAAAGTTCTTTGAGCCCTGAAACAGTGTTTACCAAAGACCTGATGTGTTGCAGGCCAATAGATTCTGTCAGTAATGTTTTACAGAAATATTGGAAAAACCACAGGTAGCTGAATTGCAGATTTCTTGAGGCAGTATTGACCAGAAGGTAACTTGAATGGTCTGATGAGCTTTTATCAAATTAAACAAAAAGCTGAATGGACTTTATGTGGAGCTTAATTTACTGTGCTTTGAAGTCAGAGTCTTTTTAAAGCAGCTGTTTCAGAGTGCATGAAACTGGAGAGGGTGAGGGGTGCAGCGGGGAGGTTTGACATTTTACATAACTCTTGGGAAGGACTGTGAGATGCTGTTCCTCCCTGTCTGTGCTGAGAGATCAGTCCCCAGTGCCTGCTTGCTTTGGCACAGTCCAGCTGCCCTGGAGAGCTGTCTGGCTGGAGGAACTCATGGACTCACCTGCTCCAAGTGAAGCAGAAAGAGTCATTTCAGCACTCAGGAGCTTCAGGTTACCCAGAGCTGGAGGAGCAGCGTGGATTGTGCCTGCCTGGGTCAGTGCTCCAGGGATTTTCCTGTGCTCTAGCAATAGGGACCCCACAGCTGCCTTATTCCTGCCTTCCCTTTATTATGAGCAGCAGTTTTTCGTGCTGTAGAACTGAAGTCTCTTTTGCTGCACATTCAGCAGGTTATGTTTTGTCCTTCTCCCAGGGAGCATGGGAAACAATTGTTTTCTCTTTTCTAACGAAATCACTGCATAGTCATTCACGGCAGGAAGTGAAGCAATTTAAGTGTCTCCAAATATCTTTCCTCTTTTCTTTATGCCCCAAACAGGCTCCAGATGTAGAGTTATAAAAAAAAAAAAAAAAAAAAAAGCAAACTGACTTCTTATTTGTAGAAGGTGGTATTCAAGTAGATTATATATATTTTTTTTACTTTCTCGGTCTGTTCAGCAGTGAGATGCAGGCTGGAATGCTTTGACAAGTTGCTGGCTAAACGTTTGCCCTCTTGTGATAATTTGAGCTTTGTCTATTCTTGTGATAAGTTTGTTATGAACAAAGAAGCATATTCATGTCTTTGTTAAACACATTTTCACCTGGTCATGTGATGGAAACCTGTGGCTTACTGGCAAAAGCTGCACAGCTGTATTAAAAAGCAGTTTTACAATGGCTATCAGCTTGGTACTGGGAAAACTGATAAAGGCAGCTTTTCTCCCATCTCTACAACCCATCCACATTCATTAACATCAAAGTTCTGTAAGCCTCAGTACCAACTGTGTTGGTACTCATCTCACGGAGGATTTGCTTCTCTCCCCCTATGGGAAAGTTCTACATCCTTTAAATCATATTAAGCTGCTTCATGTGTAAAATAATTCTTAATAGTGTGTCATGAATTGAATTTCAGTGTAGCTTTTTGAAAAATTCTCTTGGAGTTCAGCTTAAAAACTACTTTCCAGGACCTAAGAGCCGGTGAATGCAGTTGAGCACATTCCTGGAGAAGTTTCTGAGGTGTTCACGATTAGTGGATTCCAAAACCTGCAGTACTAATGCCTTGGGAGAGCAGAGACCACTTTAATAAGAAATCAAAGAGATTTCTGTGTATCTCACCCAAAGATACACACAGACCCACAGGAAGAGATCTGGAGGCAGGAAGTCATTCTAAAGGGCAAGTTAGGGAGGAATCTCGTAGAATTATTCAGGTTGGGAGAGCCCTCTGAGACCTTTCAGTCCAGCTGTTCCCCAGCACTGCCAAGGCTGCCACTGCCCTGTGTCCCCAAGTCCCACATCCACAGGGATTTTAAATCCCTCCAGGGATGGGGACTCCACCCCTGCCCTGGGCAGCTGTGCCAGGGCTGGACAGCTGTGGAATCCTCTGCTACAGACAGCCTTTCAGGGAAGGAATTTTTCTTTGTAGCCAACCTAAATCTCCCCTGGTGCAATTTGGCCATTCCCTCTCCTCCTGTCCCTGTTCCTGGCAGCACAGCCTGACCCCCTTGGCTGTCCCCTCCTGTCAGGAGTTGTGCAGAGCCACAAGGGTCCCCATGAGGCTCCTTTTCTCCAGGCTGAACCCCCTTTCAGCTCTCTCAGCCCCTCCTGGTGCTCCAGCCCCTTCCCAGCTCTGTTCCCTTCTCTGGACACGCTCCAGCCCCTCAATGTCCTTCTTTTTGTGACCTCAGGATTCCAGGTACCTCAGCACTGCCCAGCACAGGGGACAGACACTGCCCTGGTCCTGCTGCCACAGCAGTGCTGACAAAAGCCAGGTACCATTGGCCTTCTTGGCCATCCAAGCCATGCACAGCCAGGTTTTCCAGGAGAATTCTGTGGGAAACAGCGTCAAAGGCTTCACAGAATTCCAGGCAGACACATCCACGGCCTTTCCCCCATCCACACTAAGCAGGTGTTGTGGTTTTGGCTGGGATGGAGTTAATTTCCCTCCTAAGTAGCTGGTGCAGCGCTGTGTTTTGGATTCAGCATGAGAACAATGTTGATAACAGGGTAATGTTTTAGTTGTTGCTAAGTAGCGATTACTCTGAGTCAAGGACTCCTCCGTTTCCCATGCTCTGCCAGTGAGGAGGAGCACCAGAAGCCAGGAGAGGTGATCTGAACTAGCCAGAGGGATATTCCATAGGATATCATGCTCATGATACATGGTTTATGTGATCTATAAATGGGGGGAGTTGGCCAGGAGGGGTGCATCACTGCTCAGGAACAGGCTGGGCAGCAGCATTTGTGCACCACTTCTTTTTCTCAGGTTTTATTCCCCTCTCTCTTTTTGTTATGTCCCTTTTCATTATATTTATTGGTATTAGCATTGCTATTATCTTTGGCTTTATTCAGTTATTAAAGTGTTCTTCTCTCAGCCATGGGTTACCCCAGCCAAGCCCAGGGCAGCAGATTTTGGCTGAGCAGGACCTGCCTTTCACAAAGCTGTGCTGATCCCCAGATCAGCATTCAGTAAAGGACAGAGATTTTCCTAATCCCTCCTTTTGCTGTCTTCTAGAGCAAACTGTAGGACATGCCTCCTGTCCCTGTGAGCTGCAGCAGCTCTGGACAATACCTGAGTTTGCAGAGAAACTGGAGCATTACTGGAAACATCTGTTTTTCTTTGCTTTGTCGCATATCCACGAAATAAATGCTGAGCAGTATTATTGCTATTAACCTTTAGAAATGTTTTCCCTTCTTCCCCCAAATTCTCCAATCTGGTTGTTCTTTTTCATTTCCTGCTAGAAAGAATAGCTTTTAATAAAAACAAAAAACCCCAAACCAAAGAAATTCATTATTATTCCACAGATGTCTTCTGCCTGCGAGAGAAGGCGAGAATTTAAAGGGACAAAGCTGTAGCTGGATTTTCTGTTAACCACTTGGTAAATCTCAGCCAGGCTGAGATCATGTGGATGAGGCTGGAGGAAGCTGTGCTGGCCTGGCAGTGGGCATGTGGAGATGATGGAGCTGTGGGTGTGGAAGAGCTCAGCCCAGACAGCTCACAATTTGTTCTGAAATGATGAGATTTGAGGTATATGGTGGTGCTGATGGATAAGCATGAAGCATCCTGAAAACTCATGGAAGTTATGAGGTGTTCTGTTTTCTTAGTACCTCACCCTGCTGGAAGATGCTGCTCCCCAAATCCAAGGAATCCTGTTGCACGTGGAATTTTCTGTCTGTTCTCAACGTGATTCACTGTAGCCTTAAAATTCTCTGCAACCTTTCTACCAACCCTCCTGTCTGCTCCTTCATCTGCCCTGTTCCTCATCCCTGGAAGTGTTCAAGGCCAGGCTGGATGGCATTCTGAGCCCCCTGGGATAGTGGAAATTGTCCCTGCCCATGGCAGGGGCTGGAATGAGATGAGCTTTAAGTTCCCTTTCAACCCAACCCAGTCTGGCATTCTGTGATTCTTTGGGCCAAATCACTGTTTGCAGATCCTTGTTGCATAAAACCCAGCCTGTCCTCTGTCCCCACTTTTATTTTGCAGCTTTTTCTGCAGCAAGTCTTCCATAATTCATGTGTTTGCTGTTTGTGAAGCAAGGTTTTCATGCAGAGGAGAGCTCTGGTTTGTGTAAAAACACATCCTGAACTTCCTCAGACTTGGACCAGTGCTGAGGCTGGCTCACCTCGCTGGTGTAAGTGCTGCTGGGCTCTCTGCTTGGATTTTGAGTTCAGGAATCCTTTGAGTCTGAAAGCTGATCAAACCCACAACCTGTGCCAGGGCCCACTGAGCACAGGCTGTGTAGGTGATACCATTTATACTTTTTTTCCCTTGGCTTGTTGGTATTTTTTTCTTCTTTCCCACACATCTCTATCCCTTCTTTATCTCATCACACAGTGGCTTTCCTCCACTTCCTTATGAGTTCAGGGATTTTTTTTTTTTCCTTATCTCCGTGGCATTTCCCTGTAGTCAGCACTCAGTGTGTTTTTTCTGGAGCTGGAAAGTCTGAAAGTCTAAGATATTAAGAGAGTCTAATGAATGTAATCCCTGAGACTTTAGCTCTGTCGAGAGCAAATATGAAAGGCGGATAAAACCTTAGATGGATTGAGAAGTTTGATAAATTAAAAGATAGCGACAGGCACCTGAGTCCACTGCACGGTGACGCCGAGAACGCCCGGAGCCGCTGCCTGTCTTTGATCTTTTTGTTTGGGAAGAGCAGTAGTGTGTGAGGTCTTTCCCCTTGGGGTCCCAGGTCCACAGCAGAGGGGTGGGGACTGTGCTGTGCTCTCCAGCCCTGCCAGACCCACGCGGCCGAGTCACCGCCGGCCACCGTGTTCCTTCTTGCTGGGGGAGGCCGATAGGATTTCAGATCCCACATGATGAAAGCCTGGTGTGGGAAACGCATTGTGCCACCTCCTCCTCCTCCTCCTCTTTATTTTGCTGTTCCCTCTCTTCCTTTGGGTGGGGCTCTTTGTGGTTTGCTGCTGGTTTTTTCCCCTTCCCTGCGAATTCCTGTTTCTTTGCTGACATTTCCCACGACAGAAGTTTTGATTAATGCCGGCTGCACACCAGAGCTTCTGAAATTCATTGCTTTATTCCCTCACTGCAGATCAATAAATAGTAATGTTTTATTTTCAGTGCTTTGCCTTACATCACAGCAAAGTTCAGCGTTCCTCCTTGAATACTGCTCTGTATTTAAGTTTGTGTTGCTTCAGCACATCGGCCTGCAGTTTATTTCTCTGAGGCTGTGCGTTGTGTAATCTCCTTCCTGAGCAGTCCTGCTGACTGCAATCCGAGTGGAAGAGGCAGAAACAGGTCTGAAATGCTTCGAATTTCACTCAGATGCAGTGGATCTAACGAAAACCAGTGGAGCACTTCCTCAGGGATGTTTTTCCAGGCCTTAGAGTGCCTTTGGCAGTTCCTACAGCCAACTGCTGTAAACATGTTGGAGTGAGTGAACAGAAGGTTTGGACCTCGAGTCTCACCCCTAAAGTGAGGCCACCTTAAGGAGGGAATCAGACCTCACTCACAGCTGGCTCTCCCTCTCTTCCCTGTCTGTTGGAGGCACTTTGAGAAGGCACAGAAAAAGGGTGCTTGTCAGTCTTGGCTCTTGCATCCCATTGTGGAGGGTGGCTCTGCAAAGGGAACCAGAGGCACTTCACAAAATGAGAGCATGGATGAGTATTTTGAGTAATTTCACAAGGCTGAGCATGCAGGTACATTACTCATGTGCACTTCTACCTTTGTTCTACATAATAGTGAGACAAACATAAAATGCCTCTGCTTCTTTTCACTGTTGACGGGTGTCTTTTCCTTGTTCAGCATCAAAAGTGTTGTGTCTAAGAGTCTTTCAGCCTGGTATCTTATTCACTGAAGAGTTCAAAATATGGATATATGTGTGTTAGACCTGGAAGTGGTCCCATGCAAAATGTAATGAAGCTGGGCTGCTCTGACCTCTGAGCTCCAAGGCGTTTGTTTTGGCTCCCTCACAGAAACCTGCAGTATACAAATTGGCACTTGTAAAAATGTTCAGATAAATCAAAAAAATGGCACAGGGGGGAAAAAAAAGTTTCAAACTGTTTCTTTTGGGATCCTTGGCCGTGCTATTTTGGATGTGTGTTTTTGTGGCAGCAGGCAGTTTGTTGCTTGAAGAAAGCTGAAATATTCTAGGAAGTCGGGCTAGCTGGATTTAGATCTCAAGTGATGCCAAAACTAATATAGCCTGTAACTAAGTGAGAGTGACTTTGCACAGGGAATGTCAGTCACCCGCAGCTTTGTCTCACATTTTCATAGGAGCCTTTAGAAAAAGCAAAACACAAACAAAACCCCAGCAAACGTGGGAGCTGCTCCCATCCAGTGGAGCTGCAGTTTCAGTGCTCCTCATCCTCAGCCCGGGGAGGGGCTGGCTGGATGGATGGGTTCTCAGAGCAGGGAATGCCTGCGGTGGTGGGAGCTGGGCTGGCCTGGAGTGCCCTCTCTAGGCTGCTGCACACCTCACCTTTTGGGAGGGAGAAGGGAGCAGCCAGCATGGTTTATCACTTTTCTTTCCCAGCAGGATGGGCACAGGTCAGCTGCACTGGGTTCTGTCTCAGGTTTGCTTCCTAAGGCATTCTGAGTGCTGGTGTTCGGTGCCCGTGGCAGTGGAAGCCACAATAAAGTTGCAGCTCCAGCGTTGCACGTGGGGCTCTCTTCGCCCCTGGGACTCTTAACATTTTAGCAGAGCTCAGGTTTTTAAGAGATTTCATACTGCCCCAAACCCAGGGATCCCAGAGGCAGCAACTGCAGTGGCCCCTGCCTGACTCTCCACTGCTAAATGGATCCAGAACAAACGAGGCTCTGAAAATAAGGAGAAAAATTTGACACCTGGACTCCGGGAAACATTTGTGGGTTTTGATGAGGAGCGGCGGGGAGAAGGGAAAAGCTATGGTTCAGCGTAGTTAAATATATGGTGTGCTAAGTATGAATAAATTGTGGCTATTTTAAACAAGCTCCTAGAGTCCGTGGCTGGCTCGGGCACAGAGGGGAGGACGGCAGCTGCAGCACAGGAGTTCCTCAGAGGGGGCTACTGGGGGCCACTGTCCTGGGCTGCTGCTGCTGCATGGCAGGGGGCAGCTCTCAGCGTTTACACAAGTGGCAAACGTTCCAACGTGTGATTCTTCTCTTAAAAATGAGCTTTTGGCTTCAGGGGGTTTGTCTCCTCGCTGCTTTGCAGTCCGATTCTTTTCCTCGTTGCTCGTAAATGATTCGTTGGTGTAAAGGAATCCTTCAGGAAAGGTAAAAGTTCCTCTTTAAATGTGCCGAGGCCTGTTCATGGTGATCTTGGAGGTCTTTTCCAGCCTTAATGTTTCTCTGATTCGTGCTCATTTTAACATGGCTAGTTTGCATGGGATTGTCCATTGCACTCCCCTTGTGCTCTGATACAAAGCCACGTGATAATTTCTTGAAATATTGAAATTGTATCACTTCTGGGTTTGGGGGGAAGAGTTGCAAACTCCATCACAGTAAACGAGCCTTCACTTTAAAGTAGAGGCTGAAATGTGCTCCTGCCTGCTGGTGACTAAAAATCACTTTGAGCCAAGTAAAATGAGTGTAGAGCCTCAGGGTAGGTGTGCAGTCACACTGGTGCTCTTTGGTAACTTGGAATGGTTCTAGCTGCTCTGTTAACGTGGAGGCAGCCCTGACATCCCACTGTGGGAGTGAACTTGCCTTTTAACTGTACTAACTTTATACAAACTGTACCTTTTGCACTTAGTATAGAAGGAAAGGCTCTGTTTTTCATCCTGCTGCAAGCACTGCTTTCTTTCAAAAACAAGACAACAGCCCTCACAGCCCAGTGGCACTCACCATTTAGAAAATGTGGGTTTGGTGTTTGCTGTCTTGTTTCAGCAGGTGGTTCTTTAGGGTGTGCTTGGGGTAAAGGGTAAATCATAAGGCAAGGTTTCAAAGAAATCCCAGTGTTCCTTTGGTTTAGATAAGGAAAGCACGGTGCAACCCACCGTTGTGCTAGAATATTAAATTACTGAGAGAATATGGATATATATGATTACACCTTGAAGTTCAGTGGGTCTGTGCCTTCTTGTGCAGCTTTTGTTACATTCCTTGTGGCAATCACGTCGTGATTCAGCCGCTGGTGAGCCCTGAGGTTCTGAGCACTGCTGGTGCTGCTGCTGAGCTCTCACTGTGCAGCTCATCCCGCTCTCCTCTCCCTGTACAATAGCTCCCTCTGCTTGAAATCAGCAGTGGAATTGTTTCCTACTTGCCTGCACAACAGTTTTTAACGTGGGCCCCCTTTTTTAAGATTTCTGCTGCTCTTCATGAAGCAATTCCTGTGCACGGCTTGTGCTCGTGTGAGTTGTGAAGCAGGGAAAATAACCACATTGTCCTCAAAACTTCTCTGCCTGGAGCTGCTTCTTTGCAGGATCTCTCTTCCTTTTGGAACTCTTCTTTCAGCTAAATCATCTCATACCAAAACATGATGATTTATTGAGCAAAACTGTTTTTATTTCAGTGGTGAGTTGAAACAGGACTGCTTCTCCTCAGAGATGTGGTAGTTAGGCCACTGACCCTGCATAGAAACAGCTGATGGTGAGGTTCCCATGTCCTGCTTAAGTGGTTCTGATCCAGAACCCAGAAAAGAACTGATTTAGACCAGACAGAGCAAGGCTTTGAACCTGGTTCAGCCAGCACTGAAAATACTTGGCCAGTCCTTCACTCACAGAATTTTGTCAGCTTATCTGCATGGATGGGAGTGAGTGCTGGGTTTGTTTCGTTCATTTTTTATCAATATAGCTAAGCCAGCAAAAGTCATATTATAAAAGCTGTTGTGTCAGCAAAGGTGTTGTTTTGCTGAGAGAGCATTCACCCATTCAGGGAACCAGCATAAACCTCCCTGGCCACAGCAAGATGAGCCCATGATAGGAAAACTTGCTGGTTTAGTTCTCCAGCAAAGCCTCCCTCATGTGAACAGTGCCTTGCTTGCTGGGAAGGAGCTGTCTGGATCCTGGGTCTGCAGAGGTGTCCAGAAGGTTATTTCTAATTTGCAGTGGAGCAAACCCCCAGGTTAAAACCAATCTAGAAGTCTGTGCTGGTTCCAGGGTTGTTGGGGTTTGCTGGCAAGAACAAAGGGCAGCAGTAACTTCAGTTTTCTACTTTTTGCCTTCACATTTTGGAATCCCTTTGGATTCCTCTTCTGAACTTGCCGGGCTTTGGTTCATTCCTGGAAATCTCCTGAGGGGATGCTGTTGGAAGCTCAGGGAATCCTCCCTCAGCACCAGGTGCAGCAGGTTTGGGCACAGACAACTCGGGCAGCACGAGCACCTTGGCACAGGAGGCAAACACAGGGAGCCTGCTGGGCTTGGCTGCCAGGACAGGACACTCAGGAGGAAACATCTTGTGTGCACTGCGGATAAACTGTAAAATTATAAAATTGTGAAAGGGCAGGATCGAGCAGAAGAACAGGAGAGAATTGTTGGTAATCTTTATTTACTTGAATCCAGCCCCAGCGTGGCTCTTCCTGCTGAACTCTAATTCCACTTCTCTAATTTCAGCCTTTTACAGATATTACAGGCATTGCCTCATATGTTTGCACATACCTTAAAAAACATGTGCCCTTGGAAAGCAGTGTATAGTCATATAAAAATAAAGAGCTTAAAAAGCATTCCTGTTTTCAAATTAACACTGAGGTGCTGAATTCACGGTGGTCTTTGTGATTTGAATTTTGCCCTTTTTTTATCCCTCCCATGCCCTGAATAAGATGCAAGTCCTGAGGGAAAAACAGTCCATGGTTGTGCATTTAGAGACCCAGTGCATTCAAGGAGCATTCCTGAACTTTATGAGCCTCCAGCAAGGGGGAGAAAGGCTGTAATTGCAATCTTAAAAAAACAAATGAGGAAATAAAATATATATAAAAAAATTAAAACCCCATATGTTTTTCTTAATATCCTTCTACCAGTATATAATAATTTACAATTTTATTCGATTGAGAATATTTTTTTAAATAAGTGAAGGCATGATAGAAATGGTACAGGACACAAAGCAAAGGCTAATACAGGATAAAATATTAAGTGAAGTGGATATCTTTGCACCAGTTTACAATGTGTGTAATATTTCGTGCTTGACACTCTCTGTATCCACCACTGCAGTGTTCCTTCAGTAATAATCTTAGTTACTCTTCTGTTGCTGTCTCCTGTTAAGGTGGAGAAAATGTCACTTCTAAGGTGTCACATGGAGTTGACAGAGCAGAAACGCTGCAGTGACACACCCCACATCAACTGCTATTTCTTCAGTATTTGTGGGTGCCATTTGAACTTAATATTTCGAATTACATTTCTGACGTTGCAGTGGTTCCTTTTGCCTCCCTTTCTGCTGCTCCGAAGCCCTCGGGTGACGTGCAGAGTGGTTATTTTCTGTGGCATTAGCCCGTCCCAGGCTGGATGGAGGCTGGTGGAAGGCTGCCAGCGTTGTTGTTCTATTTGCAGCTCGGCCTGGCTGTGTCTGTGTGTGTAAGGAGAGGGCAGGCGGGCTATCGGTCACCTTTCAGATCTTAACATTTCTTAATGGATTAGGCAAGTGATGGAATATCTTCCTTTTTTCACACTCTGGGCCTTGGCAGTGTTAGCAGACAGCGCTTTTTGAACGTCTCAGCGGGCTTCAGTCCCGTGGCATTAGAGGATGAACGTGCTTGAGCGCTCCTTAACGCACTCCAAACAAACATCATCTTTCAAGGCCTTCACTTGGGGCTGTGTTTTGTTATTTTCCCCCCCCAGGATCCCTTGGATCCAGCAGGGACAGCCATTGTGATCAGCTCCCTGGTGGCCGGTGGCGTGGCCGAGCGCGGGGGGCAGATTTTGCCGGGCGACCGCTTGGTGTTCGTCAATGAGAAACACTTGGATGGTGCCACCTTGGCAGAGGCAGTGGAAGTGCTGAAATCTGTGCCCCCGGGTACAGTTTCCCTTGGAATCTGCAAGCCTTTAGTGGTAAGAACTGATTTTAATTTTTTTCTTTTTCTCATTTCATCCCGTGGCGTTTGTAGGTGGGGTTTGTGGGGAGAATTCCGCGTAGGGCACGTGTGCATTTGGGAAACAGCTGAGCTGCCGTGCCTTGAGAGGGCCAAAAGTCCTGGCAAATGGGCAGCTCAGTGTCCAAAACCAGCATGCTCAAGTTCCTCCTTCAAGAACATCCACGTGGAACTGGGAGATGTGCCTGGGCAGACCCATGTGGGCTGTGCACAGGTTCCAGCGCTTCAGCAGCCCAGTTAAATGTGTGCTGGAGCCCATTTCTCTCTCAGACACTGCTGAGTGCTTGCTTGGGCTCCACTGACATCAAAGAAAGCTACTCTGTTTGAAGTCAAGGCTGTAAATTCAAGCAGAATTTCCCTTTTCTGGAATCAAGGCTTTGGAACAGTAGTGTACTGGGGAATGCTGCAGTATTGTTCATCAAGGGCACCCAGGCAAAATTAATTAAAGCCCCAGTTAACAGAAAGTGCTTGAAATTCTAAGTGGTAGAGGAGTTGTGAAATAGGAGTGTAGGAAGGCTGTTAAATATATTATTTCCTTTTTTGAAAATTGGTATTTTGTTTTTCATAACCTTGTATTTGTCTTCCCTTCCTACACATCTCTTTAGGTCTTAGTGCATCTGAACCAATATGTTCAAAGAATAAAAGCTGTTGACTTCTCCATATTTGACTTTCTATTTTTATAATTCTTTTCCAATAGCCGGTTCTCCTTCTCCCTTTTAATTTTTTGAAAGATGTGGGAATTTTTTTGTTGCTGTTTTCCTGACTCATTGTTTGGATTACCTTTCTTAGGGAGAAAGCAGAGAGGAGGAGAGAATGCACGGTGTGGATAATAACAGCATCAAAAGCAGCCCTGGGTCTCCAGAACCAATAGATAACACAAATTTCTCAGTAATACTTGAAGCCCCACAGGTATTTGGTTACTTTTTTGGTCAAACTCCAGTTTATACAGACAGGAAATGATGTTTAAAAGTAAAAAATACAGTATATTTTTCAGATAAGACCAAAAGTATTGGATTCCTTCTATCAGCAAACTGTGCCAAGTGCATTGGGAGCTCTTAACAATGCAGCTCCCAGACTGCCTTATCAAATTTATTATGTCATTAAAATATCTTGGGTTACCTTGGATATGAAATAGGAATGCTGTGTTGTTATTATAATCAGAAGTGGTGGGCTCAGACAGTAAAGTATGGAAGCAGAATGCTTTTAATTGTCATGAAGCAAAACAAAAAAGTAATTCAGAGTATAAGGCACTCTTGAAATACCTTCTTCTTCATAGCCTTCTAATGTTCTCTGGAGTGATTTCTCTACTCTTGCCTCAACTCTCCTCGTCCTTACTATCTGAGAAATAATTCTGTTTATTGTGGGAGGATGTGGCATTAAGGATAGTGAGAAACTCAGATACCAGGGTAATAGGCAATAATGTTGCAGTTCTCACCAGTGCAGGGCTGGAGAGATGTGGATATCTTGTAACTTTCATCTGTTCTCAAGTGTTTTGCAAAAACACTTGCTGGTAAATGTATTCTTTTTACACCAGAAAATACAACACATAAAGGAGCATGCAGAACTGCAACACAGGAGGAAAAAGAAATTCCAGATTTTCTTGTAGTTGAACATGGGTACCTGTCTCTGGATGCAAACCTGTTTTTAATGCTGAAATGGTAGATTAGAAGCACCAAAAGTAGAAGTATTATAGGGTAGATGTAGGTATACTGTGAAGAAATTATCCTGGATGATGATAAATTATATTTACTGATTTTCACAATGTAAAATGGCATTTGTTGCTTTCTGGGGACATAGGAGGGGTTGCAGGGAATTAGAATTTATCCTCTGGCAGCTCAGATTGGTTTTCTACTTCCTAAATAAAACCAATGTCATTAAGTCATTTTAAAGAAAATATTTTATTTAAAGACCTGAAACTGGAACGATCAATCTGGACAAAACACCCGCAGGGGAAGTTACTTGCATTTTGTTTCACTTCATGTGTGACAGCTTTGGTAGTAGCTAAAATTATTTTTTATTATCTTACCTGCTCACACAGGTAGCCAGGGGTGGTGTGTTCTGCTGGCTCCCACTCTGAGACACGTGCAACCAGAATGTCAACCCCAAAATGATGGAATTTGAGGATTTTATTTGCTTCAGTGTCGTGTTTGCAGCGTTCCCTGTGTGCTGGTGGTGTTCTGGTGCTGCAGTGCAGCAGTCAGGGAGGATGCAGAGCAAACTGCTGGGTCAGGGACACAAACCCTGGGTGGTTCTGGGCAGAGAGAGCTGATTTATGTGCCCTGGACTTGGGGAGGTGTTGGGAGAACGACGCTGCAGGAGCCAAGGGAAATGAAGTGAAAATGGAGAGAATTAGGATCTCTTCAGCCTGGGTGTTTTGTGAGATCGAGGTACACAGATCAAATGGATTCAAGGGACATTTAATGCTAATTGAATTAATAAAATGGGCTAATTTCTGGGTTGCTGGTGTTCTACTCTTGTGCCAGCTATTGGCTGCATTGTTTCCTTGTGCTCCTGCCTCTCTCCTGATTTCTCTCCTGCCTCTCACTTGAACTATACAAACATCTCGGCAGTGTCTGGGGGCTTTCCTTCTGTATTTGTACAAATGTAACAAAACAGGATCCTGACACCGAAGGTCAGAAGTGGTGCAGTGCCGTGGGGAGTCTGGCAAGGGGCAGGAAGCAGAAACAAAAACATTTCTGAGGAAGGAGCCCTGAATCTGTCCATTGGTTTTGGAGTCTGGGGGCTTGGGGTGTTGAGGTTGGGTTTGGGGGTTCTTTGGGCCACAGAGACTTGGTGGCTTGAAGGAAAAAAAAAAAAGGGGAAAGCTCTCAGTGTGTGGCAAAAATTCTGGGATAAGTGCAGGGCAGAAGATCCCAGCTGCCTGTGCAGCCTCACAGTGAGCCAATGAACAGCACCCCATTCCATCTGGGAGAAACAGGAGATGTTGGAAGCTGGGGGAGCACGTGACAAATCCCAGAAAAAGAACTGTTGAGTGACATCTTTCAGAGTGGGTTTTAATACCTTTTCCCTTGGTTTTGTTGGGTTTTTTTGGTTTGTTGCTCTGTGGTTTGATCACTGTTCTCCTTAAAACAGGAAAGTAATGAACAGTCATTTATATACTTTTTTTTGGGGGGGTATGTGGGTCTTCCATTTCCCCTCTGCCCCAGGCAGCTCTGTCCAAGTTAGGGACAAGCAAGTATGTCTTTTATTTGTGTTTTTTGGGGTTTTTTTTTAACTTGCTGACACTGTTGCATAAGCAAACTCTTGGGCTGTTTATTTAGCTGATAGCATTTTAAGAAATGTTCATGCATTCATAAAGCAACAGCAGATATGTGTGAAGCACAGAGATACTTTAACTAGATTTATATGTACTTTTTCCTATGGCTGCTTTAGTGTTAATTAACAATTTCTTTCCCTAACTTCAGTCCAGATTGGTTTTTCCGAATGGCTGCAGCAGCATCTAAGCTGTGCGACTTAAATTTCTTTATGTATTGAAAAAAAATAATTGCACTGTCTACTTTGGGTGTTAAAACCATAAGTCAGAGAGTCTATTTTCTTGTAGAAAATGCAGAATGTAGAAGATTTTCACTTTAAAAATCAGGATGTAGTTTTAATGTGGGCAAAAAATGAAGCATAGCTTTAAAAAAGTGGGGTGGAAACATGGGGTAAAATCTGTGCTCCTTTCATGTTCTTTGCAGGGTTTCAGAGACGAGGTACCTTTTAAAGAAGAACTCGTTGATGAGCCCCATTTGGACTTGGGGAGGTCATTTCAGCTCTCTCAGAAGGATGATGAGTATGGGAAGGAGTCCTGGGAGATGTGTGAGTTTCTGAAAGCCAGAGCAGAGGACGTGGAGGAGGAACGGGAAATGTTGGTGGATGAGGAGTATGAGGAGGATTCAGACTTCCTGAAAGGTGATGATGCACCAGGTGGAGAGAAGGCAGCTTCAGACAGGAACCTGGCTACAGAACGATGGGCAAAGCAGCTGGAGGCTGCTGAAAAACAAGATTTAAGATCCAGTGTTAGCCTAAGTGCCAAAGAGTCCCTGGAATATCCATTCAGGAAAGATCAAATGGTAAGGAATGCTGTGCTGGTCTCCGTGCTGAGCACAGATCCCTCAGGGCAGACTCCAAAACTAAACCCTCAGGACTCTCTCTAGGGTTTTAATGACTAGAATTTAATTCATTAAATTTAGAAATTTGATTTATTTACTTGCGTACCGCTAGCAGACACCAGTCTATCTTTTTGCACATTTTGGAAGGTTTTTTAGGTAACTTATTGTCTGTGTATTTGCCTGCTGGAGTGAAATATGTGATTGGTGTATTTACAGGCATCCTGAGTTTGTCTTTTTACCCAAAATCTTGTGGGTTTGGGTTTTTGGTTTTTTTGGGTTTTTTTTGGAAGCCGTGCTGATATGGGGCATGTCAGGAACAGCAGAATGTCACTTCATGGGTTTGAGAGTCCAGAGGCTTCAGTGAAAGGAACTCCCTCTTTTCCTCATTTTTTTTAAACCCCAATCTGTTCCTTCAGCCAGATTGTGTATTTGAGTAAAAAATGATATGGTGGAAGGAATTGTGGCAAGGATAGTGGTGGATTAAGGAGTAGGAGGAGGCAGGTTCAGGTACATTGCAAAACTCTTATTTATGCATCTTTCTCAAGTACTGAGAATTATTTTTTCCTTCTGATTCTTTGTTCATCCCCTCACCAAACAAAAAAGTGATATTATCAGCCTCCCATGCACCAGCTTCTGAGGCGTGTTTGCTTTTATATGAAAAAAAAATGGAGTGGAAAAGGATCTGACGTCACAACCACGGAGAATTTCAGTTTTGTTTGGCTTGTCCCCTTAAGCAGTATGTGTATAAACAGATAAAATGAAGTTTCTACTGACAGTTTTATACCAGAGTGCACAATATTAAATTTATTTGTTTGTTACTTACAAAAAACAAATGAGCAAGAGTAAAGAAATTTTTGTCTGAATTGCAGGTGAGGAGAAAGATACAGTTGCTTTATATTTCAACTGCATATAACATTCCTCATGCCTCTTCTTAATGCAGTGCATAAATGAGCAGTTAGTATTTAAATGAGCAGTTAGTATTTCATAGTTACCTGAATAAATATGAATGTAGCTGAGGAAATGTGTATGTTTGCTGTAAAAATTAATGTTCCTGTCAAATACCCCTGTATAAGTTAATGCCATTGCTTTCTAACTTTAATTACTTCTTTTCTCCTCTGTGAAGTGTGAAGAGAATGCTGCTATAAGGTCACACTTTTCTGGAACCACACCTCCCAGCAGCTACCAAAAAGACATATTTGATACTGAAACTACCCAGTCAGAAGTGAAAACTGAGATGAATTTAGGTTTGTAAGAAGGTTTCTCTTTATCTCATAATTTCGTATTTACAAATTTCATTTTTTTTTACCAAAACAAAAATACTTTCAAATGAGAAAATATTAAAATCAAGAGTTCTGCAGGCTCAAGACAGTCTGGCATTAAATGGGTTTCACCTTTTTAATCTTGCTTCCTCCTCCAAATCTGACCAGTGATAAATAAATAAAAGAAATAAAGTGACAGGCTCTGGGGGTGACTTCAGCACAACCAGAAATTTGCAAGTGATAGAAAATTGCCTCATATCCTGGGTTTGGGATCTGTGCTCAGATTTCTCCTTGTCAGATGGCCACAGATGGATGGTTAGGGTTTGGTGGATTGAGCAGAGAAGTAAATTTTTCAACCTGCCTGAAGTGGCACTCCATGTTTGGGAGGAAGGAGCTCCGAGCCCTGTCCAACCTGGCTTGAACACATTTGGAACCTGGTGGGATAAAGGCTTTAATTCCTAGGGTGGAATAATTGGTGGGTGCCTGGACAGAGGAAGCAAAAGTTCACATCTTCCCCCTTTTTTCACATCTCCCCCCTTTCTTTCTTCAGGGACAAAGCTTCAGAGTGACTCCAAAGGACCTGAGCTTGCTGTTGATTCAGAAGCAGTTGGAAAGGAAGCACTGAAAGAGGAGAATTATGTTTTTCCCAAGAGCCAGGAATCTGGCAGAGTAACCAGCTTAGCTCAGCCTAGAACAGCATCAGGCAGGTATGGAGGAAGATTTCGGGTTTTGAAAGACATGCATTAAATAATCTTAACAGTCCTCTTGCTTTACTCAGCTGAATCATGATGAAAGGCTGTGTGGAATGCTCAGACAGACACAGAGGTCTGTAGCTTTTACAGGAGATGGAGTTTGGCTTAAAACCTGAAAACTTCCCATGTTTCCTCCCTTGACTGCTGGGACAGAGATGTGCAAGTGGCTCTGCCAGCAGTGCAGTGAGGGGAGTGTGGAGCTGGGCTGGAGGAGAGGGATGTAGCCTTTACTCAGGGCTCCTTAAGGAGCCCTCCTCCTGGTTTTCCCTTCCCTTTGTTCTTCCTTTTGGGAAGAGCAGCATTCAGGCAGGGCTCTCAGGCCTCTGCAGGAAACTTTAGTCCTGCCAGTGGTGCTGAGGAACCTTGAGCTGGCATTGCTGTGGATATTTGCTTTATCTGTCCCAGTCCTTCCCCACCACTTTGGGGTCAGTAGGTAGTGGAGCTTTTGGGGCCTGTTGATTCCAATCCTCAGTGCTCCCCTAATTTCATCTGAAATCCTCTCTCAGAGGGAAAGCAGCTCAAAAATAAGGTGAGAGGATTGTTCTGTAGGGTTTAATGGAACACACAGGATCTGTTCTCCCACTCGGATCATGATCTGCTTACTGGTTTTGGCATGTTTATATCTCTCTCCAAGCATCACAGCATATTTATCAGAAAGTAAATGTTAATTGCTTAAATAGTCATTTCCAATGAGTAAATGCAGTGCAGATTTGTGTATCACAGAGCAGCTTATAAATTTGGTCTGCCCATCATGTTTATTTCTGGAGCATTCCTTAAGTACATTTAAACCTAAATACAAAAATTCCTGTCTGGTCTGTTGACTCTGTACATTTGCTTTAAACTGGGCAGTGTGAGAAGGTGTTGCTGTCTCGCAGCCAGATACAAAATATGTGAGGAATTGTGACCTGGCATGGGTGATGCCTCTTTTATTTTTTATTCCTCCCTCCCCTCTGCCCCAAATTAGTGAATTACCCGAGAGAGAAGAAGGAGAAGGAGAAGAAACTCCAAACTTCAGCCACTGGGGACCACCACGGACGTATGTTCATATAATCATATTATTCCTCCCCATTTACCTCATGTCTTTTTTTTCTGTGAGCCACATGAGTTCTTATTGGGTGTTTTTTTTTTTTTTTTCTCTCTCTCCTCCTCTGCCAATAACTTTAGGGTACCTGTGTACCTTGGGCTTTCCTGAAGACAGGGAATTTTTAACAGATGTTCAGCAGAATTCTGCCTTCTATTTATACAGCTGACTTGGGAGAGCTTGGCTGGTTTAGGTTGTGGATGACCTACAAGTTCTTGGTCATTTAATAACTATTAGGTGTGAACAATGCACATAGTGCTGTGCTGTCTCCCTTTCCATGGGTTCCCTGCTAAACCTCCGTGGCAGGATTCCAAATTGCCAAGCCAACCTTTTTA
Source organism: Vidua macroura (assembly GCF_024509145.1). NCBI lineage: Eukaryota > Metazoa > Chordata > Aves > Passeriformes > Viduidae > Vidua > Vidua macroura. The sequence continues at coordinate 30,418,746 of NC_071579.1, forward strand.
GCCACATCCTTGTTGTATTGTTAACATTTTTAGGTGAATTGTTTTTATGGTCCCAAGTAAAATATGATCAGAAACTTCCTGCTTGAGCTGATGAATATGCACTGAAGTCAGTGCTCAGAAAGTTGTATGAAATACTTCATTATTTGTCTAAAGTGCCACTTGCAGGGCTTCCCATTCCCAGACACTTTGCTCAAGCTGAAAGAGGATGAGTATTTACTTGAAGATCTGACTTTCTCTAAAATAAAAGCCTCTGCCCAGTGGGCATGGATTGGCAGCAGAACTTTGCTCTTCTTGCGGGGTGAGATCTGCTCAGGGTGAAAACTCAGCTCTGTTGAGAGCATTCTCAGGCTTTTGACTTAATCCCTTTACTCTGTTAAATCTTCTTGAAAGACCAGGAGCTTACCTTTTGCCTTGCAAAGGTAGTTGCATTTGTAGTTAAAAAAAAAAAAAACTGTTTGAAGCTCTTGAAACTACCACGTATTTTTTTCAGTGTTGAGATCTTCAGAGACCCTGATGTGTCTCTTGGAATCAGCATTGTTGGTGGACAAACTGTCATAAAGCGCCTGAAGAATGGAGAAGAACTTAAAGGGATCTTTATCAAACAAGTTTTGGAAGACAGCCCAGCAGGAAGAACAAGGGCTTTAAAAACTGGAGATAAAATACTTGAGGTAAATGGAGATAAACCTTCCTTTTTAGTCTAAGAAATAAAAATTGTCTCAAACAGCTTTGGGTGGAGAGTGGAACAAAATACTGCCACCACTTCATGAGGTATTGGCAACACTTTGTTTTGAAAACCAAAGGAAACCTCTGGTGGTGTTTCTTTTTTTTTTTTTTTTTTTTTTTTTTTAAAGGTCTGACTATGGAGCTCTTTTAACGTTCTCCTCTGTATTTAAGAAAAGATGTGTCCTGGTGTCTGAGGGGGGAGTGAAAAAAATGGGAGTGTCCTCCCCCCGTACAAATGAGGAATAAGTTACAGCATATCTATAAGCATAAATTTAATATATACAAGGACATGGAGTGTTCATACTGAATTATGGGCTGTTATTTTGTGTGTGTGGATTTAGAGTAGTTAACTGATAACCACTGTTTGGGATAAATCCCTGATTCTGGCAGGTGCTGTGGGGGAAAATGTCATTCCTGCCTCTCACTGCTGGTTCATTTTTTTTTACTCATTTTTCTCCAAATTAGTACTTCAGAATCTGGGGTGCCAAGCTGATAGTGCTGTTCAGGTTTAGTTTACAAACAAGTAAAATCTGAAAGAGTTAGATCTAATGTTATGTAACACTGTGACAATCTTGCTCCTTATGTTTTTATCTAGAGGAATTGTTTTGGGCAACATATGGCCATCTTTTAATTATGAATACCAAGTAATACACTTTTCTTTAAACCATCATCGAAACATACTTTACAAATAATTACTCTTGACTGTTTTTGATGCCTTCCTCAGATACACTAATCTCCTGCAAGTGTGTGTGATGCCTTGTAATGACTCTGTACCTAATAAAAATAAACACTGTTTGTCAGGTTTCTGGGGTAGACCTACAAAATGCCACCCACAAGGAAGCAGTAGATGCCATCAAGAATGCAGGAAATCCTGTGGTGTTTGTAGTCCAGAGCTTGGCTAATGTACCAAAAGTAAGTTTATTTCTATTTTTATTCCGAAAGTTAGTAAATGCATAGCATGCATCTTATTTTAAACTTGGCTAAACAACTTTCAGCCAGTTCTATCAATTTTTGTGTCCAAGGATGGATCCTTTCAGTCAGTTACAGAGCAATTGATTGATTGATTACTTCTCTGGTCTAATTGGCAACCTCATTTGTCTAATTTACATGGAGTAGATGTAAATCTGTTGACTAGGTGTTAATTCAACTCTCCCACCTGTGTAGTAGGAGTCTGGCCCTATGCGTTTTAATTTGCTCATGTTTCATAATCTAGAAATAAACTCTGTTATCCAGAGGAGCAAAGCTGTAATTAAAATTAGTCAGATTCACACCAGCAGCTCCTTGTGAAATGTGTCACCAGAGGGACCTGAAACAGGGACCTGAAACAGTGACCTGGGAGCAAGTTAATTTCCAAAAGATCTGAGGCATCTCCTCATCTCTGAGGCCAAGGCAAGAAATTTTTCAAAGCCCTCAGGAAGAGCAGGCATACAATTCTACCTGCCTAAAGTACACACAGAAACTCCAAACTTTTGATGTAAGAATGTAAATCAGTAAATCCAGTGAAAGAATGTAATTTCTGGACTGCACTGCAGTGCCCTTTAACACTGGGCAGAATGCAGAGTGCACTTGGGAGCTTTGTTACTGTCAGGAATTGACTTTGGATGCTTGCTTTGCAGCTAAAATTCTCTCCCTAATGTGGGTGATGTTACATTGGTTTTCAGGTGGTTTCTCCTGCCCAGCCTAAGGGAATCAAAGTCAGCAAAGATCAGGATGCAGACAAAGGAAATAAGAGTGATAAGGTATTTATTCCATTCAGTGCTGTACCCAGGTTTTACTAAATCAAATGGTATAATAGCATGTATTCTAACTCTGTGATAAGCTTCCTCCGAAGTCTGAAATTAAACTTGAAGTGTTTTGTTGAAATATCTTTGATTCTACGACTTTTTGCCAAATTCCTGCCAAGCATTCTGACATTTATTCTGTGGGTGTCTGCTGGGTGCTGAAACCCTGTACTTAGCACAGCTCCTCACTGTCATCTGTCTGAAGTACCTGGTTTGCTCCGTGTGGAGGCAAATTGATTCCCTTTGTTCAGCAGAAACAGAGCAATGGCAACATGTACACAAATAATATCCTCAGTGTGAGGCTGCCTGAAATCCAGTGAAATCACCTTATGGGATGATGAAATCCACAGAGTCTCCTGCATTTCCCGCAGCTGTGTAGAATGAGGAAATGACTGCGGGGTCTGTGGCTGCTCAGCTAATTGGGAGGCAGTTACTGCACTGTGACTTCCAAATAACTTCACAGCAGCTTTAAAAGAGGAAAAAAACTCTGTTTGGTAGAAAACAGGGAGTTTGTGTTAATAAGGGAATACAGGAAAAATTTAATTTTTCATTTTCAGCTGTGTCACTCTCATGGCCTTGGTTTTTTCCTGTGAGATTCGTCCTGACTGAGGAGTGTAGTTCAGGTACTTGGAGGGTGTGAGAGCAGCAGGAGCAGAGACAGAATGAGTGCAGACCATAAGTTTTGCCTGGTGCAGTTTAACTACGAATGGATGAAGTTTCCATTTGATCCGACTCAGCACTCTGGTGTTTGTTGGGTACTTGAGAAGACCCTTTTACCTCCAAAAGTTTTTGTAATGCTCCTTTCAGATCCTGTCAGGGACAGGAGCAGCGAGGCTCAGTTATCAGAAAAGGTGTTGAAGACATGCTTTCATGCCAGAGCATAATACTTCCAATGAAGCACTTACAATCCCCTTTTCTTGTGTCTTTTCTATCTACATTTCTAATCTCAAAAGCTCTCATCCTCTGGCAACGTGCTGCCTTTAATCTCCAGCGCTCCGGTGCGTCGCGTTCTGCGGCGTTCCGAGGTTAAAGAGGGAGCCTAATCTTTTTCAGACCTTTTTCATCTATTGCTGCTATAAACTGGTGGGTGGAATATAGAAGAGCTCCAGTGCATAAATATGTAGCTCCTTTTTGGCTTTGAACGTGGGCTCACAAAGCAGTCGTAGTGCACTTCTGTGGGGCCGTCTCGGAGTTGGAAAGAGTTGCTATTAGTGGATTATTAGTCCACATCCCTATGGGGAATCAGTGATATTTCTAGTCCAGTCTTCAGACAGTCACAAAAGAGTTTGGTTTGAAAGCAGCCACATCCAGCTGGAAAACCTGCCTTTTCCAGTATCTTTTCAAATGCTGGAGGTTTTTCTCTGATTTGTTGGCGTTTATCCTCCTCTATTGATCTGTTTGTTTCAAAATGAACACTTTAATTTATATAAAACCACTTAAAACATTAGTGGACGAGCCAGATGTCGACATTATTTTGTTGGTTGGCTGTGTGAACTGTGCTTTTGCCTCTGTGCTGGTACAAAAACGTGGTGCAATGGAGCAGCCAGGCACAATTTTCTCATCTGGCTTTTCACTGGGACAGGAGGGATAAGAGATATTTGTCCCTCTGAGCCATAGAAAACTGCTGGGTAAGCCTGGGTGCCTCGTGTAATTTCACACAGACTTTCTAACAAACGTTTAAGGTCTTAAAAAAGCCAAAGGGTCAACATTTAGACTGTAAGTTATTACTGAATTACAGCGATAATAAAGTGACTCATTTGTCATAGGCAGCTGAGAGTGAGGCTGCAGATTTTCCATCTTTACCTGCTCAGTAAAGTAGAACCCAAGTCCTCCCTTGCCTCCTGGATCATCTGGATTTTGCACACTTCTGTCTGTGCTGGCTTCAAGAAAAAAGTAGGAGGCACCATTAACTGTTAGATCCTTTTGGAAAACAGCTGTTGTGCTTCCAAGTGCTCTCACTACACACTTTTGCTACTGGTGGGTTGAATTAATTCCATTTATTATTGTGTTCTGCACTCAGTGCAGTACTTTCCTGTTACATTTTTTAAATGGATGAGAAGACAGATATTTTTTGCCTCTCCAAATTTTCCACGTATTGCAGCTCACTACCTTGCACCATTCTATACAAATTCAACTTCAAGAATTTAAAAATCAATACGCAGGTTCAGCTTTCATTGCTCACAGTGAAAAAAAAAATGAAATATTATCCTGGGCTTGATGTGTTTGGGTGTTGTGTCATATTTCCCAGCCACAGGAGGAATTAATTACAGGAATTCTGGGTGCTCTAATGGCATCTGCTCCCTGGTGTTCCCTCTCTAAAGTACATCCTGCTATTAGCCGTGGGCTTGCAGGGGATGCAGCTGAGCATCATTTAGTGGAGTCGTGGTGCAAACCAAGGCAGGACCCAGTTCCTTGGAGCTGTAAAACCAATTGCTGAGCTGAGCCAGTGCCTCTCCAGCCTCAGAGCCTGCTCTGTATTCCTGCCATGCGCCGCTATATGCATCATTATAGGAGCTGCCTGTATTTATGTGAGGTAATAGAATTTTATTGGGAGATATAATTCAAAACCTTTATTAAATTTACGCCAAAACACGGACGGACTGTGATGTTTAAATATTCATGTATGGACTAAGAGGATTGAGTTCTTATTTTATATATTTTTTAAATGGATGTTTATCAGCACCAGATAGTTTTGTTATGGAGGCTTATAAGAAACAGGGTGTAACTCAATGTTTGTTTTTAACCCTTGATTAGTGTTCACACTTTGATGTTTATGACAATACACGAGTGTTTTATCAACAAGTAAATGTGCATGCACAATTGTGTTTTAGTTTCTTTTTCCTGATGTTCAGTGTCACTTCTTGCTCTGCTTTCTTGCACAAAAAGCCTTTGCTGCAGAATTTAGCATTGTAATTAAGTGCTGTGTCTGTGCACATGCAATGCAACAGACAATGGGGTTTTTTTTAATGTTCTCAGAGGTTACAAAACATGTAACTCATTGTCTTTGAATCCATCAGAGAAAATATGGGGCTCCACCTCCCATGAAGCTGCCACCTCCTTACAGAGCCCTCGAAAGGCATCACGCAGAGGAGGCTGCTCTGGGTGAAGAGGAGGATGAGGATGCTTGTGCAGAGGGTGAGTAGTGCTCCAATCATTGCATCAGATCACATTTCTGGGACACACTCAGCTGCTGCTAAGCCTTCATGCCTTTTATTGCCTGTGGGAAGTGGTGCTCAGTGTGGCCACAGCATCAGTCCTCAGCCTGGTTTGTAACTTAGATGGTTCTTCCCCCCAGCCAGATCCCAGAGCTCAGCTCTTCTGAAGAGATACAGGAAGGGCTGAGTTTATTTTCAGCCCCAGAACATCCAGGCTGTGTCTGGAGGAGTTGCTTGGGCAGAGATGTCAGCAGTGACTGGAGGTGTTCTGTTTTACTGCTCTGATTTCAGTGGTAGTCGAGCAGTTGTAGGTTGAGGACCACTGGTGCAAAAAACCAGAAATCCTGGAGCTGATCCCAGGCAATGCTGTTCGAGCAAGATGGGTTCCTTTGAAAAGAAAAACCTGCTGATTTATTGTTTTGGTGCTCTGCTGAAGAAAGGATCCCCTGGCTTTGTAGCACTCTGCATGGGAAGGGCTCTGCAGCTGTCCCATTTTGGGTTTGGCAGTGGTTTGTGGTGGTGCTCCCTCTGTGGAAGAGCAGGGACCTGAGGAGTAGGAAGCAGTGCAAGTGGAGAGCTCCTGGCAGCATGATTTAGATTCCAGCTGCTTTTGAATCACAACTTTTGTTAATTACAACTTTGGTTAAATGGAATATTATTATCCATAGCTTATCTTGCAGTAAAATATTTAGGAATACTGAAGTTACAATTAGGAGTCCTAAATTGCTTTCTAAAATCAGTTACCTTCTATATTTTTTTATCTTTATGCTCCTTTCTACCAAATCAGGATAAGGTGAGATGAGGCCTTGACCCACCTGGTCTAGTGGAAAGTGCCCCTGCCCATGGCAGGAGATGGAATGAGATGATCTTTAATGTCCCATCCATCCCTGTAACATTCTGTGATTCTGTGTGGGCTTTAGTTTGTTCGGGGTTTTTTTTGTTGTTTTGTTTTTTTTTTTTTGTGTTTTTTTGGTTGTGTTTTTTTGTTTGGTTGGTTTTTTTTGTTTGTTTTTTTTTTGTTGTTTTGTTTTGTTTGTTGCTTTTTTTTTTTTTTTGCTACAGTGATTTTTCTCATCATCTGTGAGCTCTCAAACCGACTGGGTAAAGCTCCAATTGTAACAAACTCATTCCAGCTCGTTACTGGAGCTCTAATTCCCAATTAAAGGATAGGTGTGATAAGTAGGCTGACACCTGAGTTATTTAATTAAGATATGCCTCAATCCAAGTGCTTGCTGGGCCTAAGTTAATACTTTGCACAGAAGTAATTCCTTATTCATGGGCTTGGTCATTTTTTAGCTCTCCTGCCATCCCTAATGATATTGCTGGCTGAGGCTGGAAGCTGAAGAGGTAAAGCTGCTGCTGATATTAAATCCATCAATCCTACCAGACTTGGCAGCAGCACACAGATCTGTTCAGGGGAATCTCCTCTCTTTCCTTTCTACTGACTGAAGCTGAATGTTTTGCTGTAGCCATCTTTTCCATGAATCTTGGGAAACAGAGATAAATTCTTCCTCACCTCATTCTTTTCCTTTAAAAATTAAGAACAGGCCAAGGAAGCCTAAACTAAGTTTGTGCCTCAGCCCTTGCAGTAAAAAGCATGTTAGAAATGATCCAACTGTACTTAATGACATAAAGCATCTTGGCAGCTGTGGAATGGCATTTTACAGAGTCCCTGTTCTGTGCTCACTTGAAAAACAAAGTTTTCTCTGCAAATTCCAGTACAGTGTTGTTTCTGTGAGCTGCTTGATGCTCATAATTTCTGTCCTGGTTCTTGAGCACCTTTCCCAGAAATGCCAACCCAGACAAGAACTTGTCTTTCTGAGCTGCCCATTTGTATGTTCATATTGCTCTGTTCCTCACCCACTTATCCAACTCATTCTACTGGCTTTGAAGCTCACTAAAAATATATCAACAGGTGATCTGGATTGATTGTCTTCCTTATTTAGAAAATAAGGTTCCTTCCAAAAGGAAGATGTGGTGTCAGCCCAGGTAAATTCACATCATAACCTCTCTTTTATTTGCTTCCTGTGGTTCTCAATCTCTGTCACAGCATGGAAAGCTTTGGAGGGCATTTTGAGGTGGGACAGCTGTTAAACCTGTCCTCTTGTTTTGCTCCTGATGGATTTTACTTTATTTTTTAGCATTCTTATTAACACAGCTGCAGTGTCAGGAACCTGCTCATCAATTTCTTTCAAACTCTGGAAGTACTTTATTTGCTCTGCTTGACATTTTTTGTCCTTGCTTATCACTTCTTTCAACCCTCCCTCTCATCTTTTGTCTCCACATCCTCCATCATTCCCCAGACTGAAAAAGCAGACCATTGTTAGTCTTCCTGCCATATTTGAGAATTTTTCTTTCCTTTCTGTGCCATCCACCTTGCCTCTCCATGTTTTGTCTATTTTCCCCTTAAAGTGGCTGAATAACCTTTTGGTGTTGATTTAATTTCCCCTAAAATCTAAACCCACTTACCTTTTGACAATGCTCCCTTTTATTTCTGCTTTCCCACTGCTGAAACTGTAGCTCTCATTGCTGACCTGGAACCTGAATTCCTGTTTGGAACAAGCAGTCATTTCTTGTACATGTTCTCCCTTCTGTTTCAACCTTCAAGAGTTGGTTTTGATCCAAAGAGGGCAAATCCTTGTTGGGAATAGAGCTGTGAGGTAGTTTTTGGTTTAGAGGAACTCCAGACATGTCTTCTATGTTTCTGTGGTTTAAGAAGTTTAAAGTTCCAGGTGTTTCATTGTTTGCTTTTTTTTTGTGTTTTTTTTTTTTTTTGTTTGTTTTTGTTTTTGTTTTTTTTTTTAATGTGACTCTTGCACCCAAGACCCTTTAGTTTCAGATCTGCTTCTCCTTTGCTTCATGCCCCCAGTATTTCCAACATCATTTCCCAAGTTCTTAGGTGGTTTTTCCTTGACTTTGAAGGCAAGTTGAAAGTTGTATTTCCTCTTGTTTTATTTCTTCTTCTAGTGGCACTGCCAAATCTTTATCTGTACCCAGCCCTAACCCTGTGTGTTGGGTTTGTTTTCTCTTTGCTTTGAGGTTGCTGTTTCAAGGCTTCCAGTTTATGCATGGAAACAGTTTTGCACAACTTGCAGCGTGTCCATCCTGCTGCAAAAGGAGCTTTCAAAATGCTTCATCCTCCAGACCTGAAACATTTTGGAGTTTTCCTTTCCCACAGAATGGCAGAGCCTGTTTTGGAGAAAGAAGTGGTTTTTTTCTTTAGACTTCCCAAATCTGAAAAACACCGGGTTGTGAATGGGATTTTTTTTTTCTTTTTTTTTTCTTTTTTTTTTTAATCAAAACAAGTAAAAGGAGGGGAAGGCACACAAAGGAGCTGTTTGTGCTTGTGAGCAGCTGTGCTGCAGGCATCAGTAGGCACTGGTGTGTTTTCCTGGAGTGGGGATGGCTGGAGCTGTGCTCCAAGAACCTGCTAATGGACTTGTGTGCACCCTGTGGTGGCTTATTGCCATAATGAGGGGTTGGTAGTAAAAAGAAGCAGAGGAAATGGGTGGGCAGAGCAGTCTGTAATGGAATTTTTGGTGAGGTTTTCCTTGGGGGAACTCCTGGCTGTACAATTTAGATATGCTTTCGCGACCGAGTTGCAGCAAACGTAAATTAGACAGGGCAGAGCTGGAAAACCATTCTAGAAAAACTGAAAGGACAACTGTTGAAAGAACTTGGAATCCTTCATTTCAATTGCTGTTATATCTTTAATGGAATCTTTTGTCAGTTAGTTGACTGGGATCGATCTGGTTGGTTTCAAAAAAGTCTAAAATAGTAAAAATAGATGGTAATAAAAATTTTGTGGAAGGTGGCTTGGATAATGGACTAAGCTACTGCTGTGCTCAGACTTCCTGTCTGCAAGGATATTTAACTGTATCTAATAAGGGGATAATAATGCCCCCTTCCTCTTATTTTGTCTCTAGATAATGTAGAAATCAATGAAGCTGTAAGAAAGCATGATGATTTATCTTCCTAAGATGCATTTCTAAGGAACAGTGGTTTCTCTGCTAAAGCAAGAGATTTTAGAACTTCTCTGGTATTTCGACTTTCCATTCTTGACTCAGAGAGTGGGGAGGCCCTGGCATGGAGAAGTTGTGGATTCCCCATCCCTGGAAGTGTCCAAAGCCAGGTTGGGTGAGCTTTAAGGTCCCTTCCTACCCAAATCATTCCATGGTTCTGTGATCCCCCATTGTGATAAGGGTTGGGTTGGGATTGGGCAGCTCTTAACACACGTGAGGTTTTTGGCAGCATCCAGGTGCCAGTGGTGTCTGTGATCAGTGAGAGCAGAAAAATAAATGATGGGAAAAATGGAATTAAAAAAAAAAAAAAGAGATTCCATTGAAAGATGGGAAAAAAGGAATCCAGTTCAGTTGAGACTTTGAGGAGAGTGTGGTCAGGTTCATGGGGTGGGCAGGAACAGGATCTCTGGCAGAGTCTGTGCACTGCTGTGGGTGAGGATTGGCATTTTGGGAAAATGCCAGGATCGTTAACAAATGACTAAATAAAAGCCAACCCACTCATAATTCCTGGGTATCTCACTGTTTGGAGTCTGGTGTATGCAAAGTTGTGCTGAAACAAAGGAAAAGCAGTCCTAACTTTTCATTTTGGGGGGGGGGGATCTGCTGAAAATGTTGATCTTCAGTGGAGGCAGCTCGTGCAGCCAAGCACTGCCTCTCCAATAGATGTCACTGCAATCAACAGCAAACAGAGATGATGCTCAGAGGGGAAGATGTAGCTTGGAGAAAGGCTTCAAGCTTTATGAAAACAAAACGTTGCAAAAGTAGTAATTGCAAGATTTAATGTTCTTAAATATAGTACCAAGTGTGTTTAATACAGTGGATTTCCTTAGATCAGGCAAGAGCCAGGATTAGACAAACAGAGCAGAGACTTTCATTTTTCAGCTCCGTGTTAATCTCTATTTAATGTGACTCTGTGCTGCTAATCTTCTTTTCCCATTCTTGTTCTGACCCATAATTAGCTCAAATACGTGGGGTTTGTAACCTGCCCTAAGATCAGATCCAGAACGTGCTGGGCAGAGCCACAGAGCTGCCCTGCCACACTGGGATGGGTGAGGGAGGTGCTGTCACTGCACTTTGAGGCTCTTGGGTTCGTTTGGGGTTTTGTTGTCGGGCTGGTTTCTTCACTCTCTTTGTGAGTCACACGCACAGTTATCATCTGATGAAGTATTGCGAGAGGAAATTACATTTTTGATGAAGTAATAGTAAAATTGCAGCTGGGACTTCTTGTGGTTTTTTTACTGTGTGCTTGACATAATGCACTGAACAGATGGCTGTGTGTGTGCTGTGAGACATATTCTAAAGGAAGGACAATGAACTTTAAAAATGAACAAATTAATGATATTAACGAAATAACTGAGTATTTTGAGTTGTTTTAAATGTAGCTTTTGGAAGAGAGAATTAGTAGGACTTCCCAAAATAACTAAGTATGTTTATAAATTCAGAGAGAGATTTTATCTTTGCTTTTTTTTTAATTACTAAATGAAGGATTTTGAGTCTTTTCAGTGTTTCAGTTCAGCATTGATTGCAGCGAAACTTAATATTGCTTGTTTGGGGTTTCAACAAAACACAAGTTATGATGAAGTTTGAGCCTTTTTATGCTCGTAATGACAGATTGGTTTTGTTTTCTGACATTAAAAAAAAAAAACAAAACCCAAAACAAAACAATCAAACCCTATGCCACGAGCACATATCAGCGTTGGGAAACCGCAGCGTCGGAGAACAGCGGATTTAATGAAGCCGTTCGTGGGAGAGAAATTAATTTTTAACCCCCGTAGCTTCACAGGAAGAAGGATGCTCAGATAAATAAGATTATTAACTGCTCCTTTGCCATGCAGTGGGTCATTAAGCAGGAAGGTACCTGCAGCTGCCAGGCACACAAGCCACGCTGGGGGGGGACTCGTGTTTGGGGATGGAGATGTCATTCGGATGCTGGCGGAGCACAAACAGCAGCTGGGAGCATCCGTGGGTCAGATGTGGGAATCCAGGGGATCTGCTGCTCCCTGCGTGCTTCCACAGGCAGCTCTCCTCTGCTGGCAGATGTAACTGGGAGCTTGTGGGCAGCCCGAAATTAATATAATTGATGGCATCTCGTAATAGAAACAGACAGACGGTTTGCCCTTAAGGAGAGAAAAATCTCAGCAAAATAGGCCCAAGGTCGTCAGAAGAAAGACAAGCCCTGAGCCTGTGTGTGATGAGGATTTGAGCTGCTCACAGCCCTGAATGTTTGTCAGGAATGCAGATTTCCTGAGTACATGCTGGTACAGCAATGGTACAAGGGGGTTTCCCAGGTAAGGATTCACATCTATCTCTATGTCGTGTTTGTTTCCAGCAAGTCATTTTTAAACATTTTTAGTGATAATTTAGAACTAGTGAAGTGCTGGAGAAAGAAAATAATAGCAGAGGTATTTTTTTTTTTAATTTTCTTTCCTTCAGTCTGAAGCATGGACAAATAGCATGATTGGAATATTGAATGCATTTAATATCTTCAAAATATTTTCTCATGTGTTTGCTTATAAATCATTGCTTCTGCCTGTGCCAGTGCTCAACATTCTTGTATACAAAACTGACTGGAGCACACAGTGCTTAAAGTATAAGAATTCATAGCATTAAATTTCTTGCTGTATAGAATAATCTACTCTTCCATAACTGTTATTGTAATGCAGAGACAGATGGCTGAATTTTCTTCACTTTGCTTGTTAAGAATGTGTTAGGTAAATGTTTTTAGACTAAAATAAAAAGCTGCTGGGAATCTAAACTGAATATTCAGCATTTTCGTGGTAGAAGGAGGCAAAGCAAGAATAAAGCGATGTGATAGTAAACAAATGAGCTATTTGCAATGAAGGATAATCTAATCTTTAAATATTGCCTGAGATTGCATTTGTTCTTAGGTAAGATCTTTTCTTCCAACACCAGCCAGGTACCCAGAGAATAGCACTGAAATGCTCTGCATGAAATACACTGATTTGATGTTATAAGGTTATTACATTGTCTGGGGCTTGGTGCAGGTGGCTGATGTTGTTTGGGATCTTTGATCTCGCTCCGGTGCTACAGATAAGTAATTTCAGATTGAAGATAATGTCTGTGGTGTAAATCTGTAAACACAGGCACAAACTTGCTAAGAGAGGGTGATCCAAGTGGGTCTTTATATATTGCTCTCACCAAAGTACTCTTAATATCACTGCAATGACTTGCAACTAAAAATATGTTAAAAGGATGTAAATATTTAAATAGGTAAATGAAAGGCAGACTCCAGCTCGTAAAAGGTGGTTATGTGTTTATATTCTTGACTAATAATCTGATTTTTAGATTGGAAGATATCTTTCATCATTACCACCGTAAATGATGTTGCTCCAGTGCACAGAGAAAAAAAAAATTAAAAAGAAAACTCCACAGTGCCTCATGTCTTGCCCAGACTAGCACAGCATTGCTTCTAGTTAGAATACAGAGCAGATTATTTGCATAATAGTTCTGTAACAAAATGATCCGCTCGGTTTACGCAGTAGCTGCTCCCAATGCATAGGGGAAGTAAGGCTCTAACAGAAGGGAAATTAAAAAAATGCTAAATGGCAATAATTTTATTCTTTACAGACATTACCTACTTTTGCACAGTATTGCAGCAATTGAGGCAGCTGTCCAGAATCACTTCTTGAACTGTCAGGAGAAAGTTGAATTTATTTTTTGCTTCTCTGTCTGAAGACTTGATTCTCCCTTATTCCCTGTTGTGCCATCACTTTGAGCAGGTGTGTAATTGCTCTTTATCAGGGTAGGTGGCATTTAAAGAGCAATCCAGAGAATTTATCTCTAGGTGTGCTGGCTACAGTACACTGTGACAGACCAGTGAAAATTTGCTTTCTGCCTTGTAATGGCCACATGTGTATTGAAAACTGATTGCAAGCTAAAGACATTAGGAAGGAAATTTATATGCAGATATATCTGTGTGCTGGCTGCATCAGATGAGCATCTCTATTTTATCACCAAATTCAAAACACTTTTGCCATATTGGCTTTAGAGGAGATGTGGCAGCTGGCTGAAGGGCAGGTGGTTCTTTCTGCTGCCCCAGAAGCAATAATGATCCTTTTGTAATCAGTGTGATGATGTGCATGTCTGTTTTCTTCATCAGTGCTTGGAGATCGTGGCTTGTGCTTCCCTCTCCCTGCTTCCCCAAAAAGTTGTTAGAGGAAATGTTATAATCTGAGGTTGCTCAGGAGAGCTGAGGCTGCCCCTGGATCCCTGGAAGTGTCCAAGGCCAGGTTGGACAGGGCTTGGAGCACCCTGGGATAGTGGAAGTGATGCCTCAGGTTTTAGCTTTTATATTTTCACATTCTGAGCTGCTTTAGTGTGTGGGTCTGAGCTTCACATCAGGGGATGCTGAGCTCTCTGCACAGAGCAGGGACACAAAACAATTCCTGCTCCAGCTGGGCACCAAGGACAAATGACCCAAATCTCAGGCCCAGGAGCACAAACAGCGTGGGCTGCAGAGAGAAAAACAAGCAGGATGGGAGTGCCTGGGCTAAAGCTGGAATGGGACAATGAACTGCAAGGTGCAAATGGAGCAGAGCTGATCCCAGTGAGAGCCCCCGGGAGCGCTCGTGCATTTTGGGACCATTTTGGTTCCTCTTGGCTGCAGCCCTGGCTGGGCTCTGGTGCTGCCCAAGGTGGATCCATGGAGGAGATCCTTTCCATAAATCCCTGCTTTATTCTGTGACTCTGCCCAGCCTCTGCTCTAGATCAGCCTTCTCAAGGCATCACACATCCCTGTCTCATCCCATTTTTCCTCTTCCACTCTTCTCCCAGCCCTTCAGCAATACCTCATCAGGCACCACACTGGCAGGCTGGTCCCTCAGTGGCTTTCTGCCGTTGAAAAACAGTGTTTAAAAAATCACATCTTCTATACAAACAGTATTTTAAAATCACGTGATCTACTCTTCTAAGAACTCAATCCTGAAATGAACTCTTGCTCTAAAATTACAGCATTGTCTGCTTAAATCCATTAATGATGCACAACAAAGTTATACTGTGTTAATCCTTAAATGATCTGTCATCTCCCTAAAAGAATTAACAGGTTACAAAATGGACAGAGGAAATTACAGCCAAACCTTATTGTCCCATTCCAGCTTTAGCCCAGGCACTCCCATCCTGCTTGTTTTTCTCCCTCCAGCCCACGCTGTTTGTGCTCCTGGGCCTGAGCTTTGGGTCATTTGTCCTTGGTGCCCAGCTGGAGCAGGAATTATTTTGTCTCCCTGCTCTGTGCAGAGAGCTCAGCATCCCCTGATGTGAAGCCCAGACCCACACACTAAAGCAGCTCAGAATGTGAAAATATAAAAGCCAAAACCTGAGGCACCATGTGATGGATGAGGGAGCAGGGAGAGCTCTGTGCAAGGCTGAGCACGGGCAGCTTGTGAGTGAGGGCTGGGAAAGAGGTGGGAAGGGATTTTGTGAGGAATGGGGAGCTCAGCAGAGCCTTCTGGGGCCAGAAGGATGTGGCTGCTGTTTGTGTGTGCAGGAGGGATGATGGGGATGGGGATGGGGATGGGCAGGCCTTGCACAGGGACACGGGGATGGGGAAGGTTGTGAGGGTTATAATGAGTGGTGCTGTGAGTACTGCAGCTAATGAAGGTTGATTCCTACAGATTTGTGTAGGAAATTCAACTACTTGGGTGTGGAGGAAGGTGTGGGCTCCACTTTGAGCTTTTCCTGTGGTTGAGGCCTTCCTGAGGCTTTCCCTTGAGAGAACTCTCTGACTTTATGAAAGTGTGAGCTCACACCAAAGCCTTTCCCCCACTCAGGGTATTTATAAGGTTTCTCTCCTGCCTGTTTTCATGAACTTTTTATGGCACCTTTGACACCCCTGAGATTTGCTGCCAGTCCAGAGGTTTGGGGGCAGGAGCTTGGATTGCACGGGGGGCAGTTGCATATGCTGTGCTCCTGTAGAAAAACAGAATAAAATTAGCCACCCTATTGCACCTAAGCTTAATTTCTAATAAGAGACTAAAATATAATCAATAAACACTGGAGCATGGCCCCTGGACTGCCATTGGGAAGACCTGGCATCTCTTTGGTGGGTTGCCATCAGTTGGGTGTCTTGCTTGGCCATCTGTCATCAGAGACGTGAGGCATCTTGAGAGCTGTGGAGCTCCACACCACGGTTCCCAGAGGCCAGGTGGCCATGTAAATTTAAAAATAAAATAAAATAGAAAGCAGGATCCATAGACCTCCAGCTTACCCTAAAGACAGTGTTTATTACTAAGTTGTGGATGCATCTGAATCATCTTATTTGAAGGGTAAATTCCATAAGAGGGGGGGGGGAAAATCAATTGAATATCAAGCCAAAAGAGTTACAGTAAAAATTACCATACCCCACTCTTACTTTTCCCTCAGGCGTTTATTTTTTAGCTTTCTCTTAGTTGATTTCCTCCTCCAGTCAGAGTGGAAAAAGTGAGTATTTAATATAGTAAAGTTTATCCATTTAGCTCTTCCTCCTGGATTAATCCTTGGAGATGGATTTCTTTTGCCAGAAGGAAGATGAGAGAGTGCTTGACATACTGCAAGTCTCTGCTCACATGCATCATCAATTTCCTGATTATAATTTGGTTCATTTCAAAATTGCCCAAAGCTTAAGGCATTAATATCTTTATTTCATTAAATACATTGGAGGAGAAGCTATTTGTTGTCTAATAACATATTTTGGTACTAAAGAAAAAAAACAGAAATCATCTCTTCAAGTACTCCGTTCACTTCTTTGTGATACAATTTTTCTTCTGCAGAAAAATGAATACCTTGCTTAGCACCTCATATTTGAAGGAAGGGTGTCTTTTTTTTTTTACTCTTTTGTGGAAGAGAAAACAGGTCTGCCAGCTCTGTCCTTTGGAGAGCTTAAAAATAATCCGAATAGAATTTCTAATAGAAAATATTGTTTTATTTAATCAAATCTATCAAGTGTTGTGATGTCATAAGTGCAGCGCAAACCTGATTAACTTCTCCAACAGACTCTCAGGACAGCTGATTAAATAAGGTTTATTTAGGCTTATTTAGGGAGAGCATGCAACTGCTTTATGATTTCACAGGATTATTCAGTGGGGGATTTGTGTGGAGAGGAATTGTTATCCCTTCCTCAGTCCAGGTTCCCCTGCCTCACCTGATGGGACAGGAATTTGGCAGCTGTAAATGCAGGAGTGGCTGCCTGACTAACACTAGAAAAAGATCTGTGCTCTCATTAGCACTGGGCACCCACTGATTTTCAATTTATGTCACGTGAGACAGTTGAAAATTCTTCCTAAAACTCTTGCTGTCTCATTTTAGGAAGAGACCTTTGAATTAATTCTTTATTTAGCTGGTGCCTTTCTCTTTTGGAGAAACGTGTTTTCAGCCTGGAAGTTTGTGTTTTAGTGGTTTGTCTACATGAGAAGTGTTCACTTTGTCATCCTCTCTAATGTTCTGCTGAAAACCTCTTCCAGGAAGGAGGAATGGATTTTTTGGAGTCTGGCACGAGAGCTGACATGGACAGAGGAGGGAGGAAGACCCTTCTCCTTCATCTCCATTCTCCTGGGCTAAAACATGATCTAAAATCAGAGTGCTGGGCTGTGATTAACACATCAGACACCACAAATTGGGACATGACAGCTGAAGAAATGGAAATACATAGCAAAAGAATGGTTATTGTGTATTTATGAGCAGACGAAGCCCCAAAGTGGAATTGTAGGGGTGCATTTGTTCTGTTCCAAGGTGCAGAAATCTGCAGCAGTGCCAGGTGTCGCAGTCATTTTTCACTCATGTTTCATTTTACCTCAGCTATCAAAGGCAAGCCATGACATTGGGAAACTCAGGTTTGTACCTAAACAGAGCCTGGATGACTCAAGTACAGTTTGATACCTCAAAACTCAAAAGTGGTCAGGTAGTTTGTAAATGTTTGAGGAGCTGTAATTAGTTTGGTGGAAGACAGAGCAGGTATGAACCTAACAAAGTACTGATAAAATAAATAATAATAGTGATAAAAAATATATTTAAAAAATAATATAAAATATATTTAAAATACTGATATAGATGATAATAATAATATAAATACAGAGATAATAAATACTGCCTAAATTTGAAAAAAAGAAGAGGAGATAAACCACCTGAGCAGCATTGTGGGGCTGGTCAGGTCTTTTCCATAAGTGAACTGTCACCTCATGTCCTCTGAAAGCTAGATATGCAGCTTTTTTAATATTTAGCTGCTTTTTAATTTAAATTGGCTTTGCATTTCATTTAAATTGAACATTTTCTGCTTTTAACACACATTGGAAGTTTTAAAAGGCAATCTGCATAGAGATCTGAGCATACTCTGACCCATTAGCATAATTTTCCTGAATAGCTTTTTTCATGTGAAGTATGTGTGCACCCAGAGAATTGAGAGGAATCTGGACCCAGCACTGACCGTAGTAAAAATCCAGCTTTTGCCTTTTTCCTCAGCAGCCTGAAACAAAGAGCTTTTCTCTTCACAACTCCTTCAGAGGGAATGAAAACAGCTTATCAAACCTGAGCAACTTGTTAGGGGCTGAGAGAGGATATTTTTCTTTGCTGGCCTGCGAATAAAAGCTGGGAGTGTGAAGCTGAGAGTTGTCAGCTGGAGAATTGTGGAAGTGTTTGTGGGGTGGCAGAGCCTCCTCTGAGGTCACTGCACAACGAGCTGTGTGTGAAACCCAGAGACAGAACCCTTGGCAAAGTGGAAATTAGGCCATTAAAAACAGGTTTGATCACCACAGACCCGCCATTATCTGCCAGGAGAATAACAATGCTTCTGTTAAATATCCCAGTTTTAAAGGAAAACATGGCAGTAAGGACATTTTTTTTTTTTTTGTATTAATTATAATTGGTATGTTTGTGTGCAGTGTTTTTATTACGAGGCTGTTTGTGTTTTAATTACATTCTCATGTCTCTCCAAATGCAAACAGTATATGTTGTTAGGAAAAATATAAAATATAGAAGGAAAGCTCTCCATAATATCTGACATGATTAATTAATTAACCAAATGTGTCGTAAATTTTATATTTCCTTAAATGTTTAAATAGCTTCTGTATATACTTAAAATACTTAGATCCCCATAGCAGGCCTAAAAAAGGAACGTGCAATGTTAATGCAATATTTTGGTGCAAGTAAATCTGTTTTTGTAGTAACTAGCTTGACAGCTACAATCAATCTTCAGCAAAACAACTAAAACCTAAAAATAGAAAAGAGGATTTAAATTTGTCATTAAGATTGCCATTGAATTAATTCACAGCTGAAGTAGCTGGTCGTGATCAATCTTCTATGGGGCTTCTTGCTGTTGAGGCTCTCTCTGTAATTCCCAGCCCAGCTCCGTGGGCATTTTCCTGGGCTCTACAGTCCCAGTGATTCATCCAGCTCTAATCTGTTTAATCACTGTCACAGCACATTTAAAAACTGCAGTGCAAGCAAAGTTAAGACTTCTGGGCTGGGGGTTTTTAATCCAAAAGTTTCACGTAGTCGTTGCCAGGTCAGTGTGACGTGGCTTTGTCGTGTCACAGGGCTGTGCTGCCACAGCAAAGGGAGCTTGGCACTCTGCACCATCTCTCATCCCAGTGCCCAGTGTCATTTCCCCCCCTTCACCTGCTCTCCCACAACCAGCTCCCCAGTGGTTTTTTATTTTTATGGCTTGTTAGTGTTGCTGTTCTGATTTTATGTGAAGTTTTACATTGTTGGAGTTTTTCCCTACGTTTCACAGCGCCTGGCAGTTCCCCTGGAGACCTTCCTTGAAGAATGCTGTGTACATCTTTGGGCTCATCAGCACAAGGCTGTGTTTGCTGCTCAGAAAGTCTTTGTTATTAAATCCAAATTTCTCTAGTCCCACTCTAGATGGAGGAGGTTCAGGCTCTTACTGCAGGTTCTTGAATTAAAGGAATTAAATGAATCACTAAGAGAGAAATGTCTCATCACCTCGACTTCTGAGAGGTGTTGTCTGTGCTGCCTCTTGCAGTTACTTACCACTGGTCCCCTAGAAGTTTTCATTAGGTAACAAAGTCTCAGTTTCTAACAAGAGTCTGACATGGTTCTCTTTAATTAGACTCCACGCAGAAAGATTCCAAGATAATGGCTGTGCCCCTCGCGTTGTGGGAACATCATTATTAAAGATGAAACACTGTCAGGATCAGCTTACATTATTCCTGTCAGGGGAGGAAGAATTTGAATGTTCACAATATTCATTTGTTTGCATGGAGACCAAGTGGGGAAAGCAATGGATTAGAATTCCCAATATTCAGGCACATCAAATGAAGGAGCAGCTTTCAAATCCAAATGTAGGGAGCGGGTCGTAGATCCTACGAGAGCAAAGTGAGCAGGAGCAGGGCAGAAAACCTGATCCTACCAGGAGCTGGATGAGCCTTGTGGGTCCCTCCCACCTCCTGTGGTTCTGTGAGAGGAGGTCAGGAAAGACATTTCTGTCCCAGCTGGGAGATACTCTCCAAAAACTGAGGTGTAAAGGGGGTCCTTAAAGCAGCTGGAGTCTGGTGCTGGTGCATCCTTAAGGATCCCTGGTGCTCAGCTGGAATTTCCCTGGGACTTTGCAGTCTTTCCTGATGTTCCAGCCCTGTTCTCACACCCAGCCTTCCGTGAGAGCTGTGGGAGGTAGCAGAAGGGCTGTTTTCCCCGGGGAGCAGAGATAACTGAGCCTTATCTCCAGGATGCTCCCGAGCTGGGGAGCTCTGGAGAGTGCAGGGTGCTGGCTTTGAGTGACTTCAGCTGCACAGTGCCACAAAATACTTTGTGATATTTACATTAGAGTGTTTCTGTGGGATCTGTCTCTTGAAAACGGGGTCTACAGCAGCTGTCATTGGAGCCTACCTCACATTTTAAGGATTTAATTACTCCAAAAATGCCTTCAGTCTGGCATTTTGTGGCCCAGGCATAACCACGACGTGATCTATTTTTACACATCACCATTTATATCCTCACAGTGGATTCTGTCCAAAGTCCTAGTTGCTGTTTGATTGGGTTTAATCAAGCAGTGGCAGGAGTGTGTCTCCTTTCTGGAGGAAACACCCAGAGTCCCAGAATTGCCAGTGCTTTCCTCCAGAGCCTGCAGGACCTCGGGAGCATCAGCTGGAGCAGGGGCACTCCCAGCTCAGCTCCAGTGAGTCACTGATTGCCACAGCACCCAGAGGAGGTCACTTCTGAGGAAACCCAAGTGCTTTCTTGGGGGTTAATGCATCATTGCAAAGGCAAATGAGTGGAAGGATTGTGTGCAAGGGAAGGCAGATTCCCTTATAATCACCAATTATTAGCATGGGATGCTCTATTTACCACAATTCCACTAAATCTCCTTTTAAAAGATAAACATGGGCATGAATAGACTCATCATGGCTTTCTCATCTAATTAAAAAAAGGAAAGCATACAATATCTCTTCCTCAGAGGACTTAAATGTCGTGTAATGGAAGTGCAACCTTAGAATGAAGCTTCGGGCCTGAATAAGGAGAAAAATTGTTGGTAAAAACTCCATTTGTGCAAAATGTTGGTGTGAAATGGTGCAAGCTTTGGAGGTGCTCTCTGGTGTTATGGACCACAGTTTCCCTGGTTTTCAGTCACTTTTCTCCCTGCTGTTGTCTTTGGGGATGCGATGGTTCCCTTGATTTTAGGAAGAAGTAATTAATGGTTAGCAGTTTCTAAAGGCTGAAATGGTACTTAAATCACATTGTGGGGGCTCTCATTACTCCCTTCTTCCTGGGTGGGTTAGCAAGCACCCGCAGAAATTTCCACTTTCTGCTGTGAAAAGTGATGTGAGGGACAGGTGGGATCTAAGGAGAGAAGGAAAGTTTCCTTTTGTGAGCTGAGAGGAGCAAAACACAGTTGGAGCCTGAGCTGGTGGGAGCAGTGAGAAGAAACTTGGACATCCCAAATAAGAGCCCGAATCCTTCTCACAAAACAAGAGGAAAAGAGGGAATCTTCAGCTTAGGGTAAGAATAGTGTCTCAGGAGAGTTTAATGCCTGCTTGTTTTGCACTTGAGGTCAGGTGAGCTGTATCTGTCAGGGTGTGTAGCCCACACCCGGGCTGTTTGTGACACCTGGTGCATGCTCTCTGCCTCATGGGATTTAAAGTAATATTAGAATATTCTGGCTGACAGTATTTTGGGGAAGGAGGGGCCATGGAGCTCTTTTCCTTATCTGGGAGAATTAATTGAAGTCTGCTGAAGGGAAGACAGGAATGCTGAGTTTTGTTCTTCTCTGCAGATCATCACTTCAGGTTTGGGAAATGATTTCCAAATGGTGTAGATGGAGCAAAGTGCTGCCAAAGGGATGTCAGAGGGAGCTTGGAGGGGATTCTGAGTCTCTGGGTGAGGTGGGGAGCTCTCTCTGCCCCCAGGTTTGGAGATAACAGCACTTACAAGGATGTACCTCTCTCATCACCTGAGGGAGGGGGACTGCTGAGAACACCATCTCTGGCCCTTCTATTTAGATTTTTGAATACAACTGCCCTATTTTCCTTGTGCTTGCTGATCACTGAGAGAAGAATTGCAACGATTTAATGGAATTTAGGAAAGCATTACAGAAATACTCTATATTTTTTTTTTCTTTAAGGCTTATGAAAACAGATGAGTGCATCACTTCTGAGATAAGGTTTGAAGAACTGTCTGCCTCCTTCGAGCTGAATAGAAGGCTAGTGGGAAGATTAAAACAATAAGCTTATTATATTATTAGTAGTGGGAGAATTCTAAACCCCATTTGTTCAATTATGGTCCCTTCAATATGCTTATTTAGGTTCTTGTAAATTGTAATCAGTAAATTAGACGTGCTGCCCTCACAGCTCTAGGGTTAGCTTTCAAGGGACTTCCTACATTAATTTTTTTAAATGTTTGTAGTGAAATCAAGAAGGGAATTGGTTGCTTGATATGCTGGGCTGGTTCTGGGCAGGGGATGCTGCCTGCATGCTGATGTCTGTCACTGCCCAGTGAGGAGCAGAGGGCCAGGGCTGGAACCAGGCTTTGTGCTCTGGGGTAAAAATGGGAGATAAATGCATTAGAACGAGCACAGGCTGATAAATGGGATCTCCAAAAGCCAGCATATGCTGCTAATAGAGATCTGAGGTGACACAAGAGGGATGGAAAATCCTCAGCATCGCCTTCTGTATTCAGATATCAGCTGTTGTCTCTCTCTGTGGTCTTTTTCCCCTTTTCTTTATATTTTGCCTTGACATTTTTAATATTGAGCATTTTGGTACTAAACCAAATCACCCTGCTGAGTCATCCAGAGCCTTTTCTTTCCTCTTTTTACCTTTTCTGGATGGACTCTCATTTGCATCACGCAGAGACACCATTTTCCAAAGCAACACCTCTTCCCTTTCAGCTCATTTACCTGGAGATTTCAGCAGGTTTGGGAAACAGGCTCTTCAGCCCTTTGCAACTGCTTTTATGTATCTGTCATTTAAAAAGCCTTTTGCCTTCCTGAGAAGTGGTGTCTGGGTCTGGTGTTGCAGATAAATTGTGTGTTTGTTGCCATACTAGATCATGCAAACTCCAGTATCCTGACCATATTGTCCCCATTTATTTCTTTTATCTCTCTGTTTAATATAATAGGAATAGTGGCTGAGGCAGGGAAACATATGCAGCAGCATAACAGTAGATTGTTTGGGAGCAGTTGTCTTCCATTTCCAGGGTTTCCCTTTGAAATGTAATTGTCTGCTAATATAACTGGGAAATATCATTGCAGGAGTGATCACTAAAGCGTTTACTCGTGCTTTTGGCTCATGCTACATCTGTATGGTATTTTTTAAGAGAAGCTGGCTGCAGTATTAGCTGGTGAAATATCCTTGGTGAGATGTGTTTGCATAAGTTGTGATGGGCATATTGTCTCCGAATGTGGAAACAGCCCCGAGTAGTTGCCAAAACAAGAGGCACCAAGTCCCATGTGCGATGCAGCAACAACAGAATTACAATTGCCTCGTGTAAAGTATCTGGTAATGAAGGCAGATAATGGAATTCTTTGCAAAAGCAGATGCTAACTGGCTCCCCAACCCTAGGCAGCCAGCTGAAAACTGATACCAGCTGGAGGGGAGAAAAAACAGCTGAAAAAGGCATTCAAAAGGAGATGCCTTAGATGCAGGTTTGTTTAAGCAGTAAATACTTGTTTAAAATGATCTTGTGAGATCCTTATTAAGAGGCAAGCTGAGACTACCATGCCAGTGCTGTAGGAAGTCAGCTGGATGCCCAGAGGATATTTGTACGCAGATTGGATGAGTGAGGCAGCGCCGCTGGGAATTTATTGTCACTTATTGCCTGGCCAGGACAGCCCTTCCAAGGGCTGAACTGCAGGAGGTGGGACTGGGGAGAGCCAGAACCTTCTGCTGGCCGGGGAGGAGGCAGCCAGGGCTAGGAGAGGGTTGGTTTTAAAAGCAGGGGTGTCTCTACTTGTCCCTTCTCCAGGACAGCGGTGCCTCCTGCCAGGATGGAAATGGGGCTGGCACGGAGCATCCTCCTGCCTCCCTCCTTCTGTTTTACTCTCAGTCACCTCAGCCATCTCCAACCATGGAATAGTCGCTTTGGAAATGAATGTGATCATTTAGAATCAAGGGTTTAGTCCACACAGAGGCTTCCTTCTGTTGTAAGTAAGAATTTCTTCCAACAAGTAATGCAAGGGGGAAGACACTGGAAAAAACCCAACCAACCAACCAAACAAAAAAGCAACAAAAGAAAACAACCCAGCTCCTGACCAAAGAAAACAGCCAACCCTGGAGTTGGTCTCTGCTTTTTGGCCAGATGAACTTTTTCTTTACCCAAAGATTTGTTCCCACAGTGGGGCATTTTGGCACAGCTGGAGCACAGAGCTGAGGTTCAACTCACCAGGTTTCCAGACCTGGCCCAACATGGGCAGACCAGGAATTTTAGTGGGGCTTTGTCCCCATCCCAGGCAATTGCCCAAACTACTGATTTTTGAAGGACTGAAGCTCACTTTTAGTTCCAGCCCACCTCAGAAAGGAATACACATGTGCTTCTGAACTGCCAACATTTCTCCCATGTGAGAAAACTCATTTTGGGGAGGAAACACTGTGGAATTACAGACTTAGTCACAGAGGCAGTTTGTGTGCAGGCAGAGGCTGGAGCCACGTGTGTTTGCAGTGTCACAGGGCTGCTCGTGCTGGGGAATTTTACTGACAAGCCAGGAATGAGTTTTGAGGCAGTCTCTGAAGATGTGCAGCTTCATCTGCACTGCATTTAAACATGTGTGTGTGTGTTCCCTGCTCCTTCAGCTCCTGTCGGTGCACCCAGCTGTGAGTTGTTAAAATTATGCTTTAGACATGTTCCTTGCTCCTGGCAAGCAGCAGTGAGATGTGTACAACAAGCAGTGCAGGGAGCTGTGGCAGAAGGTGATGGACAGCAGCCCTCCTGCTCCAATTCTTAGTTTTAGCCACAAAAATGCAATCGATAAGAAAAACCCTTTTCTGCTGGTGGCCAGTTCTGGGGTGTGCTGCAGCTCCTTGCTGTGCTGTGCTGAGTTATTTGTCTAATTGTGGTGGGCAGCAAATGCCTTAGAGCTCTTCAGGTCTGGACTTGGCCTCGTGGGCAAAGAAATCAAACCTCAGTGCTGTGAACAAGCTAGGTGTGGCTGTGTGTGGCTGTATCTCCTTTGCTTTCAGAAAACTCAGTTTTTGAGACCCTTCCTGTCTTGCTGTTCCATTACTAAGAAGAGAAAACAGTTTCCAAATCCATGTAGCAAACCACACCTCTAATTACACGTTGACCCCATTAGTTAAGACATACATTAAAGAACCATGCAGCTACACGGATTGCCATTTATTTAACAAAGTTACATGAATTTTTGGGGGCATATAATTGATAGTGACAAATGAGCTTTCTAATTTTTTTTTTTTTTTTTTTTTGGTGATGCTCTGATTTTGTGCAGAGCTCTGTAGGGCTTTAGCAGCTTCCCAGGGATAACATCTCACCCTGACTGTACACCCTGGGGATTTTAGGCTCAGGCACTGGGGATTTTGAGCGTGGCAGGAAAATGTCAGCCTGTAAATGCAGCGAGGGGGGAGCTGGTTGCTCTCAGTGTGGGTAATTCTCTTGGGTGCAGCTGGGGCTGGAGATGGAAAGCTGCTCTCCATGTCCCAGCAGGTTCTGCCAAGGCACAAGGGGCTGCTGCAGCTGGAACAATTACTCAGAAAGGACCCTTGGAGAGAAGAGCCACTGGGAACATCCCATGTGCAGCTAAATCACCCTGACAGCACAGGGGCTGTGGAAGGAACTACCTCATCTTCTTTCTTCTCAGCAGTTTTTGTTCACTTTTGGTTGCCTCCCTCTCACCTTCCCCAGCTCTTTTCCCTCTTTCTCGTTGTCATGGGAACATTCACTACAGCAGTTAAATCATGCTATTAAAATATGTTTCCCCAGGAGAGTGGTAGTAGCTAATATTGATCTAGTTCCTGCTGCTGACTCAGGGATATGGTTGAACATATAATATCCCTTATTTCTCCTTTTTTATGCATAATGCAGCAGTTTCTTTCACCTTGGGCTCTGTGCTAAAGGTGACACCCAGCCACAGGGGTGTGCTTTGACTTGCTCTTTCAAGTGTGTGGCCCAGCTGAAGGGTGCAGGTGGTGCTTTAAACTGGGGAAAGCAGACAGGAAAGAACTGCCCTCCCTAGCAAGGTGATAGATGTTTGTATGCCAGTGGTGAAAAGACACTCAGATTAACCTGTCAGCATCCCCAGCCACGCTGTGTGCTCCGAATAACTTCGTAAATATATCGAGCTCTGTCACAGGAATGCTTGAAATGCAGATGAAAGACAAATAACTACCTTAATATCAGGTGAGGCTGCATTTAAAAATGCAATCACTCATCTCCATTGTCACTGACATCTGCTCTGCCTAATCAGCCCATGGAGTTAAGCAGAGCGTGCTGAGAAGATTCCTGAGTCACCAGGAGGAAGCAGAAGGCTTTGCCTTGAGATGTGAGCTTGCAGTAATGTTTGAGCCATTAAGGGCTTCACTTCCCCGCAGTGGTTAATTAACCAGCTCGAACTTTACGAGAGTTTCCTGAATTTGATAGGTTTTGTAAGGTAAAGGTGCCTCTGGAATTTCCTTGTTTACCCTCCTTTCTGAAAAGTTTTGGTTTGGAACCAGGCTGTTGTGCAAATAATTAAAAACAGTGTGGGTTTCATGTGAACAGTATTTGCAGCTGATGCTTTGTTTTGCTGTGTGACTGATACACACAGAGCAAATGATGTTTTAGAGTCTGTGCTGAAAAGACCTCTGTTAAAAACACTTATTTGCTGAGAAGCCATAAATTTCTGGCATATTTGTGCATGTTGTTGAACATCTGCATGTAACTCATTTTATGTTCTAACTCCCTTTATGTTTTGACCTTCCCAGAAAAAATCAGGCAGAGATATGCAGATCTCCCGGGAGAATTGCACATTATTGAGCTGGAGAAAGACAAGAATGGGCTGGGGCTCAGCCTGGCTGGCAACAAGGACCGCTCCAGGATGAGCATCTTCGTGGTTGGGATCAATCCCGACGGCCCCGCGGGACGGGACGGGCGGATGCACATCGGGGATGAGCTCCTGGAGGTAAAACTCTTCCCTCTTCCTTTGGGGATGAGCTCCTGGAGGTAAAACTCTTCCCTCTTCCTTTGGGGATGAGCTCCTGGAGGTAAAACTCTTCCCTCTTCCTTTGGGGATGAAATCTTTGAGGTAAAACTCCTCCCTTGATACACTTTGGGGATGAGTTTTTTGAGGTAAACTCTTCCCTGGATGCACATTGGGGATGAACTCCTGGAGGTAAAACTCTTCCCTGGATGCACTTTGGGGATGAGCTCCTGGAGGTAAAACTCTTCCCTCTTCCTTTGGGGATGAAACCTTTGAGGTAAAACTCCTCCCTTGATACACTTTGGGGATGAGTTTCTTGAGGTAAAACTCTTCCCTGGATGCACACTGGGGATGAACTCCTGGAGGTAAAACTCTTCCCTCTTCCTTTGGGGATGAACTCCTGGAGGTAAAACTCTTCCCTGGATGCACTTTGGGGATGAGCTTCTTGAGGTAAAATTCTTCCCTGGATGCACTCTGGGGATCAGTTCCTCAGATAAAATTCTTTCCTGAATGCACTTTGAGGATGAGTTCCTCAAGGTAAAAGTCTTCCCTAGATACACTTTGGGGAGGAGTTCCTCAAGGTAAAACTCTTCCCTGGATGCACTTTGGGGATGAAATCTTTCAGGTAAAACTCTTTCCTAGATGTACTTTGGGATGAGCTTCTTGAGGTAAAACTCTTCCCTGGATGCATTTTGGGGATGAGTTCCTTGAGGTAAAACTCTTCCCTAGAGTACTTTGGGGATGAGTTCCTCGAGGTAATTGTTCCCTTCAGCGTGTGCAGAGAGGGAGAGGCATCTTGAACCTTTAAATAAAGCCTGGAAGTGGAATTAGGTGGCTGAGCGAGGAGCTGTGCTGATTTATGCCAACTGAGAACTTGGCCTTTGGCAGGTAAATGTGTTTGCAGTGAAACAAAAATCACTGGCCTGTGAAAAGCAATGTCTTGTCAGCAAAGTCTGTGCTCTCAGCATGTTCACAAGCTCTGCGTGGGGAGGGGCTGTTGAAAGGCAGGAAGGGGACAGTAAATCAATCCTTGGAGTGCATGTGTGGTTTACAGGGAAATTCACACTTTTCGATAAAAAAAAAGCCAAAACCCCCTCAACGTTGCCATATGTGTTTTTACAGATGACAGGGATATTCCCCATCCTGAAAATAAATTTCATGCTATAATCTGTTTTGATCTGTTGCAACTTAAAATACTTATCTTCTGTAGTTGTGTCTGGCACGAGTTCACCCACGAGGCAAGAGAGCTCGTTAGCAAGTGGAGCATTTTGTCTTCACTTTTTCTCCAGTCTCCTTGCTTCACCTTCAGCCTGAAAACACAGCTTTTCCTTCACTTCATCTGGTTCTTGGGCTGTTGCAAAATGACATTTTAGCTGCGGTACCTGCAGTGATTCCCCACGTGGTGATTGCTTCAGTGGTTTAAAAAAATCATCCATCCCTGGGGATCTTCCCCTTGGAGAGACTCTCAGTGAGGAGCAGGGATTTGCTGACCTGCTGCTCTCTGTGGGTGGGGATGCTTTGAACTTTCAGCAACTCTCTGTGCAGTCAGAAAACCTCCTAGTTTTTCACATTTCTTGACTCAAAAAAGAGCAGTTTGGCTGCCTGGGGGGTACCCTGGGAATAGTCAGAATTGTCCAAGCATTTTTCATTGTCTAACAGTTCTGTAATTAGGGAGTTTCAATACACATAGTACAAGAAAGAACTTTTTTTTTTTTTTTTGCTGTAGAAGCACCATCATCTGAAGTTGATTTCATTTTAAGTGTGAGAAAAGGTATGAAGGTCTGGACCATAATGGAGTAGGTTAGGAAAATTGCTTTCTCCTTCAGAATGATGTTTTTTCTATCCCTGACACTGAATTCTAATGGTAAAAAAAAAAAGGGAAATTGTTACATTTTGGGTGTGTTGAAAGAACTGATGGCACTGTTCTCCTGTGCATATCATAGGTAGTTCCTGGTAGAGCAGAGGATCTAAAGTTAAGTACTTGGAAGAGGCACCATGTGGGATTAATCACATGTACCTCAAGGCTGGGTTTTGCATGGATGAGCCACATTATGAGGAGCATTTCCCAAAGTGATGGTGTTGCCATCATTCCTCTCCCTGTTAAGTTGGAAATAATTTTTTTTTTTTTTCCCTTCAGTAGAAGGAAAGTGAGAGTCTCCATCTCAAAAATGCCCAGATTCAAATAAAAATTCAAGGAGGCTTTAGTAACTACCTTGTTAATCCGATTTAAGATGTGCCTTCAGTGGGCAGGAGTACAATTCCTCACAGGAAAGGATAAATTCAAACATCCTGCACTACAAAGGGCTGGGTTGTGCATTAGCCATGTGCAGTGAGACGACAGAGCTCACATCTGGTTCTCACCTAACTGCATGTTTAAGGTACATTTACATCTGCATCTTTAATTACACCTCAGATTTCAGTACTGGAAGGCCTCAGCAAGAGAAGGGATTCACATCTTGGGAAGCCTCTGGCGTTCCTGGGCTGTCCTGGGATGCCCCATTTGGACAGTCATGCTCCATTAAAGCAGAGCATGCCACTGCAGGGTGTGCAGATTATTCCCTGTGGCTTTTGCTGGAGTTCAGGTTAATGGGATGGCCATTTAGACAGATAGATATTACCTGTTCATTTTTCTTGTGAACTGGAGTTTGACTAGATTCAATTGAAGGATGTGGGATGCTGCCAGGCTGCCTCAGCTCCTTATTCATAAAATCTTTAGTTGCTGAACTAATGAAATACCAGCTCACTTTTAGCTTCTGCAAACAACAGTAGCCTTTTGGAGGAATGTTCCTGGCTTGTTTTCACAACCTGACATGGAGGGACATGCAGATCACATAAAAAACCTTCATGTGATCATGATTTTTTAATACCTCTTCAGTGATGTATTTTGAATGGCTGTGTGCTGGAGAAAACAGCTTTTTTGGGGAAGAAGGTCCTTTCATCCTACTTTTATACATGTGGGAAAACTACTTGGGTCAGAATTTGGTCCCTGCACAGGAAAGTTGTTTTTTTTTTTACAGGACACAAGTCTTTTCTGTTCTTTTTCCAAGCTTTTCTGTTCTTTTTCCAAGCAAAGGAACCATCTGTGGTGCTCCTGCCTCGCCCTCGTGCTGGTTTAGTGCAGGTGTCTGCCCTGCTTCGTGTCTTGTTAGGCTGGGCTCAGTGCTGGGGCTGATTGTGCCCAGCATGGCCCTCAGCAGGTTCACCTGGAGCTGTACCTGTGCCTCGAGCCCTGCTGCTCCCAGCTCTGCATGGGCCTGTCCTGTCAGGAGCTTCTGTTCACACTGAATAATCCACCCTGCTATTACCATTATTATTATTATTATTATCATCTCCCCAGGAGAGAGTCAACTCAGTTCTATTAATAAACCAGGCTGCTCAGAGCCCTCTCATGCTGAATTACTGATGTTGGCATGTTCTGCCAGCTCCCCTTCCCTTGCTGAAGATGGGGCAGGATTTGGAAAGAAACTGCTCGTTTGGATGTGGAGCTTTCCCTGCCCATGGTTGGAATGAGCTGACCTTTAAGGTCCTTTCCCACCCAACCCTTTCTGTGTTTTATTCTGTGAGGCCACAGCACCTCTTGAAGGAGTTAAAACTCCTTTGTTTTGACTCTGAAGAGTCAAAAATCACTGTAGAAGTTTTCCTGTTGTCACAGCTCCAAGCCAGAGAGCTTTTGTGCTAAATGCATTTTTATTGCTATTTTATTTTAAGGTGCTTAGATAAACAGAAGTTATGCTGCAATAATATAATAGATACAGCAGTATTTTGCCCAAGTAAATGAGCTCCCCAGCCAAACTCACAATGCCATTTCTGTTCTAAGGTGTGGGGGATTGGCATTTAATTCTCAGTTTATTTATTGTGGGATCACAGAACAGAATCACAGAATGGTTTGGGTTGGGAGGGACCTTAAAGTTCATCTCCTTCCCTGGGCAGGGACGCCTTCCACTATCCCAGGGTGCTCCAAGCCCTGTCCAGCCTGGCCTGGGACACTTCCAGGGATGGAGCTTCTCTGGACAAGCTGCTCCAGTGTCCTTCTGGTCCTTTCAGAAGGATGCAAATCCTTTTTTGGTGTGCTTTGTGTGCAGGCTGGGTTTTTTTGGGTGGTGATTTCCAAGCTGGCAGCAGGTGAGGCTGGCAGGGGGAGGTTGCTGGGCAGGAGGGCACAGGGATCTGTGGCTTCTCAATGTCCTTTCTCCACACTCCCCAGGTGGGGGGCCACAGGGATCAGCTGCCAGCTCAGAGCAGGATATTTTCTGTCCTTACAGATTTTATGCTCTGTTGATCACTTTAGATGATGCACATGTTTAAACATGTGCCCAGCAAGAATTTTGGAGAGGGAAATTCACATTCTAATTAGTTTTTCTCTCCAATTTTTTCCTCATGCTTTAGTCACTTGGGAGCTTGGTGTACTTTATGGGGTTTCAGTATATAAAATTTGACTGATAAAAAAAAGGCTTTGAAACTTTCCCCATTGTTTCAGAGAGTCTGGTTGTATCTTGAAATGCTACAATTCCTGTGGTAAGAAGGAACCCAGTGCATTGTACAAAGAAATAATTATTACAGAAAGCTAAGCCAGTATTTTTACTAGCTTTGGGGTATCATTTAACTTGATTTTCATAAAAATCAGATGATACTAATTTTATGGATTTCCATTACTGCCACACAGTAAAAACAGTGTGGGTTGGTTTTTTGGTTTTTTTTTTTAATATCCGTATCTAATGTTTCTCTTCTGCAAATTAAAGTTTGAGAAGCAAACAATCCTGGAGATTTTTTCCCTCTGAACCCAAGAGCTCGGATTTCAGTGAGTTTGTACTTTCTGCTACTTCAGTGCATGAAACTGTAAACCAAAACTTCTGTAGGTGAAGGCAACAGTACATTTGGGATCTGTGATTAAATCTGCCATAAAGCAATGTGTGATTACTCCAAAGGCTGAACTTGTGTGCTGACCTGACCTCATACCTGCAGCAAGTTTTTATCTTTCTCCGAGCTCTGCTGACTTTCCAAGGACTTATGGAAAGAGACATTTCAAGAAGAGTTGAGGTTGATTTAGATCAGTTTATTTCTTTTGCTTAGTCCAGGCTTTGTTTTTCCTTTCTAATCTCTAATGCAAAAAGTAAAGCACAGATTTATATAGGCTTTGACTCCCAGAGTACTATTTGGTTAATCTGACATGTTACTTTATTTAATTTGAAAGATTTAAAGTGGTGTTTCTTCTGAAATCCTAGATGTTCTCTGTTTTGTTTTATTTAAGTAGGCTTTGGTGTTTTGCTCATCGCTGTGGTATCTGCAGCTAATGAAGCATTAATTTATTTTGCAAAAGAAAGTGTACTTTAAAAAAAAATAAAAGAAAAATTAATACTATGTGTAATAATTCTGTAGGACAGCCCAAAACCTTGTGGAGATAAATTGCTTTGATTATACTTTCATTTTGGAGTAATTAAATAATTATAACTTAGAGACCCAGCTCACAGCTAATTAAATTTTGGACTATTTGATACATGTAGTGAATAGGATTAATTTAGCCAGAGTAAAGACTATAAATTTCAATCTAAGAAGTCTGCTGTTTAGGAAAATTGATGGTAATTTAACTAAATCCAAACAATTTGTAAAGCATTCAGTATTCCCAGGTAACCATTTCTTCTCAAACTCAGAGAAATTAAGTCAACAAACTCACTGAAAATTTCAAGTTGAGCTTGAAGGCAGAATGCAGCTGAGCATTCATTCATTTTTGCTGCTGGATTTTTAAATTGATGTTTGATTAATGAAGGATGACCCAGGACGTTGCTTCTCACCCTGCCTTTTCCACCATGGCAGCTGCAGAGAGAGCCGTATCAACTCTTTGGGAATGGTGATGTTATTTCCTTTTAGACCTTGCTTGGGTCCCTCTTTGTACAATAAAAGACTTGGTAGGTAAAAGTTTTGCACTTCAGTCCCAGTCAGTGACCAATTGTTAGGGGATTTAATCTTGCCCTTGCATTGTCCTTATTTAACCAATGAACTTGCATCATGTTTTGACCCGCTGAAAATAAGATTTGTGAATATTCCTAATGTGTCTGACTAGCCCATATCACAGCAGACTGGAAGACTTGGCCTGTTACTTCTTGTTTGAATGAGAAAAAAAAAATATCCTTCCAAGATCACAAACCCAGAATCCAATACAAACATCTGCAGTAACAAAAATTCCTTCTGTAGTCACCACTGAATTGTTCCTGGGCTCCGTTGTCGTTATTGTTTTAAGCAGCATTGGTATATCAAATGTGAATGTAAATATTATGTTGTAAATTTAGAGTGGGAGGAAAAAAACTGCAGTATTGTTTAGGTTGGAAAAGTCCTCTAGGACACAGAGTCCAACTGTTCCCCCAGCACTGCCAAGGCCACCACTGCCCCGTGTCCCCAAGTGCCACAGGGATTTTAAATCCCTCCAGGGATGGGGACTCCCAACACTGCCCTGGGCAGCTCTGCCAGGCCTGGACAATCCTTTCCATGAAAAAATTTTCCCAAATATCAATCTAAGTCTCCTCTGGTGTAAATTGAGGCCGTTCCCTCTCCTCCTGTCCCTGTTCCTGTGAGCACAGCCCAGCCCCCCCGGCTGTCCCCTCCTGGCAGGAGCTGTGCAGAGCCCCCTGAGCCTCCTTTTCTCCAGGCTGAACCCCTTCCCAGCTCCCTCAGCCTCTCCTGGTGCTCCAGCCCCTTCCCCAGCTCCATTCCCTGCCCTGGACACGCTCCAGCCCCTCAATGTCCTTTTTTTTTTTGACTGTGGACTCCAAAAGTGACCCCAGGGCTGGAGGTGCCTCAGCAGTGCCAGCACAGGGCTTGGCCACACCAGTGCTGACCAGTGCAGGTGCCCTGGCCTTGCTGCCCACCTGGCTCCTGTCGTGGCCAGGCTGTTTTCCCCTGGCAGCTGCAGCATTTCCCTGTGTCCAGAGCAGTGCTCGGCGTCTGCTGCTGTGTGGATCCGTCGCAGCAGAAGTGATGCAGCATCACGTCCTCAAATTGTCCTTCATGTCCCTGACTCCCACTCCTGCTCCCTTCAGCAGAGCTGAGGAGTCAGCACAGTCTTAGCAGCCAGTTTTCCTGACTGGCCAGAGCCTGCAGGCAGAGTGCAGGAATCTAAACATCTGTGCTGTTGTCACATCTGTATGATTCTCCTCAGATCAAGCTGCTTTCCAAAAATCTGGGAATAATCCTTAAAACCCATTCAAGGGATCTGTGGAGGGAAAAAAAAATATATATATATTTCTCTCATTTGTGGTTTACTAATAACAGTGAATTGGCTCTGCATTGGTTCCTGTTTTATGCAGATCAAGATTTGGAGACCACATTTTCTTTGAGTCTTATCTCCTTATCCCACAGTAAACTTGGAAGTCTTGGTGGTATAAATTAGAACAAGGTGTACTCCTCCACTTACATGAAAATCGTTTTCTTTTAACAGATAAACAACCAGATATTGTATGGAAGAAGCCACCAGAATGCTTCTGCAATCATTAAAACTGCCCCATCAAAGGTCAAGCTGGTTTTCATACGGTAAGAACCATTCTCAGCAAAACATTTGTTGCACTTTAGCCTGTTCCATGACATATTTACATATTTAGCCTGCTTTGCACATGCTGAACTTTCTCAGTTCTCTTTGAAGCTGAATAAGCTTTTTCCCTGAGTATTCTTCTTGGAACAGTTGAAGAGTTCTCCATAATAATGGGAAAAAAGATCTAATGGAAATGAATGCTTATTTTAGGGGTGTCTGCTGAAGACTTGAGCTGTTCCTCTTGGGCTTGGGAGCTGCTTCTCCCACAGCTTCCTAAAGTGCTTTGGGATGGTTCTGCACGGGGTTGGAGAGGGTAGCTTGTTCATCCAGCCAGGAGGGAGTGGAGATGGTGCAGAGGCTTGGGATTGCTGGGAGAGGAGCAGGGATGAAGCACAAGGAGCGCAGGCTGGCTGGAAGTCTGAAGGATACTTTTGTGTGGGCATCAAAAGAGGATTTTGAAAGTGAGCAAGGGCTTGTTTGTACAGAGGGGAAGCCTGGCTTTGCCAAGGAGGACTGGGATGGATTGTGTGGGAGGGAATATGCTAAAACATCCTTTCATCTGCATAAAAATTACATGTGGGCATTTTTCTTTCGCTCCGAGCATGAAAATTTTTCCTCTTTGTACACGAATTAAAGACACCTGCGTGCATTCCCTCAGTAGTTCAGGAAGTGTTGTTCTTCTGACCCTGGGCAGGAGGTCTGGGAAAAAGCTGCCTCTTTCCCAGGACTCATACATGCTTTAACAGGCTGGAATTCCATAGATGTGTATTTATGAATAAATTCCAGCTGTGACTTTTGTTGGGGGCGCTTACCCCCATGCCATTTTATAAGGTGCTCTTCCCACCAACACATACATCATACTTGATATTGTTTTATATTCCTGGCTCATCCACAGCCTCCCTGTGAACAATGTAATAATCTGTGGGTGAATGCATATAAACGTGTACGTTCACTGCCACGGCTCTGCCTGGTGCAGCGTGCCCAGAAATGATGGAAGAGCAGCATTAGCACCGTGAGGAATGAGTTGCTATCCTTGGCAACTCAGAGGACCTGGAGGAGATTAATGCTCTTGCCTGTAGCTCCTGTGTTACTTTTCCCCAGCCATTGAAAATTCAACGTCACGTCCCACGGCTCACTCACCATTATTTAATTGCCTGTGGAAAACGTGTCTGGTTGGAAGCTCCAGAGGCAAAACCACGACTTGTGGGAGCCCAAGCCAAGAGTGGGGACTCCTTGCAGCCTGCCCTGGTGCTCCAAGCAGAACTCCAGGGAATGGGCCCTGTCAGAGCCACTTCCATGGGCTGCAGATCCTTGGCGTGTCCTTTGGATCCTTGGCGTGTCCTTTGGATCCTTGGTGTGTCCTTTAAATCCTTGGTGTGTCCTTTGGATCCTTGGTGTGTCCTTTAAATCCTTGGTGTTTCCTTTGGATCCTTGGTGTGTCCTTTGGCCTTTGAGACACAAAGGCCATGTAGGTTCTTAGCTAAAGTTCTCCTTTTCGGATTGTGAGTTTCAAGGCGAAAATTTATCTCCAATATTCAGGAAACACCAGAAAGAGATATTGGAAATACTATTGGGTGATTCTTGTTTCCATCTCAGAGATTTAAAAAAAAAAACAACCCAATTTCTCCTTTGAAATGCTGCTGCTGTGGTTGTAAACTTCCATCTTCCCAAGAGCACATCTTGTCACTGCTCTTGGCCTTACACTGGAAACTGATGGGTTTGTTTGCTCAGCCCAGGCAGGCACTGGAACAGCAATAAAAGGGAATTCTCCCACTGAGAGGATGTCCTCAGTAACTGGAGCATTGCCCCAAACATGGGGAGAAAATTTGTTTTTTGATGTGTGGTTGAGTTCTGGCAAAGGCAAATTAGACTGTCTCTCTTAAATGTGGATTTTAAGGACAAACAAGAATTATTTGCTCTTCTGATGAGCCCAGTCTGTCTTGATGCTTCCCATTCCTCCACCTCAGACCACAAACCCAGTGGATGCTGCTGAGTGAAAACATGAGCTGTGGCCTTTTTGTGCCTCTGGATTTGTTTTGGCTACGTTACACCACAGCTCACCATAGCAAAATGACACAGACTGCAGGAGTTGTGAGAGAAATTAATTTGGTCTCTGTGTTCATAAAAATATGAATATTCTCATTTCACCAGTGAAAAACCTGAGTAGATTATAATTTTGCAGAAACGCATCAATCCACAGCCTAAAAAGGTTCTGACTGAGCTGATTCAGGGCATAAAAGCCAAACTGGTGGAATTTCTGGGCTATTCCAAGTGCCCTCTCTGATACCCTGAGGCCTTTTTTCCCTGAGATTCAGGATGCTGAGTGATAAGCATGCTGCTTTCCACTTGGAAGCAGGAAACAGCATCCAGGTTTTCCTATTCCTGGTGTTTTGGTTCATGTGCAGGGCAGGGGGATGTTTCCATAAACTCCTTAATCAGTTGTGAAAGAAGCCCAGAAATTCCTGGGCACAGAAAAGCCTTTCTGTGAGAGCTGTAATAACTATCATTAAATAACTTCAGAGAATCACAGAATGGTTTGGGTTGGAAGGGACCTTAAAGATTATCCAGCTCCAGCCCCAAATTTATCTCTTTTTCTGGACAAAGATAAAGGATAAAAGGTATCCTCAGCCTTTTTGACTTTTTGCTAAAATCCTGTAAAATTTACCACGTGTGCTGTAAAAGTCTGTTCACACTTTTTTTACACCCAGGTAGTGTTACAATTGGATTCCCACCCTTTCCTGGAATTTTTGCTGATGAGACACAGCTCAGTAGCTGTTGTGAGAATCACAGACACCCCCTTATGTTTGAAGGCCTCTCACTCTGCTTTATGAGCATCTTTTCCTCAATTAAGTTGACGATGATTATTTAAAACAGTTGATTTTGGCCAGATTCCAAAATATAAGTCTTAACACAGCTCTGTTTCCCAGTGGTCTCATTAATTACTTGAGCTTCTAAAAGATTTGCAATTAGAGTGTCACTTTCCTTTTTTTAGGGGCAATAAGGGACGTAATGCCTTAGTTGCCTTTTGAAATGCTTGCTGTGATTCTCCAACAGGAATCAGGCAGGTAATAATATGAGAGAGGGACTCTTTTAGGAGTGTCTGTGCCCCAGTTCCCAAAATAAGATGTGTTTCTACCCCTTGTGGGTTTTGTGTGTTGTAAGTCCATCCCTGTCACATGCATAATCAAACAATATAATCAGATTTTACATCTGGAGTAGGAAATCCAGTTTACATCAGAATGCTCTTTTACAGTGAGAATTTTATGATTCAGCAAATTCAGTGTTTTTTCCCTGCTCACTTAACTGCCTTTAATCTGGTTTGGTGCTTCAGTGTTGGCATAATAAGCAGATCAAATATAGCTGAATGCTTGAATCAAAGTGAATTCCACTGATTTCAAACCATCCTCCCATTGTGTTCTGTGAGTCACTCTTTGGTCTACCTTTATCCCTTAAAAGAAAATCGCCTTGTGCTGTGATGAACCATGAGAAATGCTTTAATAGTGAGGGATTTTTTTTCTGATTTAAATACCATCTGTCATCTGTCCTGAGCCCTCCCACACTGCAGCCACTGCTCTGATATTGTTGCTTCCTGCTGGTGGGATTGTGAAGCCCACAAATCTGTCACCCAACCCCTCCTTCCAGTTCCAGGTGGAATCTCCTGTTATTTATGGTGATGTGCAGAGGAGAGAGATCCTTCTGCTCCAAGGACTGGGGAGTGTCTGGGTTGTTCAACACTCCCCACTGCTGTGACTTTGACTCTTCTTTCAGAGCCTCTAGAAGTGACATCTTATGTTTAGTGCCACTCTCAAACACTGCCATGCTTTAGAAATTATTAGAAATTATTTCTATAATCATTAGAAAATTATTAGAAATTATTGCTATAATAATCAGGAAAATATTAGAAATTATTTCTATAATAATTAGAAAAATATTAGAAATTATTCCTATAATAATTAGAAAATTATTCTAAATTATTTCTATAGTAATCAGAAAATTAGTCTAAATTATTTGTATAATAATTAGAAAATTATTCTAAATTATTTCTTTAATAATTTGAAAATTATTCGAAATTATTTCTATAATAATTAGAGAAATATTAGAAATTATTTATATAATAATCAGAAAATTATTTGAAATTATTTCTATAATAATTAGAAATAATAAGAAATAGAAATTATTTTTACATTTGTTCAAACCTACATAACTGGCCATATTTTAAGGGTATAAACTCCTCTTTTTACTTGCTTTGATTGCTGAGGTTCTTTCATGTGGGAAAGCTTTAAAACGAAGCCCTTGCCAGGCCCTGTGTGTGTGCAAGTTTGAACTTTTCCTGTTTTCTCCAGAGCTGTTTCCTCTTCTCTGTCATACACATGTGGGAACAGGCTCAGGAATGGACCAGGAAGTTCAGTAATTTGGGCTCCTTCAAAACCTTTGATGACCTAAGCTGCAGTTGATATGAACATCAGTTGTTCATTTAAAATACCTCTGTGCCTGTGGCTCCCAAGTAATTGGGGATGGCTGGAAAGGAAGTGCAGAACAAGACTGTTCTTGCTGTTGTGGGAGAGCTTTTTCAGGAAGATGCACAAAGGTCCTGCCTTGGAGGAGAAACCCAGTGTGTCTGCTCAGTGTGCAGCTTTCCTGCAGCTCCTCTTTTCCAAAGGAGCTTCCAGAGGGAAGACAAAGATGAGAAAATACAAGAACCTGATTTGGTTTTTTGTTTTTTTTTTTTTAACTTAATAAGCAGGATATGGACAATATAAGCTTTTGATAATTTGCAAGATTTTATGTCCTGGTGTCACCTTACAGAGGAAACATTTATTCCCTTGTTCTACATTTATTTACACTATTATTGCATTTATTTACACTATTATTTACATATACATTTATAAGCTTTCAATAATCTGCAAGCCTTTATGTCCTGGTGTCACCTTGCAAACATTTATTCCCTTGTTCCACAGCTCTGTTCCATGTAAGATTTTTGTGTCACTTCACACAGGCTGTTGGGTTTTCCTTCTGATTCTTGAGGTATTCCCACAAAAAGCATCCACAGCCCCTCTCAAAGCTGTTGCCAAATGCTCTCTCAGTGTTGATGGCTGCAGATATTTTGGCAGGGGGTTCTTCTCCCTTGGTTTAGACATCCAGAGGACGTCTGGAGGTCTGTGATGAGTCAGGAGTTGTCAGGAGCCCTCAGAGAGCAATTCAGTGTGTCCTGAGATGAATTAAATCACGGAGGTGCTGGGGTTGCCCCTCCAAGTGGGTCTGGTTTGGGATTTCTCTTTGGGATTTTTTGGCCTTACAGCACCCAACTGTGTAGGAATTCCCGTTACATAGTGCAATATAAAAACTACTCAGTGCAAATTCCCAACCAGCCAGTGCAAAACAACAACTAAATAACTATTTAGTGCATCACGACACAACTGCAGCTTCCCTTCAGGCTTCCTTCCTGCACCATGGAATGGGTGCTCCCTTTGGATTTATCTTTGCATGTGCCTCTCTTTGGGCTTCTTTTGTACCAAGTTTTTGTGGTATTTAAGTCAGTAGGAAATGTATTTGCCTTTGCTTAAGCTGCAAAGGTGCAGATGGAGCAGAACATCAGGAGTTTTATTTTTTTGGTCTGCAAGACGGGATGGGGAATGTCCAGAGGTCCTGTTTAGACTAGAAAGAAGTAAAATGTACTAAGGAATGAAGACTTTATCTTCTGAATGTGAAGGTTTAGACACCTTAACCCCAAGCAAGGTTGAGCACCAGCAACTGGGAACAGCTTTTTTGGAGGTGGTTCTGGAGCAACTATTGGCAAATATGTGGAATGTTGTCACTGTAATTGGAATATGATGTTCAGACTTCTAAGATGTCTGCCCCTGCATCAAAAGAAAATGATTGCTCCTTTTAGTCGTAAATAAATTCACATTTTAGTTGAGGACACTTGTGGAAGTGGAGAGCAGAAACAGCAATTTATTATTAGATCTGTCACTTTAAAATATATTCCCACTTTGATTCTGCTTTGAAGCATTCTCCTTTGAAGCAGCATTAAAGTATTTAAATATGTACGAGTCCTAGCAGGGGGAGATTACAAGTTGTGACACTGTGTAACCTTGGGGTTTTTTATATTTTTGCAATTTTTTTTTTTTCCCAGGGGAATTACCATAAGTGTTTTTTTATTGCTTGGAATAAAAATGGCCATCCACTTAAAGCTGCATAAAGATATTTTTTCCCCACTGGTGGAAAAAAATTTAAAGGTGTTTGTGTACGAAATGAAAACTAATTTGGATAATTAATTGCACCCCAGTTTGTCATGCAGCTTCTGTCTAGCAATTTTTGGGGTATTTCTTACAAAAGCTTATATATATATATTCCTCTTTATTTCCATGTTTGCTCCTAATTGCACAGCATGCAGCCTGCATTGTGAGCTGCAGAGTGGGGTTGGCTTTCGTGCTGATTGTACCTCACATAAACTATTGTCAGGAAAACCTCTGCAGTCAAGGCAAAATCACAAAATCACTGGGTGATTTATTCCTGTAGGTTAGAAAAGCACCAAGCATAACGAGATCGATGTCTCACGAAGATAAGAGCAGGGAAAACATCCTTGCCCAATATGCCCTGTGGGGTAAAATGCACTTGGAAATTGTGAAATGCTGATGAAATCCAGGGGCTTGGTTCCGTGCCTGTCCTGGCCCTGTGTCTGCACCAGGATGCTGCTCCCAGGCTGGGTTCTCACTCTTGCAGGGCTCTGAGCAGGGCCAGGAGGAGAGGCTGGGAGCCAGGACAGCTCTGAGCAGCACCCAGCCAGCTCCTTTGAATTGTGTGGCTGTGTGCTTGGAGATAAGTAAATGAATTCACCAACCTTTGCCTGCAGGATTTATCGTTTCAGATGCCTGTGACTCCCATTTGCTGCTGTGCTGAGAGCTGTTGGTTCACAGAGTTATTTCTCAGTGATCAGAACATGCTTGCTCCCTGTCTTTCAACCCTTCAGGGGGAAAACGAGACTTTTTTCTTTCAGGCACTTCCATAAAATGTGTTTAAAACCCATAGTAGTCTAATGGCTTATTCCAGAGATTAAAGAGGAAAAGATTCTGCTCGTGTCACGGTAACAAGGAGTGTAGTAGAGAGGACCAGAAATCAAAGCTGGAGGAGCCATGAGGAGTCACTTCCCTTCATCTAAGAACTGTACCTGTGAAGCAGCAGCATCACAGATAAAGGCTGGAGAAGGGACTTTGTGAAAAGGCACAAAGTGACAGGACAGGAGGGAATGGCTTTAAGATGGCTGGGGTAGATTTAGATTGGATTTTGGGAAAAAATCCCTCCCTGTGAGGGTGGGCAGGCCCTGGCACAGGTGCCCAGAGCAGCTGTGGCTGCTCCTGGATCCCTGGCAGTGCCCAAGGCCAGGCTGGAGCAGCCTGGGACAGTGGAAGGTGTCCCTGCCATGGCAGGGGTGGCACTGGATGGGTTTTAAAGTCCCTTCCCACCCAAATCATTCTGTGATGATTGGCCTTAAGTGATATCACTGAAGTCATCTGTTACCTGGTTTCGTTTTACAGAGGCCAAAAAACCACAGAGCTAATTCCAGAAAACAGATCAGTTCAAATGGCAGTTGAGGAAAAACATCAGCAAGGCAAAATGCTGTTAAAATTAAAAAAAAAAAAAACCAACAAAGTAGTGAAATGTCAGCTTCAGAGGCATTTTAAAGAGAGAGAAAAAGATGCCATACATCATAAGCATTTTGGGAAAATAATTCATTTTATATGTAGGGAGAATCAGTGTTCATCTCCTCTTCTCCCTGCATTTTATAAAATCTCTTCCAGGTTTTTACATTGAATTTTTTAGAAAAGACCACAGCAAAAATGAACAAAAAAAAGAAAAAGCAATCTGTTATATCAAACAGGTGTTGTATTTCAGTAACGTGAATGTGAAACTATAAACAAGCTGTTTACAGATGTAGAGACCATTAAAAGAGCCTAAGTGTAAGCACATCTATGTAACTAAGTGTAAGCACATCTATGGATGTGTAGGGACCATAAACTCCAACTGCATCCTCTGATAATCCACACAAAATTAGATTTCCAAAGGCCATGATGTCAGTGTGTCCCAGATGAGCCTCCTCTGCTCCCATGGAGGATGGGATCTGTTGTGGACCAAGGAACCAGAGCAAAAATGAAGTGATTTTCTGAGCTCTGACTCTGGTAAGGAACAGTTGTCATGCTTTTGAGGGTGTTTTTTTAATGGGCAGAACCAACTCCAATGAAAGGTTTGCCCACCCTGGGTTGGTGGGTAATGTGGTGTTTTGTTTTGTTGTGCAGAAGTGAAGATGCAGTCAACCAGATGGCTGTCACTCCCTTCCCACTGCCTTCAGGCTCCCACTCTGCCATTGAGGTAAGGTTTGTGGGCTGTTGTTTTTAATTACATGCTAAATTGGATAGATTAATCATAATTAGCAGCTCGTGATAAGTTTGAGCACCTTGTCTAATTAAACCCCGGGTCATAAAATGAATTGGGAAGAGACTTGGCCTAATAGGCTTATTTTGCCCTGTCTCTTTTTTTATTGATCTGGTTGTTCCTGACAGACCTGCCTGGCACTAACAGCAGCTATTAAACAGGGCACTCACTGCACAGGAGGAAGAGAGGGCTCCAAACTAAAACCTCACCACCTCCCCCTCATAAAAACCTGCCCTGCTCCTCTTTCAGCTGCTCCGAGGAGTTGTGCTGAGGCAGTTCTGCCTGGAGTAATCTTCCAATGCAAAAACAATCTCAGTGTGGTAATTCTGTGATTTTTGTTGCTGCCTCAGCCCCAGTGCAGACTGATTGCTCCCCTGTGCACCAGGGATCCCTGCAGTCACCGCACTCGTTATCATTCTGACATCCCAATAACGGTGTAACTAAATTTTCTAGACAAACTACACGGTTAGCCTCGCTGTTGCTTTTTTAATTCTATTTCTATCTGAGCTAATAAAGCAAAAGATGTTTTGTAATTCAATTGGGGTTTGGTCTTGCCTCAATAAATCCATGTGCATTGAACTCCTGGTATTTCCACGAGCGTGGCTGGGATCCCTCAGCACGGGGCCACGGGAGGTAAGGCTGGATGCATCTCCTGTTTGCACTCTTGCTGTTGTTCTCCACATTCTGTTACCTCTGGTGGCTGCTCCTTGCAGGCCTGGTGCTGCACAGAGCAAGAACTGCTCATGTTTTGTTTGGATCTGAGTCACTTGTGGACAGTGCTTTGGCTTTTCCTTCTCTCCCCCACACCAGCAGCGCATCCCAGGTGCAGCCGGTGCTTTATAAATTACTCAACAATTCACAGAGTTCATTTTATCTTTAATACCTGCATTTGTTCCCAGCTTTGTTTAATATTTGTGCCTTCAGGAGGAAGCACAAAGCTTTGTTTAGGCACACTGTGTCCTGTGGTCAACTGGCTGTAATTAGACTCTACCCAAGTGTGTCTTTGTTTGCCTTTAGAGGTAGATGCTTGTGGGTAGAGTTTCATGCATTAATGGCAAGTTCTGACTATTTACATTATGTTTGTTTTATAAGTAAATACAGGTTTTTACTTCTAGCTGGTATCTTTTTATTATATAAAATCAGCATAACCAAATATAGTGATGTTATACAGAAGTTTACATTGCTTTCTTTGGCAGCTCTTCCTCTCTTTAAATAAAGAAAAAATAGCCTTATATCTTGAAATGGTATCTTCAAATATCTTTGAAATACCACATAAATATTTAACGTTGTGTGTTACATGCACCCTACATGTAACTTGTCAGATCACATTAAACAGCCTGGCTGGTGGAATGGAATATCAGGGTGCCATAGTCACCGTGGATTAAATGTGTTAGTTTTCTTCAGCTCATCTCGTGATCTTTATCTTATCTCTTTATCTGCAGCTTATCTCTTTATCTTTGTATGAAAAGTGATAAACAGTAAATACACCTTAAATCAGGGTCTTGCAGGACAAGGATAAGACTGTGTTGTGGTGTGATACCGAGGGCAAGCCACCAGAAGCAGAGTATTTTAAATATTAATTGCTGTAAAATATGATTTTAGAAGTTTCAATCACCAGAAAGCCACAGAATGAGGTATTTTTTTTGCAACAGTGAACAG
The DNA here is from genome assembly GCF_024509145.1 of Vidua macroura. Taxonomy (NCBI): domain Eukaryota; kingdom Metazoa; phylum Chordata; class Aves; order Passeriformes; family Viduidae; genus Vidua; species Vidua macroura. Next base: position 30,463,604 of record NC_071579.1, read on the forward strand.
AGGTGCTTTGTCCTCTCAAGTGGTGGTCGAGACATTTGAGTTTACGCTTGCTTAAATGTAAAATGTCTAATGAAAATTCAGAAATAGTTTTGTTTCTAGGCCTAAAGAGTCCAGGGGAGGCCACAGAGCTGCCCCAGGGCTGGAGCCGGGCTGGGAGAGCTGGGGGTGCTCACCTGGAGAGGAGAAGGATCCAGGGAGAGCTCAGAGCCCCTAAAGGGGCTCCAGGAGAGCTGGAGAGGGACTGGGGACAAGGCAGGGAGGGACAGGACACAGGGAATGGCTCCCACTGCCAGAGGGCAGGGATGGATGGGATATTGGGAATCAATTCCCTCCCTGGGAGGGTGAGGAGGGGCTGAGGAGAAGCTGTGGCTGTTCCTGGATCCCTGGAAGTGCCCAAGGCCAGGTTGGAGCACCCTGGGACAGTGGGAGGTGTCCCTGCCATGGCAGGGGTGGCCCTGGATGGGCTTTAGGGTCCCTTCCCACCCAAACCATTCCATGATTTTCCCAAGCTGCTCAGACTGTGTGAAGGAAACTGGGACTCCTTTAAGGTGCTGAGCATGGGACAGAGGGCTGGAGAAAGGCTCTTCCTGCCAAGTCCACAGCTTTCACAATTGGCAGGGATTAGTCTGGCCTTGAGAGCTGCCCCTGAATGCAGTTTTGGGAATATCTTGTGGTGCTTTTGTCAGCCAAGTGGGGACCAAGGTCTGCCTTCCCGGAGTTGCATCCCTCATTCACCCCCTGACACTGGGATTATATCAGCTTTAAGTGGATCTTTCTACCTTGTCATGCTGCCCGTTGTCTAAAAAATACAACAGAAAAGGGTAAAACTGTCCAGTTTTTCTGTTTAGCTGTTATGGGGGCCCCGAGCTCTGTTTAAAAGCTGCTGTCAATCCTTTCTCCCAGGACCACGGTGGCACCGAACCTGCAAGTGGCGAGGAAGACCCGAGTTTGGAAGTTGTCATGAAAAGTTTGACTGATGAGGAATCCAACAAAGCTGTGAGTGATTTAGGGCAATATTTAATGTTGATTAGAGTTCAGAATGTGGAGGCTCACTCAGCTTGATTGGTTTTCTCTGCCTTTTTATTGGAGTGTTGCAGCACTTTTGTCAAATAATATCCAGTACACGTAAAAGCAGAATCAAACTCAGCTTTACGTACCCAGCCTGTTTTCATGAACTGAGCACTCAGTAAAAGTTGTTAAAATACCAAGATAAGAGTCTCCACTTAGCATTTTGGCCCTCTCTTGGGTTCTTGGTGAGTGAGGGGATTGGGTTTCCACTCCTGCCATCCATGTGTGACAAACTTTAGAAAAAGCCTGGTCTGTAAATCATATTCTCATTTATATTCATAGCTTCATAAATTCTAAGGCCAAGATGTCTATTATCATAATCTAGTCTTGCCTCCTGAATAACACAGCTATAGAGTTGCTCTCAGTGATTTCTGCATTGAGGCCATAACTTGTGGTTTAATGTGGTTCTGTCAGTGTGCACGGTAATAAATACTGAACTTCTCATTGACACAGGTGGAGATTTTTGTTGTTTGATAGGTCAGGATCATGCATTATCAGGAATCTGAAAGTCCTTCAGGGTGCAACTCTGATTTCTTCTTCTTGGACGCTGTGTTAAAAATTTAAAATGGAAAACATTAAACATGACTAAGCTTGAGGTACCTCAGAATTTGCTGAGAGAGGCTTTTTGCTGCCTGCTCCAGTTTCAAGGAGTGCAGGACTTGCTGTGTGTCCTCAGCTAAGGAAACCTGACATTTCTGGATGTTTTTCCTCTTAGATGTCTTCTTCCTGCTCCATCATGTCTCTAGCAAGGAGTGTCTTGGGAATTGCAAATATAAATTGAATATACATAATGCTCTGTAGCTAGTAAGTGTTTAATTAATGAGTCTGCAAATTCCAAGAGTTAGGAAGTGTTATGTGCTATTCAAGCATCAGAATTAATCACCCATGGATTGATTTACGTCCCTAATGGATTACTAAAAGGTTGAGTTATTGCTGTTTGGTAGCCCAGTGCAGATTCCTCTGATGGGCTGGAACCTAATCAGAGTTTCCCTCTATGTATTTGCAGGTGTCACTCACCTGGTTTTATTGCAGTTCTTGCTCAGCTTGGCAAGAAATTTTAGAGGGATTGCAAGGTAATAGGAGAAACTGCTTAAAGACTGAAGCAGATAAAAGCACATAAAATATGTTACACAAAAGTGAACTTTTGGTGTAGGCCATGGTGCTGTGCAGGTCTTTGAGTGGTGTTAGGGGAGGGGTGAATTTAGTGGGAAAAAGAAATTGCAGCGATCCAAGGTGGGTGTGGAGGGAAGGTGCCTCTGGAACCACAGGAAACCCAGAATATATTGGCAGCAAGAAAGAAGGGAACTGTGGAGCCAAAGGGCACAAGGTGAAAGGTAAAAGAAAAGAAGGAAAAAGAGTTGTCCCAAACAGAGCAATGGCAGAGAGGTAAGAGAAGGCAAAGCCCTGCCCTCAGAAAAGGGTTGGAATTCCTGCAGACCCAGCTGCTCATTCCATAATGCCTTCAGTTGGGCCAGCCCTTGGTTTAGGGGAATGAGTGGATGGAAAAAAAAATGGGAAAAGGCAGTTTCATAATTTCAGAGTGTTCTTACCATCAGGGTTTAATTCTACCTGGGGAATATTTCTGAGTGGATCTCAGCTTTGGGAGTGTGCTGATGGTTCTGGCCCCAAGGGAGTTTTTTCTTAACTGGCATTAAGAGTTTCACTCTGCACTGCAGCACAACAGAAATTGGTGGTTTTGGGGAGGGAGATTTGTCTTGCAGTCTTCTAGTGAAGCAAAAGGAAGCAGTGCCTCGTTTTTCACAGCATGATGTTGCTACCAGAGCCTCAGTGCTACTTCACCATTGTTACTGAATTTCTCAGTCACGTGTCAGGAGAAATCAGGAATGTAAAAGTCAACAAGTAAGATCAAGTTCACTGAGTAAATAAAAAGCATGTGCTTATCAGCAGAGATCTTCCACAAGTATGTACAGCTCAAAGCATGGGCAGGATGTCTCACCAAGTGACAGCTGTAATAAAAGGAAAGTTAAAAAATTCACATCGTTCTCTGTTCATCTGTTGCTGATAAATTTGTCAGTCTCTCACAACATACTCTTTGTTGGCACCTCATCACTTTAAAAGCTATAAAGTTGTATAATGGACATCATTGTAGGCTTGGATGATAAGAAGGGAGAAGGAAAACAACTTTGTTTCTGAACTGGAGCCAGTGGAAGTGTTAGGCAGAGTCTGTGTGTTTATTAGCTGAGGTTTGAGGTGGCCTCCTGGAAGGTCCTGGGTTTCTGAGGGTTGAAGAAATCTGATTTTCTGTAAGGTGTGCTTGGAAAAGAATTGGTGGAGGGGGCTTTGAGATGCTCCTGGAAGATTTAATCTGACAAAGTGAAAATGGTATGTGAGAATGGATTCATTTGCCTTTAAAGGTTTGAACTTGGAACAATAATCTGTCTTCACAACAGACAGAAAACAAATCCTTGAAACTGGCAAAGAGGAGGGGCTGTGTAAAAGTGCTTTTGGATGGAGCTGAGGGGGTCGAATTTGATTAAACCAGTGGGGCTGCAGGCTTTTGACAAATGCTGAGTTTATTTGGTGCTCATTTTGCTCAGGTACCTCTAGCACAGCCTCAGTTAAAAGATCAGGGAGATGTAAAGGTGGTGCCTGGTGCTTTCTTGTGGTGCAAGATGAAGCTTCAGATTTTAGTCACACATCACAATGAAAAAGGGAAGTATGAAGTAATTTTTCATTGCTCATTAAAACAATCTCTCAGAAAATGACAAAGCAGTCTTCCATTCCTCCCCTGACACCTCTGATAATACAATGAGATCACCCCTTTATCTTTTTTTCCTGTTACCCTTTTGGATAATAGTTGCAGTTGTAGAGTTACAGCAAGATTGGAGAAAAATTCAAGGGAAAAAAAAAAAAGATCCTGTGGGGGTTGGGATCTTTTACCATAATAAAATACCAGCAAACAAGGCCAGTAGTTCCAAGCTGAGTTGACTACAATTCTGTTTACTTTTCTTTAATGTAGAAATTGTCATCTTAATTAGAAATTCTTTCTGAGATGCAGAGTGACTTTTGAATATTTGAAAAAGGTTTGGGGTAATCTTTGGAAGTTGGTACTTAGTTTTTCTGCAGACTAGGCTGTTGATCAGGGGTTTTTAATATGGGATAAGAAAAATAACTCGGATCAAAGTGGCCTGGGTTTAGTGAAGAACTAACAAGGGAAGGCACTGTACCTGTCTGGAAGCAGTTGTAAAAGTAGGAGATAAAAATATATTTTCATGTATTACAAAGGTAGAGAAATAAATTAGGCTACAAGTGGAGCCAGTGATTGAAGTACCATTGTTGGAGATCTTTTTAATGAGGCTGGAGGATGCATTTTAAGCAGTTGCTTTATTTAGGAGAGCCAAAAAAAGGAGGGGGAGGAGAGAGCAGATGACTTGGAACCTCTTCCTGCTGTGGGCACTGAGGGGTCCCTACACAAAGCTTGGGAATTGCTGTCCCAGTCATTCCAGAGCTTCCTGCAGCTCTGGAACAATCCCCAAAAATCCCTGCTGTGCACTGCATGCCCTCAGAGCTGAGGGGTGGGATTTTAATAACTCCTGATACTCCCTGTGCTCACAGCAGCTTTGCCTCTTGTAAGTTTTGGGCTTCAGCTTTAGTTGGTGGTACAAATGGATTTACATGGAGAAATCCTGGAATCCCAGACTGGTTTGGGTTGGGAGGGACCTTAAATTCCATCCCGTGTCACCCCTGCCATGACAGGGACACCTTCCACTGTCCCAGGGTGCTCCAGCCTGGCTTTGGGCACTTCCAGAGATGCAGGGGCAGCCCCAGCTGCTCTGGGCACCCTGTGCCAGGGCCTGCCCACCCTCCCAGGGAACAATTCCTGCCCAATATCCCATCCAGCCCTGCCCTCTGGAAGCCATTCCCTGTGTCCTGTCCCTCCAAAACATCACTGGATTTCTCTAGAATCATCACTCTGAGTTTTGGAGGCTATTTTATTGAAGCTAATGAGACATTTTCAATACACTTTGCTCTTCTTTTTTTTTTTTTTTTTGACTTTTTAGGATGTGAAATGTAAAGCTGACACACCAGTGGTGGCAGATGAGCAGGAGACAGAGGAGCAGCTCCCAGAAAATGTATGTGTGTTCAGGAAAATGTTTGTGTCTTCATGTTAACCAGCAAGGGAGGGTTCTGAGGGCTTGATTTGGTTGAAGGTTGAGTGATTCATGGGGGGAAAGGATTAACTGGGACGGCATTAAAATAATTTTATTGGTGGAGAAGAAAAAATGACTGGCTCCTCTCTAAATGTGTGGAAATTGCTTGTTTTCCTTCTACTGATTTGGAGGATTTAGTGAGGCACAATAATCAGCAGCTGATGACAGTGACCTCACCACATCCCAGTGACTGACAAGTGATCTCTCTTACTTTTGCTTTGCTCTTAGGTCCTCCACCAGATCAAGCAGCCCAAATCTTCCACGAAAGCCCCAGTGAGCTCCCAGGAGGCACCCCTGGAGCCAGCACCTCCTTACCTTTCTCCAGAGGCAGAAGTCACCAGCCGTGGTAGGAACCAGTGATTTTGCCACAATATTGTGTGTTTTTTAGCACCCTAACCCAAAATGGGTGTTTGCATTTTCTTTTCCAGATAACTTCTGCTGAAGTTTTGTTTCTTTCAACGTCCAGCGACCTATTCCGTTATTTCATAATGTGTTTGTATTTTTCTCTCCTGTCACAATTTTTGAGAGCTTGGAGGTGTCTTCAGTTGTTTTTCTTGACTTTCACATACAAAGATGATCTTGTTTTCAATTGAAATAGAAGGAGAGACAATCTGGGACATGCTGTTCATTCCATGGTGCTGGAATATGGCTTTACCTGTCCTGAAAGGAACACCCCTTTCCATCATGATCTGAATTGTAGAGGTTAAAACTGAATTAGATGACCTCACAGGCTTTTACTGGCAGCGTTTATTCCCAGGACTCAAGTCACTCTGGTTTAGAGACTTCAGAAGTGATTCAGAGTGGCCCTCTAGTTCAATTTTATGGAGGAGAAGAGCAAAAAAAAAGCTTAATTAGCTGTTGTCGCACCATTCCTTTGGTGGTTCTCATTTTCTTATTGTTTTGTGTGACTTGTTTCTTGCCCTTTTGATGTTCTCAGGTGTCTTCCCACCTCCACTGCCTGTGGATCCAGCCACTTGTCCCATAGTTCCAGGGCAGGAGATGACCATAGAGATCTCCAAGGGTCGCTCAGGCCTCGGGCTCAGCATCGTCGGGGGCAAAGACACTCCCCTGGTGAGTTTCTGTTAAAATAAATGTTTGCTGCAGACAGGGACAGAGAAAACATGGAAAATAATAATGCCCTTCATAGGTAATTGCTCTAATAAATTGTTGAAGACAGGGAGGATGAGCCAACCATAACCTCCAGTAAAAGACTGGCAATTTTGCCTTGTGTCAGATCAGATGATGCTCCTGTTTAAATTGTTTGTGTTTCAGTAGTTTTCCTGCTGTGGTCAGAGGTTGCAAATGTGTTTTCTTTTTATTTAACCATTGTGAATCAGGAGTTGGAATGGCTGGACTAGAAATTAATGTTGCAGAGGTAGAGCTGTCTCAGCAAGGATAACACCTCTGTCTTGAGAGCAGAAATGCTCAGTAGCTGTTTAAACAAACTGCGATTTATCTGCCTGCCAGCAAAAGCCCTTGCAGAACAGAGGTAAACCAAAGGTAATCTTTTATTGCTTTCTGTGTCTTTTGGCTTAATCTGACTGCTGGATAGGCTGGTTTTTAAAAAAAAATTATCTTCAGATGAATTAAAATGTATCAGTTCAAGCATGAGCTCAGCAAATTAGTGATGCTAAGCCCCATAAACCCTTCTCTGCCTCTGTTCTTGCTGTCTCCTCTCCACTTCCCATTTGAGGGATGCTTTGCTACAGTGTAAGAGAAGCCAGATTGGGTTTTTTTAAATGTCAAATTCAGTCCTTTCAGTAAACAAGTCTCTGTTGCAGAGGTGTCTTTGCTGGGTTCTCCTGAATTCCCTGACACAGAGACTCTTCAGGCAGTGGAACTGCTCTGGTACATGCAGCTTTTCCCCAAAATATCACAGTGGTGCATCATTAGGCATCAAAGTGTCAGCAGGTACAGACAGTTGCAATGTAGCAGTCTTCTTCTAGGGTGGGGAAAAAAAAAAAAAGGAAAAAATTGAAAGGAAATAAGAAAGGAAGTCAAAAGGAAAAAGAAATTTTTGTTTTGCAGAGTGTGGACTGGATCTTTTGCAGCATTAAAGCTGAAATTGGAAAAAGTTCAGGTTTTGGTCCCATTTATCCCAGTCTCCAGTTTTGTGGAGCTGGGATGAATCGCTCTGTTTCCCATGGAGATGGAGCTGGGTCAGTTTTCACTCTTTCCAGCCATGCACAGTTTTGTCCCCAGTCCCCGTTTTTTTGTCAAGCTCCTCAGTGTTGAGTAAATTCAAATAAGTTGCTCAGTGTTAGTCATCTCCCTGCTTTTTCATTTAACTGGAATTTGGAAATAATACATGGCAGTCTGTCAGATGCAATACGGTATGTGTCTTTAATGAGATTTTAATATAAATAAATGAAAATTGTAAATAACTGCTATATAGAACAGATGAGAAAAATGCAAAGGGTTTTATTCTTTAAATTGAGTAAATGGTTTTCGTTAAGTATTATGCTTTCATTAGTTTATTCATTAAAGTGTCCTCCTAGGAGCTGATTTTAAAAGTCTATGCACTGGAGTGCAGTAACAAACCATGAAGGGAGGGAGGTCCAGCTCCCCACTTTTCAGATCCTCAGCTTACAGGACTTACCCAAAATGAGTCCCTGTTTCTTTTCATAATTCTGAATCTGCTCATTGAAAGGCAAGAAACGGTGTTTCATAGGAAACAAGGTGCTTTTGGGAAACCACAGCCTAACCTGATCATTTGCCATGTGCACAGACCCTCTCTGGGAATCTCCATAACTTCCTGCTCCAGAACAGCCCCTTCTCCTCAAGGCAGGAGCTCAGGGCTGTGGCCACAGCCGGTGGGATCACAGAATCCTGGAAGAGTTTGAGTTGGAAACCTTAAAGATCCTCCACTTGCAACCCCCTGCCATGGGCAGGGAACCTCCCATTTTTCTGTCTTCTGATCTTCTCCAAATTACTTTGATGCCTTCTTTTTTTTTTTTTTTTTCTTTTTTTCCTGGAGTCAGAAAACCTTTTGTAAAGAGTTGAAACGAAGTTCACGTGACATAATGAGGAGTAAAAGCAAATACTGCTCAGGGCTGTTGGAAACTTTCTGTCTTTCTGAGTTTCATGGCTTAGAGAGAAAATAAAACAAAACAGCTCCGTGGAGCTGAGTGATGGATGTGTCTTGCTCTCTGTCATTTGGTTTTAACTCAGTTACACAGATGGACATCTTTTGTATTTTAAAAAAGGCAAGATCAAAGGAGTTCATCAGCCCTGGAGGTCTCGTGTGGCAGAAATTTTGTGTCCAAGATTCACTGTTTGGTGCAGTGCAGAGAAATTAGGATGACCTGTAATTGGCTTCAGCAGAAGTGCCTACAAGCCCCTGAAGGACGTGAAGCCCAGCTCTTGGGATCTCAGGAGGAATTTGTCAGCATGGGGGAAGCCTGGAATGCTGCTCAGAACGTGTCAAGTCTAAAATGGACATGGCAAGCCTGTAAGGGCCTCACCCATCTTGTACCAAGATGTTCTTGAGCTAAAAATGCTGAGCTGAGGGTACTCAACAGCAGCTCACATGGGATGGGAAAGCTCTCTCAGAATATTTTATATCCTCCTGGAGCACAAGATGTACAAGGCCCAGCTTTTGGAATAATAAATCTGGCAGCCAGGGACAGGCTGCTTCGAAATGAAATATAGAGTGCAACTTTTAAGTCATAACCTTGGAATCTCATCAGGAATCACCAAGTAGAGACTTGAAAAATACAGCCCATGAGCAGGGAGGTTAATTTGTTCAGGAGGTTGGAAAGTGATGTCTTAACCCCTGTGAAATGTTTTTTGGTGAGGAGATGTCCATCCCCTCAAACTGCAAACCCTTTCCAGTGATGTATTATAAACCAGGGCTGGGGCTCTGTGCTTGGGGAGCAGGAAAGATGTGCTTGCAGGAAAGGCACGGCCAAGGAAGGCTTGTCCTTGGGAGTTGTCTTCATGTTGTTGATCTTCAGACTGCTCTGGAGCACTTCTATTTCATTTCTCTCTAAGTGCTGATTTTTTATAAAGTGGTTTTTTTCTTCACTCACTTTCATTTCACCTTCCCACGTACCCCTGAGAGAGCACAACACATGGCCTCTGCTTTAAAGCAATTAAAGTGCAGAGTGGAGCTGGCTGAAGCACAGGGCTTTCAGTTTGTGAATTTTATTTTTTTTTTTTGGTTGTAGTCCAATCAAACTTGTAAAAGTAACCCCAGAGTGGGAATTTAAAACAGGGGAAAAAAAATAATAAAAAGAAATGTTTTTAGAAACATCCCCAAAATGAAGTTTGAGGCTCCCCAGGACACCCAGGAGATTTTCTTCCTAAATCCTCAGAGAACAGGGCATCAAGGAATTGTTTTAAATTGTACTCATCCAGATGGGATGAGGGCTTTGTCCAGAGAGGCTGTGGGTGCTGAGCAGGGCTTAGATCAGCCTGGCCTAGTGGGAAGTGTCCCATGGCAGGAGATGGAATGAGATGGGCTCTCAGGTCCCTCCCAGCCCAAACCACCCCATGATTCTCTGAAACCCCAGCCCATTATCACCCCAGAGTGGGTGAAAGCTGCCCAGTTAACAACTTGCAATGAATTTCTGTCATCCAGGATAGTGAATTTTCAGGGATTTGATTTCCTGGCAGCACATGGAAGAGGCACTGCTCTAAGCTACAAACATTTTCTTTGCAGGGTGGGGGCACTGCTCTGCTGCCAGCTGAATAATTTAGTGAGGGTCGAGTTGATTACTGGTGGTTATTGACTCTGGCTTTGCTGCCTGGGAGATTGAGACACTCAGACATGCCAGAGGGCATTCAGCAGTTTCAAGGCTGCTTTGGGGATGTTCCTCCACGCAGGGTTAGAGAACCTGGGAGGGACGAGGGCTCAGAGGCTCAGCTGGGGCTGGAAATCACAGCAGCTAATTGCTGAAGGGGCACCTCTGATGTAAAAGAAGATTGCAGGGTCTGTGACTTAGGGCTCTCTGGAGGTGGAGTAGGGGGTGGTCATTATCTCAGCCTTACGCAGAAAGGAAGAAAAATATACTTTGTGCTGTGTGTTTTTTGTTGTAAACAACATCAAGCCTCTTGGGCAGGATTTTTTATGCTGGGTTGTCTGCTTTGAATGTGGTGAATTTTCTTCTTGTCCTTTTGCTTTCAGCTGACTTTAATAAAAAGCATTTTTAAGGCAATTAACAAACGTTAAGGTACTCCATCTGTAAAATAAAGTGATCCACAAAGCCAGGGAATTGGAAAACCAAAAATAACAGAATATTCCTGTGCTCAGCTAACAGGAGTTGGTGAGAGCTGGTAACTCTGGAGCTGGGGATCAAAAATCTTCCCTGATCACCTGGGTAAGCCCAGAGGCTTTTCTGGGGAGCTTCCTCAGGGTGGGATGCAGTTTGACAGAAGAATATTTAGATTCATTCTGTCAGTCCAGGTGAGTCATCCCTTGAATAAACCCCATCTGTTGAGGAAGGGCAAGGGAATAATCAGGAAAACTGTGACTTGAAGCTGCAGCTGTTCAAGCCCCGGTGTTTGCCCCTGGAGCTGCGAGGGATAATTACCCTGTAAGGGCTAATTACCCTGTGAGGGCTCCATGCTGCCAAAACCAGGCTGTTCCTGCTCCAAAGCCGAGCCTAGAGCTCAGCTTTGTGCCCTGCTGCAGTCTGTCAGCAGTGAGGACCTACCTGAGCACGAGGGCTCTGGGACTCCTGCGTCACTGAGCAGGTTCTCCCTTGGCTGAGCTTTCATCCCACCCTCCCCACTTCAGTTATGTTTAAATCCAGGCAAAAAAATGTCTTTATCAGGGGTAGTCAGACAACGTCTGAGTGATTGCTCAGGCAGACATGCAGTGCAGCTAGGACTGAGAGTGTTCTGGTGAAATGTGCTCACCTTGTAACTACAAATGAGAAGGGGGATATTGGCCTCTGGGGAGGTTCCAGCAATCTGTGGGCTGTGGATGCTGCTGCTGCTGCTGTTAAATCCCCCACACAGTGGATGGAACAATGGAATGGAAAAAGGGGAATGGCAGCCCTGAGTTTTTAATCGTGGCTCGGGTATCGCAGAGGGAGAGCCTGCGGTTGGGAGAGGCAAAAATGCAATCCCCCCTAAACCCCTAAACCCTTGCCCACATCCATAAACCAGAAGGCAGTTTAATGACAGGGTGGTAAATGCAGTTAGCTTGAAATTGTGAGGGATGGCTTTGACTCCTGCGTGGATAATGCTGAAATGGAGTTGGTGGATTCATCATCATTCCAGGAGGACACTGGCTTGCAGGAGCATGACAAACCCAAGCTGCTTTGTACATGAGTTGTCACAAAAGGGAATTAGGGCAGTAAGTTTTGCAAATCATGTCTTTGATGGGTCTTTGGCAAGGGTTTAGCTGATGGTAGGGCCTTGCTTGAAGGAGCTGCTGTCTTCCAGGAATGTAAATCAACCATAAAATTTAGGCTAACAATGTACAAAAGCAGCAGGACCTGTCAGGATGGGCTTCAGGAGGATCCTCCTGGCTGCTGCTGGGTGAAACCCCTGGCTTTTGGCTTCCTGTGTCACACACATCCAGGACCTCATGCATTCTTTATAACCTGTGCTATGCTCTGTGCACTGCAAACTCTCTCTTTTTTTTTTTTTTTTTTTTTGTAACTTAATAAAATAATGAGAGTGAGAGAGTTAAGGTTTTAATATGTCATTCTGTGTTTTATTATTCCCTCTAAAATGAGCATGTATACTTTTTTAAAAACTTTGGTTTGCTTTGGCATGTGATTCACAGGAACATAGCTCTTTCTATCATTCTGACTTAAGTCATATATTTTTACACTAAACATCTTATTACCTTAGTTTTATTATTTCAGAATCAAAGGAGAGCTTGCAAATGTCTATGACTGCAGAGCGAAGGAATGTTAATGAATAGTGCCATTGAATTTTCAGGTTTTAGCTTTTCTGATCTTAGAGAATATAACTGTAAGCAAAAATATTATGCAAGCTGAATAAAATTTAAATAAATAAGGACCAGATGTAACTATAGGGGCCTATAAAATGTAATACAAATACTATCCACTTCCTTAAAATAAATCTGTATTTTAGTATGAAAAATTATATTCATATTGATATTGTGGATTAATCTTTTTTATGAAAGTTGGCAAGTGAACACCACCTCTTGCAAGGGCTTGTTCTTAAATGGGAAACAGACCTTTTGTTTTGACCTTGAGCAGGGCAGTCTCTGGGTCTCGTGCAATGTGAGGCATTTCTGCATTAACACAGTAATAGATTTTTACATTCTGCAGCCTGTTTTACTGCAGCAGTGTTTGCCTTAGGATTTGGGGTGCCTGCTAATGGTTTGTGCACGCCAGCAATGGCAAAACCCTGTGGTGCCAGGAGGAGGCATTTGCGTGAGATAAACCCCTCTGAGATGTCCAAGTGACTTGCTTGGGCTTGACCTTCACCCTCCCTTGCTGAAAAGTTATCTTGGAGATTCCATTTGGATCTGCAAATGGAAGATCAGAGATTGTAACTGTTGTCATTTCCTCTGCCTGCAAGTAACCAGCAGCTGAGTTTATTTTAACTACTGAGAGGTTCCTGCATGGGGTTAATTCTCCAGTGAAATTCACTGTGCAACCAGTTGATTTCTGCTTTTATCTGGGGACCAGGCTGTAAAAATGAAATTTTTACAATTTTACTACTCTGGACAAAATATTGTAGAGGTTGAAAAGGAAATAACTAACAGTATTGTGCTTGCCCTGGGAAAGAGATAAATCCCTGATCCTGCACTCAGCAAAACCCCTTGCAGTGTTATTACCCTTAATAATGCTAATTTAGTGTAACATTTGTAGCTTTGTAGGAAATCAGTTGGAAATGCGTAATGTTAGCTTGGGAAAACACAACTTGTCAACTAAATCAGAAAAAAAACATCTTTTCCAGGGCGTGGTTTTTTATGTAGTTTACTTTTTGTCTTCCTCAGGAAAAGTGCTCTGATTCCATGCAGAAAGCTTCATTCCCTACACCAGATTTGTGGTTATGGTTGGTGGTAGGGCTCATTCCCAGTGGTTCTGTGCTGGCTGTTGCAGTCCTCAGTGGGGAGTGGTTCACCTTCCCTCTGCCAGGTTCATTTGGTCCTGCCCAGGTAGTGGCTGGAGCTCGTGGACTGAAACAGCTCGACAAAGACAAGCTCAGAGTTCAGCTCAGTTCAAGCAGTAGCACTTGCAGTAGTGCAGGGCTGTGCAGGAAGATTTTACCACAATCTGGACCTCCTTCCTTGCCAAATCCAGGCAACACCAGGAATATGGAGATTTCTCTGCTCCACTTCTTCTGAAATCACCCCTTTTGCACCCTGATCCACCTTTCTCACAGGGGATGCAACTTCATCAAAATACCCTTGGCACGTAATATTTGGGACTCCTGCATGTCTTGTGTCCTGTTCCTCACTCACCCTCTATTCCCAGCATTCCCAGTAACAGCCTGGGGACTGTTTTTGTGGCTTTTCAGTTGAAAGCTGCTTCTTGTCCTGCTGAAAAACAGCTGCACAGTAGAAAAGAAACGCTGGAGAGAGCTGTAAACTTCCAGGAAACATGTGAGCAGCCCAAGCCTAAAGCCAGCAGCTTGTGAGGCTTTCTCACCATGCTTTATGGTCCTGCAGCCTTTTAAGGATCACTTGGTCAGTGATTTTCCTGAATAGGATGCTGACTTCACCACCTTCCTCCCAAAAGGCTCAGTCAGGGCAGTGCTCTGTGGTCCTTGCCTGGGGTCTCTGCCATACCAGTTCTTGACATTTAAGATACAAAGATTAAGCTGCCAATCTGACTGAATTTAATTCTCAGAATTAAGGTGTCTGTTTGTGCCCTTTGCTGTGGGCTGAGTGTGATATTCTTCCCCTCACGGGTCTCTGCATCGTTACAAAGCAGAAAAATACCCACAGCCTGGGGCAGGAGCTGAGATCCAGCTCCCTGGGAGTTCAGGGCTCTTCCCCTCCCCAGATGAAGGGCAGTGCAGTGCAGATCATGCTGTGCACGTGGTACCAGCTTTATTTTCCAGAGGTGGGTGCTAATTTCTGTCAGGCACCTTGCCCTCACTGTTCATTGTTCGCTCTCCACCAACCTCGCTCTTTGACCAAGAGGCTCCATGAGCTTCTCCTGCTTCTCTGCCTTTACTTCCACAGCCAAACCCTCACTTTCTCACTCCTGTGCCTTCCCTTTGCTCCACAGCTGTGCAGGCACACTGAAATTCTTAATACTCTGCTGGTGAGGGAGCTCCAGCCTGAACCCTACAAAATACCTTCTCTTTGTGGTAGGTTTGGTGACCATTTGTGCTTCTTAACAGGTTTGGGGCACATCATATCCCAACCAGCTGTGCTTTTGCCATATTTGGGAGCCATTCTGGCTTGCAGGTGATTTTTGTGGCCATGCAGTGCTGTGTCAGTGCATTCAGCTTCATTTCCTTGGGCTGCAGGCCCTTCAGCACCAACATATCTGAGCCCAGATGGTAACCTCAGCAGTAGCAGAGAAATTCCCTTCACATCTGTCTTTTTTTCAGTGTTTTCATGGTTGGACAGTCTCAGTTTACACCTGCCAGCGTGGACTTTGTTTAGCATGGAGAAACACAGTTTGCATGGCCCGGCTCATATTCGGCATCCTTCAGTCCCGGGCAAGAACTGCTCAGCTCTGCATTAATTCCCCATTTGTGTAATGGTCCCAGACTGTTCTCTGTCAAAATATACAAAGATTAAAGCCCCAGTTTGTTGAATGGATTTGTAAACTTTATGAAGTATGTGCTTTCAGCAGCTGGGTATCTTTTTTTAAACAAGTGTGTTCTTGATACGGGAGTGTTTTTATTTCCCCTCCTGCACGAACAGTTTTTGTGACTCTGCCAAGCTCCACCATGGAGAGCCATAATCTGTATGAAACTGGTGGTGAAAGGAGGTGGGGAGGGATGGGAAAATCTGTCCAGAGCCACCATGAATTCACAACCTCTAGCTGAACATTGACACCACTTTCTCTTCATCCCTCTTGATTGATTGATTTTGAGCTACGTAGGCTTTGATGTCAAGCACACGTTTAATTTGAACAGGAGATGCAGAAGTCCAGAAACCCAAAACTATCCTTTAAATAAATGTGTTATTTTAGTCATGATAGATTCTGGGCTTTTTCTGAGGGACTGAGAGGGGTGTTCCAGCTTCAATCCATGCCTGTTGATAGAGTCATTGCAGCTTGGGGCAAGTATGACATCTCATCACTGCATAAACTCCTTTAAAATATTGATATGATTAAAAATGCTCACTCACCTCAGTAGTTTGGTTTTAGTGATTTGTCATGGATGATCAAAACTAACAGAGTCTTATGCAGATCCCACTGGATCCAGTGGGAAAAAAAATTACTTCTGGGTTAAGTACTTTGAGCTGATCCCAGGAGTATCAGAGGAAAGATATGTTTGCCATGGTTCATAAGCTAAGGAAAACTATAACTGATATTTATGCCTATGGACTATTTAGAAATCTTTACAGTGCATCGTGGACACGTTGCTCTGTTCTGTTTTAAATCGATTTGATAAGCCTGGTTCAGCTACACTACTTAAAAAAAAAAAAAAAATCCCTGCTTAAGAAAAACAGCGTTTTGGCAGATCAAGGAGATGTTTCCTTCTGCAGGGTAGGCAGAGAGCGAGCAGGAATGTACCTTTTCATGCCATGTGTATTTTTAGTCCTGGGTCTGGCTTCTCACACATGCAGGAACCACAGTGTAATGCTGAAGTGTTGCCTTTTCAAATAGATGATGCAGATTATCCAAACTGATAGCACTCTGGTGGTTCCTGGGTCTGAGCCTTTGGTATGTGCAGTTTTACATTTAATAAAGCAGTGCTGGGAAAACTGCTAACTCCAGGTTGGTGGATGTTCTAAAAGCAGCCACAGATGGGAAACAAACTTAGAGAAATGTGATTGAAAGGTCCTTGCTCAGAGGGGAGGAAATATGAGATTAAATCCAGTCTGAAGAGGTTTAATTTGGCCATCCTCTGTAGGTGCCCAGTGTGCTATTCCATGGCCACACTGCCAGTTGTCTGCCAAACCTCCTGGTCATCCACTGCCCTGGTGTGTCCCAGGTGAATCATGTGCCTTAACAAGCTGGCCATTATTTCGTGTTCTCGCATTGGCCACTTCTCCCAGGCTAAAGTCTCTTGCATTGCTTTGGAGTAACACCATCATTTGTAAAACAAAGGTGAAAAATACCTCAGCCCCAAACCAACCAACCAAAACCCCACAACAACCCAAACCCCACAACAGGGAGAAGATGGACGTGCCTGTGTTGCTTTATTCTGTTAGTATTTGTTGCTTCAGTTACTGAAAAAAAAAAAAAAAAAAAAAAAAAACACCTGCAGTTGCCAGGGGTGTGTGTATATATCTATATTTTATTTTATTTTTTAATCAAACCACTCTTCTGATTTTCTTAATTACTTGGTACACAGCTCATAGTGTTTCCCCTTCATTTATGCAGATTGAAATCTCTTTTTCCCCCATCTGGAACTCTTGTATCAGCTGTAATCCATTTGTGTTTGCAGTCCCCCAGGCTTTTTTCAGGGACTGGTGTCCATGGATCAGAGGGAACCTGTGGGAGTGGTGCTGTGCCTCCAGCAAGTCCCCATCATTAAATAAGCTGTATTGGGAATGAAAGGGAATCGTGCTCTCAGTGTTGTGATCCGAGTGTTACCTGAAGGGCATTGGAGTTTTGTTTTGTTTTTTGTTTCTGTGCTGGGAAAGGATCATGGGGCAGCATGGGCAAGGGATGAGTTGGTGATGAGAGATGTACCCAAGAGTGTTCTCCAAACTTGGAGGGACCTTTTCCCACCCCAGCAGCAACTCCCTGCCCCTGCTCCATCACACAGCGGGGTTCCCATGCTCCAACCTCACCAGCTTTTCTTGGGAGCACTGTGGGAAAGCTCCTCTTTGGCTTGTCCTGCTGGTGAGAGGCTCCACAACAGCAGTTCTGCAGGGGGTGTTTGAGAATGGGTTATCCAGAACCTACGTGTGGAATTAAGGCTCAGCTCTGAGGCTGAGGGTTTGCTGGTGCTGCTGAGGAGAGGAGCAGGGTTGGCACACAAAAAGGAGCATCCCATCCTGCACTGTAGCAGGATGCTCACCTATATTTTTTTTAAAGGAAAAAGAAAAAAAAAAAAAGAAAAAAGAAACAAACAAACCAGAACAATGCAAAGGGAAAGCACCAGCAAGAGAACACTATGTTCTTTGTAATGCTTTTTCTTTGGGGACATCTATTGCTGGCAATAAGATTAAATCACTGAAACCTTCCCTGAAGCTACATCTGCCACTGCCTACATTTTCCAACCTCAGTAATAAACTAACATTTGCCATTGTTCCTTTCTTCTGGATTTCATTTCTTACAGATTTAACCAGTGCTATTTACCACAAGGCATTCAGCCCTTGCTCAAAGCTGAGGTCTATGCCAAGTCCCTAAAAATATTCATAGCTCCAAAGAATCTGGTTTTAAATAATATCATTAAAAGTAGACTATATTAATACTACAGTTCACACTGAGTTCACATGCTGCTGATGCCAATGCATAAAAATGATGGAAGAAGACAAGACTACCCTGAAGTAGAGAGCAAAATCCTTTGTACCTTTATACCAGATTTTGATTACAGAAGTCACTTTCTTATCCCAGAATACTGAAAATTTGAGAAATCTGTGTTACAGTCTTGCTTCTCCTGACTTGGAGTGCTGTGTTTTTAACTGTGGAGCTGGTGGGGAGCGTGGGGTGGGTGGTGCTGGCCAGTTTGGGGGTGTTTGGGAAGCAGGGTTCATGCCTCTGCCTTCTCCCCACAGGATGCCATAGTGATCCATGAAGTTTATGAAGAAGGGGCAGCAGCCCGAGATGGCAGACTTTGGGCTGGTGATCAGATTCTAGAGGTAAATGATATTCTCTGTGTCTGTGTTTGGTTGTGGAGACTTGTTTTCAGTTCAGCAGAGGTCCCTTGTAGGTTGAATAGGTTCCATTCTCGAGGCTTCCCTCCTGTCACTAAGAACATCCTGAAAAATTCATATTTCCTTATATATTCATATAAACTGAAGGTACAAATTGAGAATACATTAAATTTAATTGAGCAAGGCAGTTCTTGAATTACATAGTTCAGCTGTCATGTCCAATAGCTTAGTATTATTCATCTCTTTAATCTTTCATTCGGAGGCCTGCGCTTCCAGCACCGCTCCCGTATCTCTGCTCTGCCTGAAATCCAAATACTGAGCTGGGATAACGTGGGGTGAGGAGGAGAAGGTGGCTGTAGTATCCCTGCCAGTATCCCTGCCAGTATCCCTGTTAGCATCACCCCACAGCATCCCTGTGAGCATCCCTGTAAGCATCCCTGCGAGCATCCCTCCCAGCGTCCCTGCATCCCTGCCAGCTCCCCCAGGCCACACTTCACGCAGCTGGGGAATGGCTGCTGGGAATAAATGTGGTGTTTTTCCCCCAGACAAGCAGGGAGAAGGTGGAGGGAAAGGGTTAAGAGAGAAGTGTTGGTCTGCAAATGAAACTTGCGTCAGGCAGGGGTTCAGCGCAGCTGCTTTGCAGCTCTGCTGTCAGCTCAGGACAAATTCCCAGCATGGCCATTAAGGCCTCGGTGTGTAGGGTTAGGAAAATAGCAAGGGGTACTTGGGGAGTTGTCTTTACAGCTCTTGCACTGCAAATATTTTTGTTAGCGTTGAGGCTGAATGTTGTTTTGGTTTTATAAATAACGGGGTACTAACAGAGCACGATAATTAGGGGGTAAAAATGGAGCAGGTTAATTAATTCTTCTCTGGCCAAACAGGAAAGTGCTAATGTTTGTGAGCCATAATATTGTTATTATTTCAGCTTTTAAAAGCTGAATTAATCAAAAAGATGACCGAATTAGTTTCAGATTAATGGGATAAAGCACACATAGATGCCTGTGTCAAGGAAAATACACACTTATAAATGAATGTGTGCAGAGTTGGTACAAAAGAATATAGAGAATAAGATTAGCCTTAATTATCTTAATGTAAAATTAGATATGATTGTAGTTTTGCACATCTAGAAATTCTGAGAAATCTTTTCATTGCCTTAAAACTCATGGAAGTAGGTTAACATTTGTGGTTATTCTGTTGCAGTTCATGCTGCTTCCTAGAGAGACTTCAAAAACGTCCAAGTATTGATATGGTTTGCTATGAAGAAATAAAAGATGATTTAGTTGACAGAATATTGGCAAACGCCTTAAAGGGCACTTGTGGATCAGGCTTGGCAAAATTAGATTAAGTTTCACGTTCCAATAGGTTTTTTTTTAATGGAACATTTAAGCAGAACTTCTTGTTCTGTCTGACATTACTAAAATGCTGAAACCTCCTCAGGTTTTGGTAAGAGAAGTGTAGCTGGCTGCTCCAGCAGCGGTCTGGTGTGCCATCTATTGGGAAAAAAGGAAAATCACCATTGAATACATCCTGCCTGGGATTCTCTGTGGCCATTTATATGCTGGGATTCTCTGAGGCCATTTATTCTCTGGTGTTTCTGATTCCTTCTGTTTTCATCTTGGTGATGTTACGGAGCTGGGGGAGGAGGGATGTGAGTACTGAGGTACTCAGGGAGCTCAGAGGAGCACATCCCACTTTGTGTAGCTGGAGAAGGAAGCATTGCTTGAGGTTCCAAAGGCTTGAGGTTAAAAAGAAGGGAGGAACACCCAAAACTTCCGAGCCCAAATGTTCTGATTGTTGGGATTTACTGCAGGCAGTGGCACAAAGCTCCGAGCTCACCCTCCATAGGAAACCCAGGATCTCGGCCCTCTGGGAATGGGAAAGCTCAATTAGAGCGCCAAGGGGTGTCAAATTGACAAATGTGTGCTGTCACCCAGGGGCAGGGTGTGATGAAAAGATCATTTATCCGTGCCATTTGGAAAGCAAACACTGATTATTCCAGGTGAACGGGATCGATCTGCGCAGCGCCAGCCACGAGGAAGCCATCACTGCGCTCCGGCAGACACCCCAGAAGGTGCAGCTGGTGGTTTATAGGAATGAGGCACACTACAAGGATGAGGAAAACTTGGAGATTTTCTCTGTAGATATCCAAAAGAAAACGGGCAGAGGACTGGGGCTCAGCATAGCTGGGAAACGGTAAGAGTGCCTCTGTTGTGACAGCGCTTCCAATGGGAAATATTTGGGATTTTGATGTATGAACAACTGTAGCTAATAAATGGAATGTGAAATAAAGGGGGAAAACTCCATAAGGAGCAGAATTTTATATGTAAATATCTTCCAGGATGGAATGGGGCTGTGGTTCTGGCTTCTCTGCTCCTGTGTCAGAGCAGGGCTGAGAAGTGAAGGGTGTTGCTGCCCAGGAGAGCTCCGGGCACAGAGAGGGAATCCCATGCAGAACTGGGGGCTCATCAGGGTAGCTGTGTCTCAGGGCTTTGGAAGCCCCAACCATGGCTTTTCTGGTTTCTAAACTGGGGGATAAACCTATCCTACCTCTTTGCAGAAGGATTTGTGAGTTAGATTGAGCTCATGCTCGGTTCAAAGGGACTGAGGCCAGTGGAGGGTGAGAGGCTGAGTCAGACCCAAACCCTGAGCAGTTCAGGGGACTGTGCCACACTGCAGAGAGCAGTTTGCAGAGCAGAACCTGAGGTACAGAGCCACTGAGACTGGAAAAGCCCTCCAAGGTCACCGACTCCAGCCTTTGACAGCTCTGAATGCCACCTCCAGTCCTTCCCTGGACACCTGCAGGGATGCGGACTCCAAACCTCCCTGGGCAGCCCCTGCCAATGTCTGACCACCCTTTGCACGAAGAAATTCTTCCTGATGTCCAACCCAAACCTCCCCAGAACAACCTGAGGCTGTTTCCTCTTGTCCTGTCCTGGCTCCACCCTCGTGTCAGGGAGTTGTAGAGAGCAATACAGTGGGAAGTAACAGCAGCCTAATAAAATGTGACTTTTTCCAGATACATCTCTAAAACACTGCTGTTAGATCACTCAAACCAGAGCACTGATAGTTTTAATCTTCCTTTGCTAAAAGAGATTTATGGCATGACACTTGTTCAGTGTTGGAGTTGCCATCCTGTATTGCCAAAAATCATTTACTTTTGCAATTACAAAGCACCGTGTCATTATCCTGACTGCCTACGGTCAGTAGAGTTTCTGCAGCAGTTTTTGGGTGGCAGTGTTTAACCCAGGTGTTGTGAGCAGATTGTGGGGTGGGTAATTAATTTAGATTATGTAAATTACCCTGCAGATGGTAATCACAGTCTCCAGCCCTCCTCCCTTTGCTTCCGTGCTGAACTTCCTGTGCTACTCCTGGATCCTTCAGAGTGGGGATCCCCTCCTTAGAAAGAGCCCAATTGCTGAAGTTTGTTAAATGATGCCCAGGTACAATTCAGGGTAGGAAATGTTGTGTGCTTCAGGTGAAGGATAAAGAAATGCCAGATCTTGTCATTGCACCTGGCACCAGCTCACACCACGGAATCACAGAGTCATTTAGGGTGAAAAAGCCCACCAAGATCATTGAGTCCAACCTTTAACCTAACCCTGCCAGCTCCCATCAGGAGATAGTTTAACTCCATTACAGACTAAACCTCAGACTTCTATTCGTATAAATGGTTTTTTCCATAAATCTTTATGTATCCTACAGTCAGAACTAGCAGTTCAAGGGGAAAGACAGCATTAAATATTAGCAAAACATGCTGTGGTTTTAAAACTCATCGATTTTTTACACAGCTGAATGAGGTGTAAAACTGGTTCTTCCTCTGCTCACAGGTTTCTTTTAGTGTCTCTTAAATGCAAGTAATCTAAATTGGTCTCCCAAAGAATATTGGATTGTGTAATTAGCCATATGCTTCTTGCATTGTTAGAAATGGAAGTGGAGTGTTTATCTCTGACATTGTTAAAGGAGGAGCTGCAGACCTAGATGGAAGATTAATTCAAGGAGATCAGATTTTGTCTGTAAATGGGGAGGATATGAGAAATGCCTCACAAGAGACTGTTGCCACTATACTTAAGGTGAGTACAGAATACATTTTGAGATATTGAATTGCAGTTACTGACACTCTGCAAGGTAATTATCCTGAAGTGCTATTTACCACACACAGGACAGCTCCAGCTGATTACCGAGACAAGAATTTCATCTGAAATAACTGGGAGGTTCATTTAAAGTCTGTGTATTTCTAGGAATTGGATGATAGGAAGCAGGAACACAGAGGCATATTTAGTATTTGGGCATTTATTTGAAAATGCAACTGTGTATCTCATGTGTTAGAAAAACACTTGGAAACGGGAGAGGCAACACAAACCAGAACTGAAATAAATCTTTGGCTTTGCTGTACTGACCTGCAGGGATAAAATGACAGCTTAAATCTGTTCCTGCACTGCTTCCCATCCTCCGGGAGTGATTTCACTCTGAAATTCTGGGAGAAGTTGCCTTTTTCCATGGCTGGTTGGGCTGGGGGAGAGGGCAGGGGTGGGATGGCCATCAGTGGATGCTGAAGACCCATTTCCATTCCAAACTGCATCTGCTCCCAGGGCTTTCCCCCTGCCATCCCCACCAGTGTTTCTGCACATGATTTCTTTCATCCTTCAGGGGAAAGACTAATTATTTCCTTGCTTTTTCCATTCAGGGTTGGTACCTTGCCAAAAGTTTACCTATTTAAGAATTGGGAACTGGTGGTGCGAGGGTATTTTGTTACGTGGGATCCATATGGGTTAAATTCACCCTTTTCTGCAGCATTTTGCCTCTGAAGGGTTTTTCAAATGTCTGCTAAAGAGTTTGGGGCTTTTTGTTTCTTTTTCCTGAGTAAGTTGGCCATCAGTTTGCAAGGGGGAGATTCATACTAAATTCAGCAACCAGGAGAAACCTTCAGGACAAGCCTAAATCCACTTTTTGTATTGTCTAAGTACAAGTGTTTGTGTTTTGAGCATTCCTTGTGGCTTTCTTCACGGACTTGTGGTGCTGAATATAAACATATTTCTCTCCAGGAGAGCATGAAATATTATATGTCTACTTAAATTGTACATTGTGGGTTGTTTTTGTTTTTTCCAAGTGTGCCCAAGGTCTGGTGCATCTTGAGCTTGGGAGATTGCGAGCTGGGTCATGGCTGTCATCACGGAAAACATCCCAAAACAGTCAGGTTAGTGACAAATTCCTCTGTTCAAACTGGAGCTGTGGAGGGCAGAGCATGGGGATGGTGCACAGATGTGCACATGAAGCTCATCCTTCCACAGACACTGCTGAGGGTGGGAAACAAAATATTTTATCCCCATAATTTTCTGTGCTGAACTGCAGCTGAAATGCTGAGGGAGCAGAAGAGCTGGTTAATGTATTTATTGCTGAAGGACTGTCTTCCCAAGACACACCAAAAATCTGTAATATCTTTCTCAAGTGATGATGCCCAGAAATTTTGGGTTTGAAGACTTGAAAAAATTGCTTGAATGTATTTTCTGCAGCTGTTTTGTCCATCAAAACGAGCTAATGAAACCAAACTGTATCTCTGCCTATCTTCCAGCAGAACCACAGGAGAGCTGCTTTCCTCTCCAAGAAAACACAGAGCAATTTCCTGCTTCACTTGCTTTTTACCTGAAGCGAGGACAACAATTCATTTTTCAATCAGAGCAGGGCCTTTCCCCTCTCCCTGTGCCCCTCAATCTGCTCAGACACCAATTCTTGGTGTTAAACCTGGAGGATTGCAGGGGAGAGAAACAAGGCACAGTGACTTAGAAAACTTCTTCTTCATGGGATTTCCTTCTGAAAATCGACTGCTTTGCCATTCTATTTAAGGTGCCAATATCTCTAAAAGAGGGGATCACAGCAGGGTGAGGCTGTGGGGGGCTTTGGCCCCTTTCTGCCATGGGGAAGCTGCACATGAGGGGATTCAGCACTGCTAAAAGAAGGGTTTGTTTTTTGGAAACGGAGAGGAGGAGCCATAGGAGGCTTAGGGGAGATGTGAGCTAAAGCAGGAATGTTTCTAAGGAGGTCTGTGAGAGGCCTGTCCATGAACAGCCCCAAAAAGGTGCCAAAATTATCACAGCATGGTGTGATTTCCTCACTTCCTGAAGGCCAGCAGTGGCCCTGGCTGGCTGGAGGTGGTGAGGTGCCAGGAAGGGCTAAAGCCATGTGGGAACAGCTGGGCTTTAAAAATACTGGCTTTGGAGAAACATCTGCAGTGCATGCAGCAGGCAAGGACAAGTGAAGTAACAGAGGGAAATTGCACTGATTGCATTAAGTCAGCAGTCAGGTATTAGATTTTGTTTTGGCCATTGTATCAACATAAAGCCTTAGCAAGAGCAATGTAATCAAAAAGTGACAGCTAAAAGTTACCCACCTGTTTTTACCATGTAAAGCTCAAGCTGAAAAGGAAGCAAAATGCCATAATATCTAACGTGGGTCTAGGTAAAAATTCAGATCCAATGACTTCATCTCCCTTTTTTTGTAGCATAAGAGGCTTTTGCAGGAACCTGGTAAATCCTGCCCTTTTTTTAATACAAGAAATCCTAATCTCCTTGATGCAGAGTCGTTTGAGAGCCTTCATCTCCCTGCTCCGAAGTGACTTGGTGATTTTGAAAACGGAATAAATGTTTCTCACCAAAACCCTTCCAAGCATTATAAAAATCTTGGCAGATGATGCAGCAAACCAGCTTGAGTGATTTGCACAACTGCAAGCGCTGCTTTAGAAGGTGCTGGCCAAGAGCATCCAGACCTTTTGTCCTCACTTGGCTTTTTTCTGGGCCCACTGCATCCCTGGAGCAGTGGAAATGGAAACAGGGATTTCTTTCACATGCATTGCAAATGTTGTTAACTGGGCCATGATTTGGCACCCAGGGGTGGAAACTCTGCTGTGCCTGGTGTTTGTCACTGACAGCTGCACACTGGCCAGTGGGATAAATGTGTCAGGGCTTTTGAGCTGATGAGTTGGGGGGAGAAATCTCTGCTGTGTGTGGACAAGGATGGAGCAGATCTTTGTTTTGGACAAGGCAGCCCAGTTGGAAAGGTCTGGCCCTCAGTGGAGCTGTTCAGATGCACTTCCTAAATTGATGGTTGGGTTTCCTCAAGGGGCAGAGCCTGAAGATGATGCCTCAGGTTTTGGCTTTTATATTTTCACATTCTGAGCTGCTTTAGTGTGTGGGTCTGGGCTTCACATCAGGGGATGCTGAGCTCTCTGCACAGAGCAGGGAGACAAAACAATTCCTGCTCCAGCTGGGCACCAAGGACAAATGACCCAAAGCTCAGGCCCAGGAGCACAAACAGCGTGGGCTGGAGAGAGAAAAACAAGCAGGATGGGAGTGCCTGGGCTAAAGCTGGAATGGGACAATGAACTGCAAGGTGCAAATGGAGCAGAGCTGATCCCAGTGAGAGCCCCCGGGAGCGCTCGTGCATTTTGGGACCATTTTGGTTCCTCTTGGCTGCAGCCCTGGCTGGGCTCTGGTGCTGCCCAAGGTGGATCCATGGAGGAGATCCTTTGAATGAATCCCTGCTTTATTCTGTAACTCTGCCCAGCCTCTGCTCTGGGGCAGCCCCCACAAGGCATCAAAGATAAAAGCCAGAAAAGGAGAGAGGGAAAAAGAGAGAAATGAAAAGGGCAGCAGGAGCAAACTTCTCCCTTTGGAGGCTCTCCTGTGTCAGCTCCCTTGTTCTTCTGGAAATGAGAGGAGGCTCTTGGGCAGATGGAAGGAGCAGGAGCAATTGCAGTGTCTTCAGCTAAAACAGCAAAGATTCCTGCCAGGTGACAGGATGGGTGTCCCTGTTATCCCCCCTTCATGTGAGAGAGCAGCTCTTTGTCCTCCTGGGTGCTCGTGCATGCAGGGGCATCACAGGGAAGGTGTTCATCAGTTCCCCTTCTCCTGAGGTGTGGAGACACCCTGGGAGCAGCTGAGAGGGGGGAACACCTTCTAAAGCTGACCTGAGCAACCCATAAGTGTGGAATACAGTCTGTAGTACTGTGAGCAGCACCACAGGATCACTGAGGTTGGAAAACCCCTCCGAGACCATCAAATCCAACCATTCCCCAGCACTGCCAAGCCCACCACTAACCCCTGTCCTTAGTGCCACGTCCACACATCTGTTAAATCCCTCCAGGGATGGTGACTTCACCTCCACGGGGAGATTTTGGTCGGTTTCCCCTCCCAGAGGGGTTTGCACTTGCGTGGCCAATGTGGCATTTCCAGTGTGGCTGGCACAGAGCACAGCTGCACCCATCTGCTGCAAGGACTGGTTTAAAGTTCACTTTTGGGTTTGACTCACGGGGTTTTTTTTCTTTTCTTTTTTACCCTCAGGCGAGCCAGCAGAGTGTCCACAGCCACTTCCACCCTGCGCTCGCTCCCGTCCTCTCCACCTTGCAGAACTTTGTCAGCACAAAAAGATCCTCAGCAGACACATCCCAGAGAAACTCAGGTACAAACTGGGTGGCTGTCAGAACAGCTGAGTGTGATTTGCTTCATATCCAGGCTGCTTTAAAAGCCAAAGTGAACACTCAAATCTGGCTTTCCTGCCCAGCCTCCCCGAAGACGCCCCACGGATGTTTTTAAGACCCGAACACTTCCCAGAAGATGACATTATTTCTTTGTCTGCTGGAGGAGTAATGGCCCCTCTATTTTAAGAGCAGAATTCCTGTGCCCTGCTATTCCCCCACGCCCTTGTCAGAGGCTTAGCCCAGGCATGGTTCTCGCATTAGGAACAGTTTTCTCAGGGAATAAAGCTGCCACCACTTCATTTATATCTTTGTTGCTCTTGAGTGCATAAAGGGGTGTTCTGTAATGAGAAAGTCACAATGCCCAGTTTGCAATTTGCAGGTTTAGAGAGCGTTAAAAATCCACAACCTGCAGCAGCCTGGGGGGAGTGGCTCCAGGAACTGGGAATCTCTGCTCACATCTGACCATGGGCAGGAGGAGAAGACATTTCTTCTGCTGGTTTGCAGGCACTGCAGGAGCCTGGTGGCTTTTGGGCATCCTTCCTTGTGCTGTCTGGGCAGGCCCTGCAGCTCTGGGCATTTCCTGACCCTGATTTGGGGTCCCCAGGGCTGGGCTTCCCAGTGCCACAGACCTCAGCTGTCCTGGTCCTCCTGCCCAGGCACACCTGTGGCCTGTGTGGATGTGGGGAGTGCTGGTTTTTGGGGGGTAAGAATCATGGAATTTTGGAAGAGATTTACTCTGCCAGCCTTCTGCAAGGCTCTTAAAAGTTTCATTAAAGCTGAAACAATTAGGGGTGGGTGTAGCAGAGCTCAGGACCTGACTACACCATCAGCTTGCTGGGCTGAAAAAGTTGCAGTTTTGAACAATGCCTCTGAAGTTTCTCTGTGCCTTTTTCCTTTACTTTCCATTCTCCTTTCCTCTCTTCCCTTCCCCCTTTCCCCCTTCTCTTTTCCTTGTTCCTTTTTTTCCTCTTCCCCTTTTCCTTTCCCATTCACCTTTATTTCCTTCCCCTCATCCTTATTCCCTTCCCCTTTTCCTTCCCCTTTTCTTTCCCCTTTTCCTTCCCCTTTTCCTTCCCCTTTTCCTTCCCCTTTTCCTTCCCTTTTCCCTCCCCTTTCCCAATATTTTGAGTACTTTTCCACACCCTATGACAGGATACACACCAGCCTGACTTCCTGCCTGTCCATTATTTACCAACACAGCACAAACAGGAAGAGGAGATCCCTGGAACTTGCACCATTCCCAGAGCCCTTTGTGCAAGGACGCTGTGATTTAGGGATAATAAGCCAATCTTTAATTGAGTGGAGGCACAACAGGGCTGTTCTCCAGGCTGGCAGAGTGCTGCTGCTCCACAGATTGTGGCTGGGATACAATGGGAGTCGTGGTGACACCGGAGCCGCAGGGATTACACCGTATTCATCCTTCCTCCTCCTCCTCCTCCTCACATGAGCAGCACTGCCTGCCTTGGCACAGGAAGGCTCCACTCCTGCCTGGTGATAACTCTGCCTAGGCAGCAAGGGACTGTTGTCACCTGACAGTGTTATCTCTTAATTATATTATCTCTTAATTACAGAAGCTAATTGTTTGTTTCTTTATTAGTAGGAGCCGATATGGGCCCGAGGACTGTGGAGATAACAAGGGTCAGTGAGTTGTTTTCTACCCATTCATAAAGCCCACTCCTTCCACTGAAGTTGTTCATCTTTGCAGCATTTCTCACAAGTCAAGCTGCATGATTTGTGTTTGCACTCGGGTGTTGGATGTGTGCCTGTGCTTTGGGTGAGGAGATGTGTGTGTCAAACCCATTTTCTCCCTGTGGCACCAATCAAAGCAGTCAGTTATTGCCATACCCTGAACTCTGCCAGTTGCCCCTGCTGCAGATGTTTGGTTTTGCTGTGTTCCAGGGCCCAAATGATGCCCTGGGTGTCAGCATAGCAGGAGGGAAGGGCAGTCCCTTGGGAGACATTCCCATCTTCATTGCCATGATCCAGGCCAGCGGAGTGGCTGCTCGGACACAAAGGCTCAGAGTGAGTACAGGGGCCCTCAATATTTCCTTTTTCATCTCCCACGTGTCCCTTGAAGCCTCAAACACTTCTGCATCTGCTGTCACTGATAATCTCTCACAGACTGCTCTGCCTCTATTTATATAAATTCAAAACAACAAAAAAAAACCACCCCAAAAAAGCCCAAATCTTCCTTTCTCTTCCCATCTTGGCAATTGCTGCCCATATTGAAAAAGTGATGTAAAGAGAAAGAACTTAAATGCATTTGTAGTGGTCGTGGGGTGTCTGTGTTCATCCAGACCCAGGCAGGGCAGCAAGAAACCCTCTGGAAACCACAGATATTTTGGGAACTCTGGACTGGGCATCATTTAGAGCTCCAACCAGATAGAAACCAGATCAGAAGTGAGAGTTGTTTGGTCTTAAGGCCCCTGTAAATAAACAGCAAAATAAGGCACTTGTGTCAGACCCACAGCACATGTGGGTTTCCAGGTGTGGCCATGGTGAACACTTCCAGTTTTGGAGAGAGTTTCAAGGAATCATGAGGATTGAAAAGAATTTATTATGCAGATCCACGTGCTTTGGCCCATGAGATTCCTTAGGACGTGCTGCTACACTCATGCCTTGTCTCTAATGGAATTAAACAATGGCAGGGTCGAGATCATTTTTGTGTGTAGGAAGAAGAAATCATCCAGGTTAATTGGATTAATATCAGAAGTTCCTTCTCTCCTATACAACATTCAGCATGTGCTTACACGGTCTGGAAGAATATGAACTTGTCTGCACATTCAGACACAAATGAATCCTTTCTGGATGGGAGGACAGCAGTGAAAAATCTCCCTCCCTCTCTGCTTGCAAATAGAAAGAGTAAAATACAACCCATCTTTGTTTCTCTGATCATATTGTTAATGTTAAAAAAAGAATGGGAAATGATCACTGGCAGTGCAGAATCCTCACAAAAGGGATCCCGCAAAAGAGAAGCATGACTGTGCAGTGCCAAGTTCACGAGGAATTTTAAGCATTCTTAATTTTAATTTTCCCTAATGCTGGTAATTTTCCATTACTGTTGTACTTTCAGGTTGGAGATCGGATTGTCAGCATTAATGGGCAACCCTTGGATGGGCTGTCTCATGCAGATGCAGTTAATCTACTAAAGAATGCTTATGGGAGCATTATCCTGCAGGTATGGTGATAAATTGAACATGCAGCTGCAGCAGGGTAGATAAATGGCATTCAGGAAGGGAAAAAAAAAAAAAAAAAACGAAAAAAAAAAAAAAAAAAAAAAACAACCCTGAGCATCCCTGGCATAAGGCATCACAGAATTGCAGGGTGCTTTGCTGGTGGGAATTACACAGAAGGAGAGCAAGAAATCATTTCCATTCAAAAATTCTTTATTGCCATTGACATGGGCGGTGAGCGTGGTTTTATAAAAGCATAACAAAGGGAACAAAATCACTTGTTGCCACACGTGATAAATCAACAAGCTTCCAAGTTGTGGTTTGTTTTTTTTTTTTTTTTTTAATTGGAAGTTAACTAGGAACAAGAAAATGTGCTAGTGATGTAATGAGACAGGGACCCACAGGGTGGTTTCCTTGTCCTTGAAAGAAATTCTAGCAGAATGCAGGAAAAATGATGGCATCATCACTAAGACAGTGCTGCCTGGAACTGATTATTCATCAGGTAAAGGATAAAAACAGTGAAGAGAGAAAACAGTGCTGTCACTGCTGTGTTTCTCTGGTAGCTAAAAGGGACATCTTCTGCCACATTGCTTCTAATTGCTGCCAGCCACTGTGTTGGTGCATAGTTTATTTTTATGTTTACACAGAGAAATGGGGGAAATACTTGCCAGTTGGAATTCAAAATTCTACTCGTTTGCAGAATTATTGCAACAATTGGAAAACAAGCTGAAGGCACCACTAAAATCTACTCTTAACTCTCTTTATCATCACAGCATTTTGGATTGGAACTCATCCTGAGGGATTTTTGCAAGCTTCTTGCTTGTATTATGACACAAATGTGACTATAAAAAACGGGGAGGGTGGGGGGAAGAAAAAAGAGGCAATGAAATGATAATAAACTTAGTTTGAGACTTGCTCATTCTTTGCTTTGTCTGTCCATGAACTGCTGACCCAGTAAGTGATGAGCCAGTTCCAGAGCAGATGGTGTTTTGTGTAGTTCCATTGAAGTCAGAGGAAACACACAGATTTACACCAGCTGAGGATTCTCTGTTAAATTATAGTTATCATATTGTTTCTAACGTTGAGTAATTTCACTTTTCGTGTCAACAGTGTTCCCTGAATAGAAAATGAAAGCTTGCTGCAGAACCCAGAATTGCTCATCTTGAAAGCTGTAATACTGCTCAGTATTGCACCTCTTGATGGATTTAAAAATATTCCTGATGGGGCACTCTGGCACTGGGTCACTCACACAAACAAAGAGGTTCTTCTAGAAATGCCACTGGGTTAAAGAGCTGCTTCTGGAAGTGCCTTTGGGTTTGTCAGTTGGCTGTTTTTCTCCTTCTGAGCATTCTGTCTCAATAAAATGAGCTTGATGCTGTTTACAGATGATAGAGGTTTATTGGGATAGAATAGAGTCTGTTTTCCTCTATCAAAAATCTGCTCTAGGAAGGTGGGGTGCTGTATTTTAACACCTGGAGTGGTGTCAAAGCGTGGTGATGGTTCCCTTCCCCACCAACCACAGGTACCTCTCCACCACCAAACTGCCCTTTTTTTTTTTTTACCAAAACAATCCAAAAGGAGCAGCCCTATCGCTGTGATCATCGTGACTGATGTGCCATTAGGTAATTCTGTTTATTATCAGGGTAGCCCACTTCGTGGCAAACTGCTCTGAAAGGTCAGATAATTGTGTTCAGTGGGGTGGAAAGGCTTATTATGGGAACGTCCTGGGAAGGAGTTTGCAAATGCTGTTTGCAAATGGGAGATTAAGGTCTCAGGGGAACAATCATCCCTCTCAGCTGTTTTGATGCCTTGCTTTAATTTAATTTCTTTTCTGCAGGTGTAGTAATGAGATAAGGGGGAGCTTTTTTACAAGGTTGTTGAACTCTGATATGTTCTTGCTGCCAGCTGAAGATTTTTGAATATAGAGTTGGTTTTACTCTCGTTTTATCGAACAACAACAAAAAAAAAAAAAAAAAACATGACAAATCCTGGCTGGAATTCCTTACTCTGATGCCACAGGAAGGGAACCTTGGTGGGGTCTCTACTGGCTGAGCCAGGTGCTGTTCTCATCTGCTGGACCCCCTTCCTTCGGGGCATCCTGGAACCCGAGTCCTAGGGTGCAAAATTTGTATGGAAACCTCCTGGCTCCATCACCCTCTTGGCTCCAGATGACTGGGGAAGAGGGAAATATTGCTGTGGAAGAATTGCGAGCACTCATTTAAAACAGATTTATAGAACAAATTTCTTTCTTCGAAAAGGGAAGTTTTCCTTAAAGCCAAGTTCACAGCAACAAGTGGAAGAAGTACCTGCTCACTTTGATAAAATAAGGCCATAGCTAGAGGAAATATTGGAATTGTGCTTCCTGGCTGTTTTTCACTGTGTCTGAGCTGAACTCCTATGCTGCAGTAAATGTCAAGCAGAGAAGAATATCTCCTCAGAGGGAGATGGAGTTAGGGGATAACCACAGCGTGTACTTGTTGGGAAATTGATGTCCTTTCAGCTGTAAATACTTCAGACCACTTCATGGTGGTTTCTTTGAAAATATTCCAGAAAAAAAAAAGGGAATAAAAAATCAGCATCAATGAATGAAAAATAAAGTTAATGCCAGGGCCCTCACTACTCTCACAGAAGGAATTCCTTCCCAGTATCCCATCTCTCCCTGACCTCTGGCAGTGGAAGCCATTCCCTGTGTCCTGTCCCTCCATCCCTTGTCCCAAGTCCCTCTCCAGCTCTCCTGGAGTCCATTTGGACACTGGAAGGGGCTCTGAGCTCTCCCTGGAGTTTCCTCTTCTCCAGGTGAACCCCTCCAGCTCTCCCAGCCTAGAGAAAGAAACCTTTCCATAGAAACCTTTTCCATAGAAAGGTGCTCCAGCCCTCAGAGCATCATTCAGGCTGTTTTCAGAATAATAGAGGACCCAGAACTGGGAAGTTGAACCAGTTTGTTTTCATGCTAAGAATTCAGAGAAGTCAAAACCAAGGATTAATTTGTTCCCTGCTCATCAAGCAAACCAGTCTGAGGCATTTCAGGGTTTCTGCCCAGTAGTCCATTGGATCTTGGTGTTCTCTTAAAGGTTATGGTGGTTTCTTTCAAGACCAATCCTGGAGCCCTTGTGTTGGCTCTCTTTCCTTGGAAAAGCAACCTTTTTCTGTGGATTACCCAGAAAGACTCTTCCCCTTTGCTCAGAGCCTGAGTGGGGGTCTTGTGAGAGCAAGAGAAAGCTTCAGAGCAAAATCTGCATTGAACCCCCAGAAAGGTGTCTGCTCTTAACCTGAAAGTGTGGAACGAGTGGAGATTCAAGAGGGTGGGACTTGGCTTTAAAGCTTGCTTGGGGAAAAAAGTCAACAGCTGATTTTCCAAACTGTATTTCCTTGCATGCCTGTTGCCCAGGTGGTGGCTGACACCAACATCAGTGCCATTGCCAGCCAGCTGGAGAGCATGTCCACGGGCTGCAGCCTGAACCTGCCCTCCGAGCATCCCGCCGAGGATCCTGAGTAAGTTCCTGCTCTCCTGCAGAGCTGGGGTGCATTTCTGGGCTCGGGAAAGGGTGCAAGGAGGTCCCTCCCACTGCTTCTCTCTCTACTTTTCCATCACCTTTAAAACGAAAGCTCCGTGACCTTCCCCAGGCTGATGGTGGGCTCGTGTCTGTCTTCGCCTGCTGACAGAAATTGCTTGAGTAAATATGCACAAAATGTGTTTCCAAGCACTGTTTCTGGGTGCTTTTTAAGGAAAAAAGTATCGCTTTTCTTCCTTAATGTTGTCTGACGTGGTGTTTCTGTCCTTGTCCATTGGCTTCCTTGTCTGGAAGGAGTTCTGATCATCGCAATTTGAAATAATTTGCTATTGGCAGACTGATGCCAGAGGTGTTAAAAACACCTTCCAAAAAATGTCCCAGGACCTTGTCTTTTCAATCTTTATGGCTTTATGAGTAAAAAAAAAATCCAGTTAAAATCATTCCTGCTTGCAGCACTTGTGTGTGTGGTGATGGAAGTTGGAGGTCCAACCCTGCCATGCATCATTCTCCATCATGTGATTTTCACATTGTAGCATCCCAGTTACCCTTTTGAAATTAATTTATTCTCCATTTCAGCTCATCATTTTTATTATGTTCTTCATTTTTATTCTGTGGTTCATTCCATTTATTTTAAGAAGTTGCTGCCCTACCTCAGGAGGGTTGAGTGTAAAAGTTGAGCTATTTGTGCTGCATTCTGTGGTCTTAAAATGTGAGATACTGGTTTTATTGCTGCTCCCAAAGGAGAACTGCTTGCTTTACAAAAGGATTTGTATTTTTTTTTTTCCATATCAAAGCAGCAGGGAAATTTGGATGTGAAAATATGAAGCAGAATTAGGTATGTCCTAAAAAATGCATAGATGTTACTCAGCTTGGGCTGCACCTTTAGATAGGTGGAGGATGCCAAATTGTTTCCATAGAATCATGGAATAGTTTAGGCTGGAAAAGCCCTCTCAGATCATCGAGTCCAACTGCCAAGGCCACCACTGACCCATGTCCCCAAGTGCCACATCCACACAGGGCTGGGGACTCCACCACTGCCCTGGGCAGCTGTGCCAACACCTGACCACCTTCCGTCCCCAGCAGTTCTTTCTACACGTGTAGAAATTACTAATTTCAAATTTGAGATGGATAAATTCATATGAGTGGTCTAAATTCCACAAAAAAAAAAAAAAAAAAATCTTCCTTTGCTCAGTGTAGGCAGAAAAAAACCCTGAAGAGTTCAGGTTCCAACTAATGAGCTCTGGAGTTATGAGCACAGGCATGTGGGTATAACACAATACTTAAAAATAATTTTTTTCCACTTGAGGAGCTGGAGCACACAGAGAAGCCTTTGAACTCTGGGCTTTGCAGGAATGTTCCAGTGCAAGGGTCATGGTTTGTGACTGTGTGAAAAAAACCTCATGATAGATAAATGTCTGTGTGAGTGTTCCTTCTGCACAAAGTCCCCAGAGACAGACATTGCTTATCTAAGTGATATTTATTGTGTTTTCAGAGCACCTCAACCTAAGATTATTACTTTGGAGAAAGGCTCTGATGGACTGGGATTTAGTATTGTAGGGGGGTATGGAAGTCCCCATGGAGACCTGCCCATTTATGTCAAGACTATATTTGCCAAGGTATCTTTTATTTTTCGCTTTCTCCCCCTTTTTTTTCTGTATTATCTTTGATAATAAACCTAAGATTGGGCTTGGTTAATATATTATGTAGCAGAAAGCAAAATGTAATGTCTGAGTAGGTTGCTGTGAGTTAGTGGACCCAGAACTCATAGCTGGCTTCTCAGTTTATATTTCATATTACCGATGCCTGAAACAAGACACTTTGTCTCAGCAAAATCGCTCTGTGTACTTGGGAAACTTGGGTTTGTACATTAAAATATTTATAAGGCAGTTTTTTATCTGTAAATCTCCAAGAGATTTACAGGAGGTATTGAAGGCATCTTTTTCTCCCACTCTGCAGGAGTGAGGAAATTGCAGAGATGCTGTATCCTGATGAAAAAACAGGAATTAGCCCATCTCTGGTCCCAGCCCTGAGTTTCTGGGGGGATTGGGGGTCCCTGCCAGGTACAGAGAACTCCAGCCTGTGAGGCTGGGGAAGAGTCCTAATACAGCAAATTACAGGAGGGAGATATGCCCCTTTTCCCACCCATCCCCAAAAATGAGCCAGCAAGACGTGTCAGGCATGGCCACATGAAGGGAGTTGTGGAAATGGAAGGGGAGGGAAGAAAACCAGTGGGAATTAGGGATACTTTCCATGAAATAATTATGAAGTCTGTCACATGCAGCTGCTTGCCCTGTGCCCTGTGTCACTTGTGGCAGGGTGGGTGATGTAGCTGAGAAAACTTTGTCTGAAGGTAAAGGAGGAGCCGTGTCTCCTGCTGTGGCTATTCTGGGGCTCAAACCACAAGCATCTGGTATTTTTACAATTTGCAATTATTAAAATATTGTGCCTTTTAAGTGGTGCTTAGGGTTACAAGTTTCTAGATATGAGCATGACTGAGAAATCCTAAATGGAACCTGAAGTTCCTGCAGTCACTGGTGGGGCAGAAAGAGACGCCGTGAGCCAACCTCTGGGCAGGCAGGGCTTGGGATTTAGGTAACAGAACTTCCCTGACACATCTGGAGGAGAGGAGTCATTTCTAAAGCTCTCGGGAAGCTTTCAGAACTTTTTAGGCTGGAAAAACCCTCTGAGATCACCGAGTCCAGCCATGCCCCCAGCGCTGCCAACCAATGTCCCCAAGTGCCACATCCACATGGCTTTTAAATCCCTCCAAGGATGGGGACTCCACTGGGCAGTCTGCTCCAATGCTTGGCATCTTCTGGTGAACAAAATTATGCTGATGTTCAACCTAAACAACCCGAGGCCATTTCTTCATCTCTGCCTGGGGCTGGGGGCAGTGCCCAGGTTGGTTCCCTTTCCCTCCCCACTTTCTCAGCTCTTTCTCAGCCGTGAGGCATGGAGTACATTTAAATGCTGCTTTAACAAGCCTCTCCACGAGCATAAAATCCAGAACCAGTCTCTACCCAGGCCTTTTAGCAGGGAAGAGCCAACTCTGTCTTCCTGGGCGTGTACCCTGGCAGGGTGGGGAGCGGCGGGCGGCGGCGCTCAGGGGGAGCTCAGCGCTGCCATTTCTCCTGGCCACGAGGGATTCCCAGAGCTCCATCCCTCATTCCAGGCAGCATTCCGGGCTGCAGGAGCCTGGGGGTGCCACGCTGAGCCCCGGTTTGCCGTTGCAGGGCGCGGCGGCCGACGACGGACGGCTGAAGCGCGGGGACCAGATCGTGGCCGTCAACGGGGAGGCCCTGGAAGGCGTCACCCACGATCAGGCCGTGGCCATCCTGAAGCGCCAGAGGGGGACGGTGACCCTGACAGTGCTGTCCTGAGACCAGCTGAGTTATTTTAGGCCATCAGTAGAGCTGTCAAACACTGCCCAGCCCCCAGCAGGGCCTGGATCGGCGTTCCCGCCGCCGCCGGGCGCGGCAGCGCGCATCTCCAGCTTCATTCAGCCTGCCTCGTTTTCTCAGCCTTTCTCCCCGCCCTCCACGACTTCTGGTGGCTTCGGAGGTTCCTCTGGACAAGTTTTAATTAAGGGACTTCAAAGGACAAGACTCGCTGTGCTTTATTTAACACCATCGAGTTGTCCCCGCTGGTCTGAACCCCGGTTGCGACTGCTGAACCTGGAATCAATTCGCACACAAAAGAGAATTCAGATCATCAGCTGATCTCATCTGAGGAGCAGAAATAAATGCCGAGTGACTTGTCATCTCACTCATGATTTACTTATGCTAATTGTTCTTTCAAGTATGCCAGAAAACATTAGCAATGTAATTAAATTACCACTGTTCCAAATGATGAAATATCAAATTCTCCTCTGGGAAATTATTTGTGCTCGGCACAGTAAGTCTGATAGTCAAATGTGAACTTCTCATGTTTATCTCTTTGGGTAGGTCTGTGGAAGTTAGTCAGAGGTAATTACTGTGATGTGTCAATTTGCAGCCTTTAGCATGAAAAATAAACGAGGGGAGAGGGAAATTTATTTTTTTAGGCTTTTAAAATGTTTGAGCCTTTTCAGATATTTAGGCAGCATGAACAACAGCGTAGCTCATTCTATTCTAATTATATTTTTTAAGAAGAAATGTGCTGATCTATGCTAGGCATGTCGCATACAAAGGCAGTTGTTGTCGTGCCAAGCTGCAGCATAATTGTTCATCCTGAAACTTTAATGAAGACAAAAAGTTTGCTTTGGGAATGTGATCCTGTAATTCTAGGAATGATGGTGAGCAGTCCCTCCGGCTCGATGGAGTTCATCCTAAGCACCAAACTGATGTACATTTCCAAGAGTCTGCCCAAGATCAGGTCGTGCAGGAAGAGGCTTTCATGGATCATGGAGGATGCTCCTCTCTTGGGGCTGCCAGAGTCAATTTTGGGTAACACCAGGCACTACCAGGCAGTGCTGGGATCATCTCCCACAGCCAGGTGCAGCAGTCTGGGATGAGGTTCCTCAACCCCCTCCAGCTCAGTTGAATCCCCCAGCCAGTTTTTTGGGGTCTGAAGCCCAAAAGGAGCCTTCCCAAGGCTCTGGGCCAGTCCCACTCTGAAGGTGGGGTGCAGGAACGTTCAGCCAAAACTTCCCAACTGCATTCCCTGTCCCAGCCATCAAGCAGTGATTACGTGAGTGTGGCCTTGGTGATTTAGCAGACAAATTTGGCAGATTCCTGGCAGTGCAAGGCATTGGGGGTTAATCTTTCTATCCAGAGGAGCAGGAGGGGGTTTGGAGGAAGCAGCCCAGTCTGATTTGGAACTATTTGGCATAATTTGTAATGGTGATGTAGCCGGGAGAAATGAAAGAGGGGGCGGGGTCAGAATTGGCTGCTCATTTTGTGTGAAAAATTCCAGGAATTAAATGGAAAGAAGGTTGAAAATCTGCAGTTTAATAACTGAGCAGTGCAGGGAGGTGTTAAAGGTACGGCTGTTCTGTGTCATTTAGTAGAATTTTTCCCCATTTTACATACAGGAACCAGTCCTGAAGCAAGGTGAACTACATTGAGACAGGAATGCTGTGATAAGTTCTCATGGAAAAGGGTTTTCCTTATTTCCTTGGAAAGTTTTCCATAACTTTAGGTAATCACAAAGTGCATTTAGCCTGCTGGAACCATTGGTGGGTATTCCCTTAATAGTGCCTGGAAGAGACTTCTCATTTTCAGTGGATTCCCAGTGTCCTGTTTGATTTGCCAAGTGAGGTGTGAGTGGAATCCTGATGGCAGACGCACAGGAATATCTCCAGATGTAAAAAAAAACCTGGAGAATTCCTAACAAACTGCTTTGGTTGCACAAGTATCTGAGGCATGCAGGAGTTCATGGTGAGGTGTGAGGAGGTACCCTCAGCAGCAGTGTGTGGAATTTATCAACCAAAGGGAATGATTCTTCCGTCCTGTGTTCTTGATAGCCATTGCATTCCGACCCTGAGATGTTGCCACATTTAATCAATGAAGTTGTACACGGCTATTTATTAGCCTGTGAGGCACACACAGTTCATAGACATAAATAATAGAATTTATGGGCTGAGACATTTTGCACTTCTCGTTGCTCAGAAGGAGAGAGAACATTTTCTGCTTCTTGTAATTTGCACTTTGTGTGTTTGAATATATTACTGCCAAAAAAAAAAAAAAATTATATTGCAACTAATTGATAAACCAGTGACCACGCTCCACGTGCAGGGCCAAGGCAGAGAATTCAGTTTGCATCACGCTTGTCTGGGTGGGGGTGTTCTGGTTTGTTTAAAACTTTATTTCTGCGCAAGGGAAGAAGCAATTAAACCTCCTGATTGTATGTTTACGTAGATCAGTAAAATGAGACGTTTTATGACTTCAAAGGTTCTAAATAAAGCTCGGTTGCATAAGTAGTTGTGCATTTGTTTTATTCTGTATTTTAATTTAAGTCAGTGTTGAAAGCTGATGCCTGAGGTGTTGCCCTGATAACCAGTTTGAACCTCCTCTGGGAAAACTTTTCCTCTGTTTCCTCTTGTCCTAAGGGTTCTCCTGCCTTGGTTTGAGGACTCGGGGGGCAGAGCCTTTACTTTAGAAGGGCCATGTGCTGTTCACAGTCCTTCCATCAGCTTCCTCACCTGGAGAGACATGGAATAACCTGCTCTGGGCAGTGGCAGCACCAGGAGCCATCTCAGGGCTCTTGGCATTTCTTGGCCAACTCATAACCAGGTTATGATGTCGTTGGCTGGGCTGGTGGGGCCAGCAGGTCAGCCTGGAGGGGTGAGGGGCTCCACCTCATTGTCCTGCTGATGAGGAATCATTGTAATGCCTCTAAATTCCCTGTAATTAATCCCATGGCAATTACCACCCTGGAAGTGTGACATCCATAGAGCCTGTGGGGGTAAAGTGATTATGCCAGGGTGGAGCAGTTAATGTCCCTCTGCCTGAAAGCACTGGAGTGAATTAATTTAGTGTCACACGTGTATAAAACATCCATTTTTACAGTTGTGCTGAGCGTGGATGCATAATTCCATTATCATCTTTCCCCACAGGGTCACATGTCTGGATATCTGGTTTGATGTCCTGGTTAAACACTGCCACAAGCATTGTTACCCCTCTTAGTGGGGTTTGTTCCCCAAAATGCACCTTCCTGTGGTAGCTGCACCTCCTAGGATGGCAGCAAATCAGAGGGACCTGTGTTCTGCAGCATCCCAAATGGAAAAGGAACAAGGGTCACCCTGACTTTGCTTTTAGCCTTTTCCAGGTGGGCTCTGAGGGCTCTGCTGCCTTCCCAAGGCTGGTGGGGGTGAAGCAGAGTTTACTCCCAATTCCTGCACAAAAAGGGAAAATATGCAGTGGTAGCATAAACTCCTTATTCCCTCTTTATTTAGGATCACAGAATCCCAGAATGGTTTGGGTTGGGACTGACCTTAAAGCTCATCCCATTGCACCCCCTGCCACAGACAGGGACACCTTCCGCTTCCCCAGCTTGCTCCAAGCCTGACCCAACCTAAGGGATTCCTGAGCAGTTAAAGAGCTCAGGAGCGATGTTTTCCAGGGCAGATGTTTCCACATAAAGGTTTATAATCTCATTTAGAGAAGGATATGAGAAAAACAGGGTCAAGATTCCTGGTTCTGGGGCTGCAAGGTAAGCACTGGAGCAGGGCTGGGTGCTGGCACATCCTCGGGGAGCCACTCCAGAGCCCAGGCAGGGAAAGCTGCCCAGGCCCCAGCAGGGCTCTGAGCGTTGTGCTCTGCGTGCTTTTTCTGCTGAAATGGCACTAGATGGAGCAGTTGACAAAATATTGCATTTCTGCAGCCTTCTTGCAGGGCTGGAGGCCCAGCCAGAGGAGCTGCCCACCCAGGGACGCTCTGAGGATCTTCTCAGCCCAGGAAGGACAAACCCCCAAACTGTGAGCTGGCTCTTTCCCTGTGAGCAGGGGGGTGCTGCAAAGAGGACACACCTGGGTACAGTGACAGGAGGTTTCTAGGAAAGGGAATCACGGCCCATGTCACTCCTGCTGATAACTGCCTTCCATCCTGAAAAAAACAGGGCAGGTTGGCCCTTCCACACCGAGCTGTGGGGACAGAACAGGGGCCAGCTTGGCCCACAGACCCCAAAGCAGAGGAGCAGTCAGAGCACTGCCCCTGCAGAAAGAAATCTGCCTTTGCTGCTGGGACTTTTGTTTCTTCTAAGAACATTACATTCTGCTGAGAGCTGCTGCACTGACACTGTCCAAGCTGCTGATGGGCAGGTTCTGGCCGATAATCATCTCAAGAGATGTTTTCCTTTGGATGGATCCTGGAATGGTTTGGGCTGGAAGGGACCTTGGAAGATCATCCAGCTCCATCCCCTGCCATGGGCAGGGACACTTTCTACTATCCCAGGTTGTTCCAGCCTGGCCTGGGACACTTCCAGGGATCAGCTTCTCTGGGCACCCTGTGCCAGGGCCTGCCCACCTCACAGTGAATTTATCCCTGACCTCTGATCTGTCCCTGCCCTCTGGCAGTGGGAAGCCATTCCCTGTGTCCTGTCCCTTGTCCCCAGTCCCTCTCCAGCTCTCCTGGAGCCCCTTTAGGCACTGCAAGGAGCTCTGAGCTCTCCCTGAAGCCTTCTCTTCTCCATCCCCAGCTCTCTCACCTTGTCAAGGCTGAGCAAAGTGGTTTTGCCTGAGCACTGAGGTGCTTCAGATGAGACCCTCAGAGTCCCCTCTCCTCTCCGTGCAGCAAAAGAAAGGGCCACACTGGAAATGCCCATAAGGAGAGTGGAAAAATCGTGTTCAGCCGAGCTCCTCGTCATTCTTTCCCCTCATAGCTGATGGGCTGCTGGATGCTGAGCCTGTGAAGATCATTAGATTAATTCTTTTCCTTGCTGTGACTTAATTGTCTCCATTTGTCCTGCGCAGTGTTCGCACTGGGGGTGTGTTTCTCCTTGCCTATATTTAGTTTGATCTCTACAGTGATATTGGAATATATAAATTAAGGCTGGCTCTGGCTCTTTGTGGCACTGAGATCCCACAGATGATTTTTTTTTGTGCAGCCTGGTACTTTGACAGCAGGAATTTTGGGCACTGGGAGATGCCAGGGGCAGCATCGACCCATCCCTGATCCCTCAGGGTCCACAGCAG
Organism: Vidua macroura; assembly: GCF_024509145.1. NCBI lineage: Eukaryota > Metazoa > Chordata > Aves > Passeriformes > Viduidae > Vidua > Vidua macroura. Next base: position 30,505,496 of record NC_071579.1, read on the forward strand.
CAGAGGAGCTGCTCCAGGGGATCACCCTGGGGGAGCTGCTCCTCCCTGGGGAGATGGTTTGAAGGACAAAGAGGAATTATGAGGCACAGGGATGAAAATCAACGTCCTGTGGATGCAGTTAACCAGCCTGGGCTGCAGGGATGGGAACAGGAGGGAAAGGGGCATTGGAGGGGGCAGGGGAAGGCAGCAAACTCTGTGGTGCCTCCCTGCAGAGCTGCAGCACAGCCCAAAATGAAGTTCCCTGTCCCCAAAGCAGGGGGAGGCAGGCACTTCCCAAAGCCACCCCCATGATTAGCAGAAAATCTCCCACATTTTTTCTGCTGAAATTGGAACTTCCACCTTCCTCAGGGAAGCAGCAGGGAAATTCCTCTCTGCAAGTGTGGATCCAGAGCTGTCAGGGGAAAAAAACTCAGTGAAAACTGTGCAAAAACAGTGCTGTGGCTCTTTTTGTTTGCAGTTGGGCCTGGCAGAGATGCCCGTGCTGGCTTTTGTACACAAGTCGGGGGAATTCCTGCAAAAACTATCCCACCTTGTCACATCTGTGCAGGGACCCCCCTGGGAATGTGGGGGGTGTCGCTGATCTGAAGAAAAACCTCAAAAATAGCTGGTTTGGTGCTGTGCAGGTGTGGGAAGTCACCCCAGAAAAGCCACGGCCATGGGGACAGGAACACACACAGGGAAAGAAAGGTTTAATGTATTTTATTTGTACATAAAGGAGGCATTTTGGGTTATAGATTAAAAAAAAAAATAAAGGCAGATAGAAGTTTGAGATAGTGAATGCTCTGGACTGAAAATGTGAAGAAAGGAAAGAAAATTGAGCAGATGGCAGATTTTCCATGGAAAACAGAGGTCAGGGCTGTTCTCCCCTCCCTGCAAGGATGGGGGCACAAGGCAGCTCAAGAGACATTTTGTCAGGATGTGAACTGACTGAACAACAATCAGAGTAGTCCAGAATTTACTTCTGCTTACAAAAAAAGGAGTAATTAGCTAATCAGGGAGATCTGGGTTTGTTCCACCAAAGCCAAGGGAGAGCACCCACTGGGTCCTGATGCAGCAGAACAAGGATGCTTGGCAAAGTGGGACCTGAGCCCTGCCTCCCTCTCTGTCAGAAGCAGAGGGATTGAAGAAAAAACCCTGACTTGAGGTGATTCTGGGGGAGACCCAATTCCAGCACCTAAATCACAGCTTGGCTTTACAGGAGGAGTTTGGGAATATTAAAATTGAGCAGAGGCAATGCAAGGAGCAAACGCTGCTCCAAAAGGCATCTGCCAGCAAAGCCACTCCACGGAGCTCTTGGACAACATTACCACACCCTGGGATGGGAATCTGCTGGGATCTTCCAGTGTTTGGAATGCCCTGCCCCACCCCACCATGATGCAGAGCCTGTCAATGGGCTGCACTTCCCCGTTAGCTCAAACTTAATTAGGGAAAAATAACAGCCATATGGTAATTCCAAATCCAGGCAAAACAATGTCTGCGTGTTTGGGTCTGGCATACTCAAATATTTTCCTAGAGCATTAATTTTTAATTCTTACATCAGACCCGCATAAGCAAACATAAATAGGATTTTATGCTTTCCATAATCCATCCAGCTTGTGTTTGTTGTTACATACACTGAGTAATCACTGCCTGCCGCTACTTAGAGAAGAGCTGATAATAAATATTAGGACACAAACTTACAAGTTAAATGAGATACAGTTAAGCAGTCGACTAAAAGGACACCCATAACCTCAGGTTACAAAAGACTAAGTATTGCTGCTCTAATGTGCTTTTCTCATTCGTTTTGGGTGCTCACCTGCCAAATCTCCCCAGGGAGGAGCGGACAGGAGAGTCTGGAGTTGTTTGTGGCACCGGGCACAGACCAGGGCTGTGAGTGGGATGAATGAGGAGAATGAGGCACAGGGAGCATTATTCAGATGGTGCAGGGAGGTTCCTGCCCTGTGACCTCCGGGACGAGTGGTGGCTCCCAGCTCCCCGTGCCGGGCTCACACCGGGAGGGACGGGCTGAGCTCGATGTGGGCTCGCAGGAGCGCGGCGACGTCCCCGTGGGCCAGCGACAGCGCCGAGTTCCCGCCCTGCAGGACACAGAGGTGAGACAGCACGGCCAGAATGAATCCCTGCTCCATCCCCAAACCTTCCCTCCCTCCAATCCTCCCTGCCTTGCAGTGAGTCACCATCCCAAACCCCCCCCTTTGGGCCTCAGCCACACCAAACGCAGCCCAGCTGTGCCTCTGCCCGGCCCCGGTGCCCTCCTGCATGTCTCAGATAAAACTGTAGTTTAATTAGAAAACAGTTCCATAATTCCAAACGCAGCCCTGTGGCCCAGCAGGAGGAATTTCCACCCATCTCCATCCCAAACATCCCCATGGAGAGGCTCCGTTCTCAGGGAGGAGTTGATTGTTGATAAGTCCTTGGAGCTGAAGCTCTGCTGATTGCACATGCCCAGGATTTCATCTGGGTATTTTTAGGGTTACACCAATGCTCCTGCTCAGCCTGTGGCTGTCACAGCCACCCCATCCATGGCACAGCAGCACCAAAACCGGGGTACCCTCCTAAAAGCGATGCCCTGATCAGAAAACGGACTGAAATCTCACTTCTTCACTTCAAACCCACCCCTGGGGGATTGCTGCCTGGAACACGAGATGCTGGTCTTGAGCCAGGTCTCCTGGACAGACCTCAGCCCTATCCTTGTACTTTGGATGGATCTTGGGCTCCTGTTTTTCCCCTGGATGGACCTTGCCTCCACCTTTGCCTCCTGGATGGGACCCTTGCAGGCTGTTGGTCCTCAGCCCCAGCTCTGTCCCACCTCCTGACTGAGCTCCCTGGGAGGACCCTGGGCCTCCTTCAGCGTTTGTCACGTCTGGGACTGTCCGCGTCCCCCTGCTCCCTGTGCAGCCATCCCTCATGGGACCAGGGCCCCTTGGCAGGAGCCACTGCCACCCCCTGCCCAAGAGAAGCCCCGGCTGAGCAGAGCGGCCGCTCCTGAGCCTTCCCCCCTGCCCCTGGCGCAGGGCTTGCGGAGCCTCACCTTGTCGGTCAGCGTGACCAGGCAGCCGGGCTGGGCCAGCAGCAGCCGGACGATGTCGGCGTTGCCCTGGCGACAGGCCACCATCAGCGCCGTGGTGCCCTCCTCGTCCTGCAGGTTGACGTCGGCCTGGCAGGCCAGCAGGGCCCGCACCATGTCGTCCCTGTCGTGGCTCACCCCCAGCATCAGCGCGGTCTGGCCGCCCTGCAGGGCCACGGCGACAGGCTGAGCACCCCCTGGCCACCTCCTCACGCAGCCCTGCCCGCTCAGACTGTCAGGGCTGGTGGCAATAATTATACTAATACTAATACTGGTAATAATAATAATAATAATAATAATAATAACTATTATTATATAATAGTAATTATTATTATTATTATTGTTATTATTATTGTTATTATTTAATTATTATTATTATTTAATTAATATATATAATATATAATATATAATATTATATATAATACTAGTTATATTATTATTATATTATATATATAATTATTATATATAATATAGAATATTATATATTATATATAATATTAGTTATAATATAATTACATTATAATATAATTATAATATAATATTATATAATAATATTATATTATAATTTATTATTATTATATATAATTATTATATATAATATAGAATATTATATATTATATATAATATTAGTTATAATATAATTATATTATAATATATTATTATTATTACTATTATTATTACTATTGTTATTGTTATTATTACTACTATTGTATTGTTGTATTATTATTGTTGTTGTTATATTATCATATTATATATTATTTATATAATATATATTACTATAATAATATTATCATCATTATCATTATTATTATATTAAGTAGCATTATATAATAATATTTATAATAATAGTATAACAACAATAATAATTAATCTATAATTACATATATAATAATTATAATAATATTATTATTACGTATATTATATATTATATATATAATTATTCTATATTATATATAATAAATTTAGCTACAATAATTATATATACTATAATATATATAATATATTATATATAATTATAGTTATAATTAATACTTGTATAGTATAATATAATATAATATAATATAATATAATATAATATAATATAATATATGTAATATGTCTATTAGATAATATATCTATTAGATAATATATTATTAGATAATTTTAATAATATAATAACATTTATTATTGTCTATATAATTATCATTAATACAAAATAATAATTATAATAATGATAATTATGATTATAATAATAATGGTTATTGTTGTTGTTGCATGTATAGAATAATTGAATAATTTAGACTGGCAAAGCTCTCTAAGGTCACCGAGTCCAACCATTATCCCAGCACTGCCAAGCCCACCACTGATCCACATCCCATAACCACGTATCACAACAACATGGCATATTAGAATTCCATGGCACATACATGATAATAAATCATATTAATATTGCATGTTATTATCAAATCACTCTGGGGCTCCTCAGCAGGTGTTGGAGAGACCCCTGTTCACCCGTGGAAGGTCCTTGCAGCAGCCTGGCCAAACTGCCCAGCTGCCCCCAAATGTGGGTTCCCCAAATCCTCCTTATTCAGATCTGGACCAGCTTTTACAGCAGTTTGGGAGCAGAGATGGGTGAGGGCATTCTCATCCCTAAACCAAAACGTGTGTCTCCGATGAAGCTCACCAGCAAACCTGGGGCTCCCACACCCTGGGGTTCACCCCTCGCTGCTCCTCCCCGGCGCCACTTCTGATTTTTGCCTCAGAAAAACTTGTTTGCAAAATTTTCAGCCTTTTTTTTTAGTTTCTCCATTTGCCCCAGCTGTCACACACCCCTTCCCAGGGAGCTGCTGGGTGGCCAGGCTGCAACTCAGCCGAGGTTTCTTCTGGAACTTCTGGGAAGCAGCAACTCCCACCCCACACCTGCTGCCGAGCCTCAGCCTGGCGCTGCCACGGAAGGTAAGGAACCCAGATTACACCCCCAGCTGTTCCCTGCCACACACCTGGGCAGCTCTCAGGTTGACATCCCCCTCCTTCAGCAGCCTCATCACCACCTCCATGTCCTGGCGGGTTTCGGGGGCCGCCAGCGGCGTGAGCATCACGGCCGTGTAGCCAGCACGGTTCTGCAGGTCCAGACAGCACATGCCTGCAGGGGATGGATCCAGCCCGTGGTGGATCACCCAGAGGGAACAGAAAGGAAAGAGGGAGTCATACAACGTGTGGCATCTTATATTCCCAGGAAAAGGAGTTATTCCATAATGATACAGGGCGGGGATTTATCTGTTTTGAATATCCAGGCTCGTGAGCAGGCCCCTGGAGCTACAGTTAATTACAACTGTTGAGGTCAACTCAATTAACTTTGAAGACCACAACAAGTAGAAATTAAAGGGGGATAATTAATGCCTCAAGCACATGCTGGTTGGAGCTGTGGGCTGTTTGCTTTGGCTCCCGTGGCAAGGGAGCAGCAGAGAGACGCCCATCACCCAACGGGCTTGGAAAACATCCTGGCCTCGTTTCACTCATTTTTCACTTCAAAGAGCCCATTTCCAGCTCCTCCACGAGGAATGAGCCGTGTCTGAGGGTGAGGGCTGGAGTCCAGCCTCGCCCTGAGGAACCAGCTGCCTCAAACCCTTCCCTCCCTGTGCCTCTGCGGCAACAATCGGGTTATAGATGTGTATGATAATCTGCCATTTCCCAAACATTTCATGGATTGTCCAGCCCATGAAAAAAGGCCAAAGGGCCTCTATTCTCTTGGAGCACGAGCACATTTTTGCCCTGTAACAGGCTCAGCTGAGATTTTTGTTCTTTCATTGCAACACAAGCTGCAAGTTCAATAGTTTAACATGGGAGTTTTTTTGCAGTGCTGGGAGGTTTCTTATGCTCCCAGGGGTCTGATCCTCCTGCCCCAAGCCATGATGTGGCTTTGACTGCTGCAAGAAGCTGAGGAGCCACCCCATCCCACCTGGACTGGGGCCATGAGGGACATCCCTTTGGATACAGCAACCCTGAGCCATCCCCAAAGCCCGGCTGCAAAGCCCTCAAGATGTGTGAGGGCACTAACGAACCTTCATGTCCCTGAGGAGCCTCAGCTGAGACCCCCAACTACATCCACGGGCCCAGAGCTGAGCTATGGGGGAGGATGCTGGTCTTGAGGTCAGCCAGGTCTCCTGGATGGACCTCAACCCTATCCTTGAATTTTGGATGGATCTTGGGCCTCTGGTTTTCCCCTGGATGGACCTTGCCTCCACGTTTGTCTCCTGGATGGGGCCCTTGCAGGTAGGTGGCTGTTGGTCCTCAGCCCCAGCTCTGTCCCACCTCCTGACTGAGCTCCCTGGGAGGACCCTGGGCCTCCTTCCAGCGTTTGTCACCTCTGGGACTGTCCACATCCCCCTGCTCCCTGTGCAGCCATCCCTCATGGGACCAGGGCCCCTTGGCAGGAGCCACTGCCACCCCCTGCCCAAGAGAAGCCCCGGCTGAGCAGAGCGGCCGTTCCTACCCGTGTCCAGCAGGAGCTTTGCAACCTGGAAGTTGGAGTGGGACACGCTGTAGTGGAGAGCCGTGTTGCCATTCCTGTCGGGCAGGTTCACCACGGTCTCCAGGAGCTGGGGCTGGATGTCCCTCAGCGCCTCCAGGTACGCAGCCACCACCTCCGGCCTGGAAGACTTGTGGCTGGACACCTGGAACCACTCCTGGGAGATGGAGCCGAGGGCGTGCTGCTGCGAACACCAAGGTGTCACCGTGAGTGTCCCTGCCCCAGCTCCTGGCCCCGCGTGCTCTGGCACCGCCCAGCCAGCGCTCAGCTTGTGGGTTTGTGATTGCTGCTACAGCTTGAGGGGGAAAGGAATTTCCTGTGGTAACTTGGATGAGTAACCAGACAAAGCCTTCATCTTTCTTTCCCCCCCCCCGCCTTCCTTTCTTCTTGGCTGCTGTAAAACTGACTCAGATGTCACCTCACCCCCCTCTCCTCACGAAGCTGTCCAGAGCACAGCCTGCAATGTGCCACAAGGATAATCTCATCCATTAAAGTGAACAGAGAGCATGAACCGTGTCTGAAACGGGACTGGGAAATATCTGTACCAGATGCTTGTTGCTTCTGCTCCTGATTTCTGGGAGGTGTTCACTGAGGAGCTGGCAGGCAGCAAGGAAATCTTCGGAGGGTTTGCATCTAAAGGGAAAAGACTTTTGTAAATCCACCATGGGACAGGACTTGCAGGAACCAAGTAGGAGAACACAGGCAGATTAGGCTGGAATATGTTCAACACATTTAAGTGTTTAAATTATTGGACACAAGTTGTCCCATTGACTTGATACACATTTTAGGTACAAAGCTAAGCACTTAAGCAGGGCTTTAAGCCCAGAGTCACAGATTTGTGCGGTCAACTTCATCTATCACAAAAATCCTTAAGTTTGGGGGGAAAAAAAAATCTTATTCCTGAACCTGCAAAGAACTTCACCAAAAAACTTTCCATGAGAGGGGAGAAATGAGCTAACTCACCAGACATGACTCAGTGTCGAGTGTCGGGCCTGAATCAATCCCCATTAGGTTCTGTAGTAACTCAGAAAATATTTAGCCCTTTAAAGCCTTTTCCCTTGCCTGCAGAGGTCACCACTGCTGTTCCACCAGAAGTCCCAACCCAGCCCTGCAGCGCGGTCACCACCCGGTGTCCTGGTTACCTGTGAGCCTCGTGCTGAGAGCAGGGTGCTGCTTCTGCTGATGCCTCCTGCTCATCATCCTCCTCCTCGCACTTCTCCCCTGAGGAAGCCTCTCTGCTTTCCCTTCCAGGCTGCTCGGGCTCCACGTCCCCGGCTCTGCCCTCGGCCTCGGTCTCGGTGTCGCCGTCGGACGCGCTGTCCTCGCAGCTGGTGTCTTCTTCGCTTGACGTCGTCTCGTAGCTATTTGAGGACACCACAGGTTACTCCCTCCTTCCCCAGCCGCAGCCACGGGGCCTGACCAGGGCTCATTGACCCCAATGGGCCTGGGGTGAAGCCCAGGGTGACAAGCAGCGAGTTAAAAGGTCTGAGCCGCAGCCGAAGTCGGGGTTAGTCTTTGTTTGGCTCCTTAAGCAGCAGGAGTGTGACAGAAGCAGTTAATGAGCAGCAGGCAAGGTTACTTCAGGGTTTGGAGGGATGTCCATCACACACAGCCCGGGCAGGGGCTGAGAGCTGCCTCCCTGCTGGGAGCTGCTGGCACAGTGGCAGGGTGACAGCAGCACGGCCCCTGTGGCAAGGAGGGACTGGCGGCATCAGCAGCCTCGAGGAGCACAAGACAAAAGCTGTGTTTGCACAGCTTTTGGGCTGGAGTCTTTTGGGCTGAAGTCTTTTGGGCTGCATCCACCAGCAGCCCTGACAGAGATCTCTCCTCTGGTTGTCTAAAAGCATTAATATTAATAATGTCTTCCACAAAACAGAATGTTCACTCTGACGGACCCCAGAACTTTCCTCAAGGCAACCAAGACTCCTCCAGTCCCTACAAGTTGTACCCACTTGGCAGAACCCAGCAGCTGGGAAGTCAGAGGAGCAGGGTGTGAGCAGAAAGCAGCACCCAGACTGGCACACACAGCTGTCTGCCAGCCCAGGGACAGTGACATGTGTCCTGCACTCTTCATGCCACCTCAGCACGAGGTGCTGCCTCTGCTTAGCTCACAGGCCAAGGAGTGTTGGATATTGGACACACCTGGAATGGGGAACACAACCTGAAGTCTCCTTCACCCCAAGGTAATTCCTTATTTACACCAAAAGCCTTTTCCCAGGCCCTGAACCAAGTGCTGTTGGCTTTGCTGGAGCATGGGGGCAGGTTAGTGGCAGCGTGCCTACCCAGGCAGTGCTGGCCTCCCCCAAAGCCCACCAAGGTCAGTGGGAATCTTCCCAGGGAATCTTCCCATGGAATATTCCCACCTTCCCCAGCTGGGTTTTGGATGAAGCCCCAGGAGAAGGGTGTGCAGAGAGTGTCAGTCCCCAGCATGTCCCTGCTGCTCTGAACACTCCACCACCCTTCCTCAACGGGGTTACTCACGGGTTATCAGTGCTGGATTAAAGAAGGGAGAAAAGAGGCTCTATTTCAACTGGCCTTTTAATCAGGAGGGGAAGAGAGGGGGAGAAGGAATGACTTCTCCAGCGATACAGAGGACATTCCACATTAAAAGGCAGTTTTTATCTTCTGAACGGATGCTTACCCACCATTTACCCCAACAAACTGGAGATTCTTTTTGGTCCCATTGCCTCCTGCATGGAAACCATAACCTTTCTTTTTCATGATGGATTTAAGACTTGTGGTTGGAGAGTTTTCTACCAAAATACAAAATAATAGATTAATTAAGCAGATGCGCCATAATTAGCAATAATTATTCCCAACCTCTAGCAACAAGCTACAAATCATAACAGTAAGCATCTTACTTCATCTTATGAGAGTCTTTTGATATCTTGCAAAACTACAGATGCAGCTGGCCACAACCTGAACCTGCCCTGCCACCTTTAATACAGGTCTCAAACATCTCCAGGGTGACTGGGAATATAAAGGAAGTGACTGGGAATTATGTATTTGTCCTATGAATGTAAGTAGATTTTACTTTTGTAATACTGTTTTGGTTTTGGGGGTTTTCCCCCCCAGTAGTAATGCATTGGAAGATTCTTATATAAATCTGCTATAATACTACATGGATGAGTTTTTCCACTGGACTTTGAATAGTGTCTATATATTAAGGAATAAGTCACTCATCTATTTGCAAGTCCCTTCCCTCCCTCCCCCAGAGAATAGGCATTGGATTCCCATCTTCATATAAGCTAAAATTATTTTAGATGAAGGTCTGTGAGTGGGGACAGGTCTTTTCCCAGCCTGGTTGCTGGTAGCTTGACTGGTTTGGGTTCTGGAGAACTCCACACTGATTTACCCCAGATGAGCACCAGCCTCATATTCTTGCAAACTGAGATGTCCAATCTGAATAAAAAGAATGTTTATTTGATGGAAGCAGCCACCAGTGTGGCAGCTTGTGGAAGCTGATCCTGCATATAAATGAGCCACTGCTTTATGAGCTCCTACATCATTTTGTTTGCTTTTTACCATGTCAGATCCATAACTTGTGATGTGCACAGATTTGCCTTTCTCATCATGCTTTGTCGAGACTATTCCTGATCTGACTGACAACAACTATTCCACCACATCCCCCCTGCTCCACGCTGGAATAAATGGGAAAAGATTTGGCCCGGACACATGGAAGCCTGTGCCAATATTATTTACCCAACTGTTGATAGTGCGTGTTGGAATTCTCCTTATCCACGGGCCCTTGCGAGGAGTAGGCAGAGAGCAGGGAGTTTAGGGAATTAACTAATTGGTTCTGGATGGAGCTGAGCTTGGAGGCCGGCTGCTTGATAGCGCTGGCCAGCTCGGGGTACCCGTGCTCCAAGCACAGCCACTGCTCCTGCAGGAGCTCCTGGATCTTTTTTACATATTGGCCAATGGGGTCAACAGCCGGGAGGTCCTCGTGGCCGGGGGCACCTTCCTCTTGCAGCCCTTCCCGAGGTTGATCTTCTCCAAAGCCTGCCGTGCTTTCGGCTGCATTTGGGCCAAGGGAGTTCTGGTGGTTCTGGTTGTCGTCGCCGGGCTGCTCGTGGATCTGCAGCTGGGTGAAGCACGGAGCGGGAAGTCCAGCCTCCACGCTGGCCTCACCAGAACGTCCCTCTGCTCCAGCAGCCGCCAGTCCCTGCTCTCTGCACAGCTCCACGGCCCGTGCGCTGATGTTCTCTGCCCTGTGGGCGCCGCAGCCGATGGATCTGGTGGAGAGTGGGATATTGACGTTGATGCCTTTGTCCTGGGCCTGCCTGAGCCCCGTCACCTGGGAGAGCTCGGTGTTCACCGCAGCATCGAGGCGCCTCCGCTGCTCTGCCTCTTTGGCCTTCTCCTGCCACAGCTGCTCTTCCAGCTGAGCTTTGGAGCTGGCCAGCAGCTTAATGCTTTTCTCCTTCTCCTGGATCTCATGATCCTGCTGCTCCAGCACTGCCCTGACCTGCTCGAGCTCCTCTTTCTTCTTGGCCAGCTGCTCCTCCAGGTCAGCGATCTGCTGCTTCAGCGCCGTGACGCCACCAGGCTCTCCCTGGTCAGGGGCCTGGGGAACGCCGCTCTCCTTGTCCCCTCCAGCCTGGACACGCCTCTCCTCACCTTCCTTCAGCACATTCGCATCCATCTCGCTCACACTTAGCCCCCTTTCCGCAGGGTTCATGTTCTCCTCCGCCAGCCGGAGGGCAGCCGGTGCCGCTGCTTCACCCCTGGCCACGTCGGAGCCATCGGCGGCATCGCCCTCCTCGCCCCCGCTCTCCATCACCACCTGCAGCTGCTGGTTCTGCCAGGGGGGCTGCACGGGGCCCAGCCCCGGCAGAACCCCGCCGGGATGCCCTCCGGAGCCGTCCCGCTCCGAGCCCATCTCCCGCGGCGGGGTTAAGGCGCCGCTGTCCGAGCTGGGGCGGGAGGCGCTTTCGGAGCCGGCCTGGCCGTGGCAGCGCTGCGGAGGGGTCCGGAGGGGCGAGGGTCCCGCCGGGGGGCTCTGGCCGGGGGGCAGCGCCTCGGGCATGCTGGAGGCTCGCAGCAGCTGCGGCCGCGCCCGCAGCGCATCCTGCGGCCAGCCCGGCTCCGCCTGCCGCCGCGTCTCCGCCAGCAGCGCTCTCCGCCGGTAGCTCGGCTCCTCGGCCGCCGCCTCGGCCGGCAGCAGGGCCCGGGGGGGCTCCTCCCCGAGGGAAGCCTTTCGCTGCGGGAAGGAGCAGGTCGAGGTCCAGCTCTTGCTGGGAGCGGCGGTGGAGCAGCCGCGGGAGCCGTTCTCGGGCAGGCTGAAGTTTCGGGGCAGGGTGCTGAATTTGGGCTGCTTGGCTCTGCGGTGGATGTGGACCCTCCTGATGGTGTTGCCTTTCTCGATGTCGTCCACGTACTTCAGGAAGTCCAGGTCCAAGTGGAAGCCGTAGGGTGTCTCCAGGGAGTAGGGGAGGCTGCGGGGCTGCTCCCTGTCCCCGTCGGGTTTGGGTGGCTGGCCATCCGCTGAAACAACCCCCCAGAAAAAGAAGAAATTATTGAATTTGGGGGGAAAAAAAAATCAGAGCAGGGGGGAGATGTTTTTTCTCTTTTCATCTCAGTTTTGGGCAGGCAGGGGCTGCAGCTCATTATCGTGGAGGCTCGTGGTGAAGCTGTGCAGAGACACAGTGACACGCACCAAGCTCTGATCTGGTTTTCCAGAGGTGCATCAGGTAATTGTTGCACTGAGGAAGCCAAAAATTTCCTGAAATCATGGCTCTAATTGGCAATTAAGCAAACAGCAGGTTTTGCAGGCAGAGCTATGTGTCTGTGTAGGTACAGAGAGCTGCCTGGTACATAATAAATCCAGCTCAATAATAGAATGTGGGATCAATCTATGACAATGACATTTTTCAAGGCTTTTGGTCTGGTTTGAACTTTTCAGTGGCATAAACAGTGCACACCGAGCAGGAAAATCATTGCCTTGCTTCACCTGCAACCACCAGGTCACAAATTATTCCTTGAAAATGACGGATCTGAGCAGAGGCTGCTGCTCAGAGCCGCAGCCATGCAGAACACGCATCCCAAGGTGACCGGCTCAGCTCCCAGCACAGCTCCTAATTGAGGTAAATCACCACTAAATGGGTGTCACTGTGTTTGCCCACCCAGCCAGCACAGGCAAACAACAGCTCTCCACCAGAGTCTCCCACTTTAACACAGCCATCTCCAGCCTGCAAACATTCACAGCCCCCAGATTTCCACCTTGAGGGTTAACAGTTGAATTTCTGCACTTTCCTCTAAGTCCCTGAAATCGCAGAGGTTTGGGCTGCTCTGCACCTCCGAGCAAACAAGTTGGGCTCAGTGAGGAGGAGGCACCGGGGCCCGTGGCTGACCCCTTTGTCTCCACCCTGGTGCAGCAGCTGGAGAGGACCAGGACAATTTGGAACAGGTTTTGGTGCTGCTCATCACAGAGCATCACTGAGATGCTGAGGTGCTGCCTGGGTGGGAAGCAGCACGTGGAAGTCAGAGGAAGGACAGAGGGAAGACACCACTGGGGTCATCCCAGGGCACAGGAGCACAGCTGGAGGGTGGGAGCAGGGATCTGTCACAGAGCATGGGGGGACAAATATGTGCTGATCTAGAGCTGGGACCTGCTTTGCTGTGGTTTTTAAGAAATCTGCATAATAATGAATGATGCATTTTTCACCTCTTGGCCCCACATCTACAGAACAGGTTATTTACAGCATTTCTGGCAAGGAAATTACTCCAGGGCTTGGTTGGGTTGTTTTTTTGTTTGTTTTTTTTTAAGGAATAAATGAACAAAAAAACATCCTGTAGGCTCCATACCTTCTGTCTTCTCCATGGTGGGGTCTAACTGGGCTGTCACTTAAGCATCTTCTGACAAGGGCTGAGGAGTCACTTCACCCTTGAAAAAAGAAATGGATACTTCTAATTTAATAAAATAACACACTCAGCCATGTGAACTTCATCTCTCCTTAAAGCCTTACAAGCCTTCCAAGGCCACCCCCCTCCCACTTCCCATCTTCTGCAGCCCAGTGGTGTCCAAGGGCTTTGAAGCTGCTAAAATCAACAGCTCCTTTTCCAGAGACAACAACTTGTGACACAGCCCAGGGAGCTGGTCCTTGTAAAACATCCCCTGCACTACAGAGGGTTTGACTGCCAGCGAGGACAGACAGACATTTGGGATGGCTTGAGATCGATGGCACAGGGATTCTCCACTGACTCCTGTGAGCTGGAGGTATCCAACATGATAAAAGCTCCCTGACAACAGGGGCATAAACTACACACAGAAATGACTGGTTTGCCTTTTTTTTTTTTTTTTTTTTTTTAATCCATAGCAAGCAAAGATTCAAAATTTATGTTGAATCTCGTTCAAATGACAGCCATTACTTCAGAGCACGTCCCTACTGTTAAAAAGAACCTTCACCAAATTGCACTGAACCACAGACAAATTGCTTTCAGCTCAGGGAACAGCTTCAGGTGGAGATCTACCACAGCCAACACTGAGATCTTCACATCATTTCTGGGCTGTGTTACCCTCCAGCTCCTTCCCATCATGTGGACATGGACGAGACTCTCCTGGAGCATGAGAAATTAAGGCTGGGAACAACCAAGAATGGTCCTGGGTGAAACTTCTCACCTCCATATTCTTTAGAAAGGCACAGGGAGGAGGCAGGGAAGGGTGAAGGAGGTTGAGGCAGTTGGGACATCACAGTAGGAGGCTCCCTGGCTTGTGTCAGAAGGACAACAACGCTCTGAGTGAGAAGGTCTGGTTTTAATTTCTGCTACAGAGGATGACGTGGGAGTTTCCTGAACAGTAGGTTGTTTATGATTGTCCTTACAGTATCTAGTTTGGTTCCTGGCCAGAGACGGCCCCACAGCTGCTTGGAAGTCCATCCCTGCTCCTCCAGTGCATCCCTGAGCTATGCAACATTCCCAGGGCAGGACCGAGCCTGTGCTGAGCCAGCCCCAGCTCACACCCATCTCATGGACCAAAACACTCATTTTGAGCCTGAACTCATTTTCTGCGTGCAGAGCTTTGCCTCAGCGACGGCTTTAGCACTTGACCACAGTTCCAGAGCTCCCCACGAAGGGGCTCCAGCTGACCTTTACCAAAGACCAGCTAAAAAATTAAGTCAAATCCTGCTGTATTGTTACCATAGGACATTGCCACATCCCTGGAAGTGTCCAAGGCCAGCTTGGACAGGGCTCTGAGCAACCTGGGATGGTGGAAGGTTGCATTTCATGGAATGAGATGATCTTCAAGGTCCCTTCCAACCCAAGCCATTCTAACAGTCTATAACAAATACTTAGAAAGATCAAAACCTTTTGAAGAAACAATCAGTTGTCAATCACGTGGGCATGTTTATGGTCAATGTAGAGCCTCGATGGGAAGTCAGGAAGGTCCCAGCCCAAGGAGAACATCAAAGCTCTCCAAAGCTCCAGCAGGGCCACAGAGGGTCACGTTGATGCCCACCCAGCACCTTGTGAGCTCCTGGAAAGCTCCTGAAGTGCTCTCCAGTTAACCACACTCCTTCTACAAAGGACAACTCCTTCTGTCTCCTCCTGCCAGCGAACAGCACGTGCCAAAACAAACACCAACCTCTTTCTCAAATGTTGTTTCTTTCCCTTAATTTTCTGACTGCAGCCAATTCCAGCCTGACCAGCTACACTCCACTCTTCTAGGTCATTTATTCAGAAAGGAGGGGGGAAAGCCAGTGCACAGGATGGTTTTTAATATCTAGATAATTACATTTGGATCATTTATGAGCTGGCCAGGTCCCAACTCTGCAGCCCAAATTGATACTACGACTACTCTCCTTTGACCAATCTGCTTCAAAATCGCCTTGTAAAAGGATGCTGAATGTACCCAACCAGCTTGCTGATGTTCTCCTGTCCCCTCCGGGGCAGCTCAGGCATGGAGAAGATGGCTCAGAGCCAAAAATGTGCCTCTTTGGACCCCACAGCTGCTCTCCCATGCCTGTCCCTAAGAAAAATGAGATTAAAACATGAAGTCATCTGCCAGAAGTAGCAGACCCCTACACGCAGGGTCCAGCCCATAATCTGAGGCAGGGTAACAGTTTTAGGTGCATCTCCATCCTGCTAAAACCTGTTAGCCTGACCCTCTGCCAGGTTCTACATTTGCTGAGTTTTCTCTGTTAAATAAAATTGAAGAACATTTCTTTTTCTCCCCATGCATCACTGATTCTTACCTTTGCTACACAGAGAGGCCATGGGGAGGATTAATCCGGATTGGAATTAGGCTGTTTTTCCCAAGGCAGGAATAAATACATACAGAAATGAAAACGGAGAAGCCAAACAAGTGAGAACGCAACAGCACAGAGCGAAGTGGTTTTATTCCCGGGGGCAGCCCGTTTGCAGGGACAATGTGCTGTCTTTTTAACCAGCCTGGACTCAAGCACTGGCTCTTTACACTCACATTTAACCCCTCTTTCACTCCACCCCACTTGCCAGGCAATGTGAGCAGCTCCCCCATCCACCCCAGCCAGCAGAAAGGAGAGCACTATGACTAAATAAAACATTTAAATAACAAATTAACTCAACCACATACCACAAATACCCACAAAATCCATTCTCCCAGCGCGTCTTGCTAGTAATTTTAACTGGGAAACAGTTAACCCCGAGCCTATGAATAACAAGATAATCCACCAGCACGTTAGCACAGCCTTGTTAGCTGTAACACAACATGATGTGAGCTCTGCCTGTCTGTTCTCCTGCACTGCAGCAGCGGCTCCAGCACTTCGTGGTGAAAGGAAAAACTGGTTAGCAAAGCGTTTTGTCAGGTTACCTGCTCACGCTGGCACCTACAAACCCCCCGGGGAGCAGCAGCTCTTGCCTCCCTCCAAAGCATCTTCTCCCATGCCAGAGCCGGCAGCGAAGGGTTCGGAGCAGCGAACGCGGCGTGGCTGGACCCCAGCCTGTTCCAGCAGTTACAAAGTTGGTCAGCTGAGCTGTGACCTTGCTCAGAAAGCAAATACAAGTTTAAACCGAGAAGCACAAAAGAGGGATTGATTTTCCAACAGAGCAGCCCACGGCTCTCAGATGACCTTTGCGAGGACAGTTCAGTCCCGGTGCATAAAACGAGTTACTTTTCCACGGAATAGTTATTTTTCCCGGAAAACACAGAGCACCAAGCGCTGCCTGGGCTGTCGAGGGGGGTGCTCCCTTATCAGGGCTGATAATTGAAGAGAGAGTCAATAATTAACGGCGTTGCTGCTGTACCTGATGCTGCAGCTGCAGCCCTCCGCATGCTGCACCTCCGGGCTGGAGCATTAGCAATTCCACGAGCGCCTCTCCCGAGGAAACGCAGCCGGCTGCCGCCACTCGCAGGAGGCAGCCTGGGGGAAGCTGCAGAAGGGCTCAGCGTCCCTAAATCCTCCCGGCGGAGCCGCGTTCCCACGTGTGGAGCAGGCACAGCCCCTCGTCCCTGCAGCTCCGGCCCCTCTCGCCGCGTCCATCCATCCGCAGCCCCGGGAGATGCCGGACGGGATGGGCGGCACGGGCAGGGGTGTCCCGGTGTCCCCGGGGGGGACAGTGGCACTCTCCGTATCAAACTCTCCAGCCCTTGGCTCTGGGGTTATCCATCCGAGCTTCCAGCTGGCAGCGGGCAAGGCAGGGGTCAGCTGGCAGAGCAGACACGTGGAACAGGCTGCCCGGAGAAGCTCTGGCTGCCCCTGGATCCCTGGAAGTGGCCACGGCCAGGCTGGAGGGGGCTTGGATCACCCCGGGATAGTGGAAGGTAAACCTGCCCATGGCAAGGGGTGGAACGAGATTTGAGGGCTTTAAGATCCCTCCTAACCCAAACCAGTCGGGGATTCTGTGATTTTGGGCAGGGTACTCGTGGCATGTGGCTCCGTGATGGGCAGAGTGCCCATCCCAAGCCCGTCCTGAGCTCCTGCATTGGCATTCCCCTCGGGCATCCTGGATTGCTGCCCCTCCAGGCTGGCAGCAGGGACAAATCCCTCAGTCTCCACACTGAACTTGCAACAACCTCATGCTTGCAAAGGCCGAGGGATTCAGGGCTGCAAAACTCTTCCAGGGCTGGGAAAGAAAATCCTGGGAAGTGGAGACATCCCCTGGGACCTGGGGACTCTGCTGGGGGCTCTCACCAGGGACTCCCATCACAGAGCAGTGCCAGCACCTTTCCCATGGCTGAGCGAGCAGCACAACCCGAATCTCAAGCTAGGGAGGAAAACCACATCTTGTCGCTGTGTGAGAGCAGAGCTGCTGGCGCTGCTCCAGCCGCCTGCAACCCCCAAACGGGGCTTTAACACATTAACTTTGAAGAAAAGCAGACAAGTTTTGCCTTTGCAGGAAGCAGAGTATCTGGACGCACAGAGAACCAGCAGTGTTTGTCCTTTTGCCAGCCCTCCCCGAGGCACGGATGGGTTAAACTTCCTACCCGAGGGATGAAAAATCATTTCAGCAGCCGGTTAAATGCCGCCTTTCCCAAACACTGCCTGTCCCAAACGCCGCCTTTCCCACGCGGCTCCGTCCCACACCGCGCGGGGCCGCGACTCGGTGTCCATGGCTTTCTGCTTTCACAAGCAATTACTGAGCCTGAGGTTCAAAACCAACTCCAGGGCACGCTGGCTCGTTTTCTGCTGAATTCCTCTGCTTTAGTTACGCTCGTGCGTCTTTTCTGAGCACGTTCTGCTGTTTGTGCTCTTCAGGCAAAGCAGCGCGACGGGAAAAACACACGTATTTCTATATGGTGCTGGTTTTAAAGTCGTTCTGAAAGAATTGTTTGGTTTTCCCACTGGACAGACCTAGCAGGAAGCTTTAATTTGGAGCATTTCCTCATTGCAATTACCCACATACGACCTACAGTTGTTCCCACATTTAATCCCTCTGGAACTGAAGAAGTCTGTGACCCCTTAAATAAGCTTTTAATCGGGAGCTACGGAGGGAAAGGAGTCAAAACACGCAAATTAATTAATTATGGGCTGGTGCTTGATGGATTTACATCCAGCCTCTGATAGCTCTGCCCAAGGGGACTGCTGCAGGGTGGGAAGTGGGGAAGGGGTTCACCAAGATTGTCCCCCAAGCATGAGAACTGAGGTCATGGCCTGAAACTGCTGCTGCTTCACATCAGGCACCGCAGCTGCCGGGGGCGTTCTGCTCTGCCGGCTGCTCCCATGGATGAGAGGAACCAGACGGCTCTGAAGTGGCTCAAGAGCCATCCCATCCACCCCTCCTGGCCACCACTGCTGCCTCCCTGGATGCCGGCAGGGCTGCTGCCTTCCCCTCCCCACAAAGAATCCCCGTGGGATGGCAGGTTTGGGCTTCACCCCCTCTCCTCTCCACCACGGGTCTATTCAGGTTGGAAGGGACAACTGAGATCATCCAGGGCCACCTCCCTGCTCCAGCAGGGCCATCCCAGAGCATCCGACTCAGGAGTGTGTCCAGACAGGTCTGGAATATCCCCAGTGAGGGAGACTCCACAGCCTCTCTGGACAATCTGCCCAGGGAAGAAGTTCTGCCTCACGTTCAGGTGGAAATTCCTGGGCATCAGTTTCTGCCCATTCCTTCTGTCCCATTGCTGGGCACCACTGAGCAGAGCCTGGTCCATCCTTGTCCATCTGACACCTCCCTTTGGATACTTATACCCATGGATGGGGTCCCTTCTCAGTCTTCTCTTCTTGAGACTGACCAGGCCCAACTCTCTGAGCCTTTCCTGGGCACGGAGATGCTCCAGGCCCTTCCTCATCTCCACAGCCTCCACTCCAGGAGCTTCATGTCCCTCTTGTCCTGAGGAGCCCGGAGCTGGACACAGCACTGCAGATGTGCCTCACAGGGCTGAGCAGAGAGGCACGATCACCTCAGGGTGACCCACAGACAGAGCTGGCCCTCGGCACCCAAAGGGTTACACCCAAACCTGCTCCATCCAGGCGGTCTGGATTGCACAACAACCCCGCCTGAGCCATGGCTGCAAATGGACATACCAGGAATAAAAATGGCCTCTCGGGGAATATTTGTTGTAGGGATTTTTCAATTCTGTTTTCACTGCAAAGGAAGAAAAATAAGCCACTTCCAGTCTGCTGGGGACATGCACACGGGTGGGATCTCCGCTGTGATCCGCTGCCCGCTGGCACAGCCACGGGAAGGAGTTTCCCTCCAGGAGGAAAAAAAAAAAAAAAAAAAAAGAGGTTTGAAAACTTTGTGGGATTAAATAAATACCTAGTTAAATAAAAGCAGTTTAAAGTCCTGGTTAGCACTGCAAGGAGCTGTCATGAGGTTTCCCAAAGTGAGAGCAAACAGGGTTGCTGCTGGGTGGGAATCTGAATCCCGGGAGCCCACCAGCCACCTTCCCACCTGTGTCTGGCATCACAAAATCACCACTGCCAGTGGCCCTGTGCCCCACAGCATCCCTTGGAACGGCAGTTTGAGGGGGCAGAAGGCAGCTGAGCAGGCCCAAAATTAAAGTGGGGAGACCAGACAATGCCTGAGCCACTGCTACAAACCCAACAGCACCCAGGAGGAAAAGTTTCCAAGCTGGATCCATCCCAGCCTGCAGCCACACCACACGTGCTGGGCAGGCTTCCCTGAGCTGGTATCACCCACGGCACGTGCTGAGGCAGAGCAGGACTGGATTTAGGATGCAAAACCTGTTACTTACAGGAACTTATGTTACCTGTTACTTCATCCTGGGGCCAGTGGATGGTTTCAGCACATGGCTGATGACAATGGGACCTTTTCACACCCCAAGAAGAAACTCCATCGGCTGCCGCCTGCCCGGAGCATCTCCAGAGCAGAGCTGGGAGCTGGAAGCAATTTGGGAGTGCTGGAGAGGGATGAGCTCTCTCTGCAACCCATCAGCTCGTGGCTGATGATGGAGAGGTCCAGGCTGGCCTCCCACCCCCTCTGCAAAAAAAGCAGCGGAGGAGGAGCGGATGGGGCTGGAGCTGGGGGCTGTGCGCATGGAAAACATCCTGGAGGCGTGTGGGGCCTCCCCGGGGTTTGAAGGAAGCTGAATAATGAACCCAGCACCACTCAATAAAGGAGAGGATCTCTTTCAGCAACCCCTGGGTGTGCAACCCTTGGTACTTAAACAGCCATTTCAGGCCCCTTTCCTTCCCAATGTCTGTACTAAAGCTGTGCGGGTTCTGATTTTATTAAAGCTGCTCGTTGCTGTCTAATAAATGTTATGAGCTTCCTGCCAGCATTTCCATTAGAGACGGGTCAGACCTGGAGGTATCAGATATCCAAACTCTCTCCCTCTTTTCTGGCTTACCAGGAGGGGAAAACGATCACATTCACCCCCTCCTCTGATAACCTCTTTTCTGACTGACCTTCAGCTCATTCCAGCCACAGACTCACAAAAGCCTTGGTCCATTCTCGTGATTTTATCCCGTGCCTTGAAAACTGTGGTGTTTTCCCTAAAGTCTTCTTTCCCAGAGCCAGGTGACCACAAAAAAAAAAAAAAAAAGCACCCAAAGCCCTGAAACAAAAGTGCTCCACAGTCAGAAGGCAGACAAAAATCTGAGGTGCCTCGTTTCTAATGTTTACTCTCTTTGCCTCAATCCCACAAGTTTTGAGGGGAAACAGGGAAGCCCTGCTATGGCTTCTGGTCTCTTCCAAGCTGCTGGTTTCTACCTCCTTGACCTTGGGACAAGTCAAGCTCTGCTGCCACTGATACTGAATAACTCCCACGTGGTCAAAGTGGGAAATTTTAGGTGCTTTTAGGAAAACCCTATTGTCTGCATTTCTCTCCTCCTCCCTGGGCAACCACCGCAATCCCCCATGGAGACATGGAGCCATTTCACATTGATTTCTCACCCAAGCCAACAAGACTCGGATTGATCACACTCCTGACAAGTTTAGAAACCTCCTCACACAGGAACATTTCTTTTTCAGGCCACCTGAAACCACTTTCCTCATTGACTGGGACTGCAGAGAGGGAGGATGTGCCGCCTTCCTCCTCTGCTGGTGATTTCTGTGTGGATAACGGGAGCTGGGAGCCCTGGAGCAGCATTTCCCACCTCTCACCCATTTAGGAAATGGGGATTTTCCTCCAGGTTTTTGACCAAGCCTCAGCCATTTATTGCTGGTGTAGTTTCAGCTTTCTCACTTACACCACATTCAACCCTGATGGGCAGAGGAACCAGCTGAAGAGATGAATTTAAGATATTCTCACTTTGAAGATGGAGACCTCTGTGTCTGGGTAGGTTTTTCACCATATTTCACATTTCTGGCTCCATCAAATTGTCCATCTGGGCAGCGCATTTTCTTAATAATGACACCACCTTCTTTTTCAAGTGCTGTTTAAACCCTGGAACGGGTTCTACCTGAAAGAAGATTTCCACTGAGGTTTAAAATAAACAGGGTTGAAGCAGGAGCTCCATGCAGTCTGTTCCTCCCCACTGCTCTCCCCTGGCATTGTCACTGTGAGGAATTCTGCCCCAAGCCACGGGCTCCTTCACACCCCTGGCGTTGGGGTCAGGGTTTTATTGACCAAAATCTGCATCCCACTGCTCTGGAGCCAGGCAGAGTCACATAACCCCTGTCAAGTGGGGCAACAAATGGAAAATACAATAACTTTCCATATTGACTTTTTTTTTCCCTCATCAATGGGGCCACGCTCATCCCTGTGGCTGTTCCCAAAGCTTCCTTAAAAAGACCCAAGATTTGATGAACTGAGCTGCAACACGCAGTGATGAAAATGCGACTTTAAAAATATTTGGCAGCTGTAAAACCACCAAGGGAGGGACCTGAATTGGCACTGAGCTCGTGAATGAGCCTGTGTTCATCCAGCACCATGTCCCATGATCTCAACACCACTCCTGATTCAAGGAATGCTTTGAGAGCAAACCTCTCCCTCCCAAAAGGTTCCCATGCCAGAGGTTCTTTGATGGGAAGCAATGTCATATTCCTGCTGGGTGGCAAAGAAATATGTGGGAATGGGACAGACCCAGCATTGCATGAGGGGATGATACCCGGGAGATAAAAGCTTCCTCACACAGGATTTCTGGAGAGGAGCAGGATGTGACCATGGTTCTCCTACTCCCAGGAAACTGCACCAGGAGTCTGACAGATCCCACAGCAGCAACAAGCTCCCTGACATCTCATCTTCCAGCTCCAGGGCTGTTTTAATGAATCCATTCACTGATCCCTCCTCAACCACAGATTCCCCAGCCAGGTCCCTGCTCATCAGGCTGACTGTCATTTCAGCAGATACATTTATTTTTTAAACATTACAATCAAAGTGACAAATAACCAATGATTAATGTGAGGTAACAGGTTTCCCCTCCTCCTTTGCCATCTCAGGTATCATTTAAGAGATCAGCTTTTCCCATTTAGCCCATCCAAAATCAAACACAAACCACCTGGAAGACTGCAAAACACGTCCAAAGGCAAATGCTGATTTTTGTCACATTGCTGTGGTTGCTACCCTTGCCCCACATGAGCAATGTTTTTGGGCGTTCACCAATTTCATTTGGGCAACACAGCTGAAATATTTAATATCTGGGGTGGCTCTGGACAAGGGAAGCCCTTCCTGCTGGTGTCACATCGCAGAGCTGTCAGGAAAATGAGATATCCCTGAAGAGCCCAGACCCACTCCCACCACTGCACGGCGAACATCGCACCCAGAGCATCCAGAGCACGACTTCCTCCATCCCGAACTCACGTGAACTTCCAAGCTGACATTATCCAACCCACGCTGTGCCTCCAGCGACCTCCTCGTGGGCCACCCGGCCTCTTCTCCAGCGAGCTCAGCGCTCCCTGTCCCTGATTTCTGCCGGAGCACAGCCCGAGCTCGCAGGCCTGCTGGAGTCCCCAGCTGGCCACTGGGAGCTGAGGAAAGCTGCCCGGGGCACGCCTGGTCCCGGCAGAGTTGGGCTGCTCAGAAATGCCCTGGCAGCGCGCACGGCCGCGGAAAGGCGATGCTGCCTGCGAGGGAGAGGCGCTGCCCGTCCCTCCGCTCCCTCCCTGTCCCTGCGGGACACAGGGAAGCCGAGCACAGCCCCGGCCGGAGCCAGAAATGAGTTACGGTGCCAGGAGCTGCTCCGTCCGGACGGCTGGAACGCCGGCAAGGAAATGGGGAGAGGCTGCGGGCAGCGGGGGGAGACCACGCTCAGCCTGGAGGCTGGGCTGGGGCTTGGCTGAGCCACATCTTCAAGGCTAGGCAGGGTTTTATGGTTCGGCATTGAGGCTAAACACAGCTCTGGGGACTTCCACTGCAATGCCCAGGGCCTGGGGGCCCTTCCCAGCCCTCACACGGTGACCTCTGGGGGTCCCACCGGGGCTCGGAGCTTTCGTGCGCTCTCCCAGCTGCCCAGCCACGCTCAGTGCCCCCATCCCGGAGCCAGGGGTGCTCTGGAACCGCTCCCGTCCCGAGTGAGCCACGGCTGATGCTGGTCCCGGGCAGCCACGCCAGGCGCCAAGAGCCCTGAGCACCCCTGAGCATCCTTGGAGCACCCCCTGAGCATCCTTGGAGCACCCCCTGAGCACCCCCTGAGCATCCTTGGAGCACCCCCTGAGCACCCCCTGAGCATCCTTGGAGCACCCCCTGAGCACCCCCTGAGCATCCTTGGAGCACCCCCTGAGCACTCCCGGAGCACCCTTGGAGCAGACCCAAGAGCACCCTCGGAGCACCCTCCAAAGCGCTCCCACACACTCCCTGAGCACCCCGGGGCATCCCTGAGCGCTTCCAAAACATCCCTCTGAACATCCCGCAGCGCACCCCAGGCGCGAGGCACCCCCGAGCATCCTCCAGCGCTCCCCGCAGTGCCCCCGAGCAGCCCCAGACCCGCTCCCCGAACCAAAGCGCCCCGGGTGCCCGAGCATCCCGCGCCCGGCGCGGCCGTACCTGCCCGGGCAGAGCCAGCGCGGCGATCCCGCTGCCTCCTCCGGGAGGGACCCGAGGCGGACCCGGGGGCGGGGCGGGACCCGGTGCCCTCCCTCGGGCAGCGGGGCCGGGGGCGGCCCGAATGGGCTGCAGGCGGGACAGCGGGAGCCGGGAGGAGCGGCTGCTGTGGGAGGCCGGGACGCTGCTTTTTGGGATGTTGGGGTTTGTTTTTTTTTTTTTAAACTTTCCCTCGTGCCCGCTGAATTCTGTTGAACGCTTTGTTTATACTTTTGTAGCTCATCCTGTTTGCACAGATGCGGATCAAGAGCGGTGGGAAGGAAGGGAAATCTGCGGGGATGGGCTCGGGATGCAGAAGTCGAGCTGTTTTTGCACCAGCTGTTCTCTGGCTCGGCCTTTCAGCCCCGCCCGGTTCACTTCGGGCCCTTCTTCCTCAATGCAATCACATGGAAAAATGCAAAGAAAAGGCAATTTGGGTTTTAGGCTTTGAGCCTCCCCATGTGCCCAATCCCATGTGCTCATCCAGCTGCACCAAGTGGGGACAGGCAGAAATCAGTTTAGTGATGCCAAATAATTCCTTCAACACTAAGTAAAGCTTTGATTTTCCTTGTCTTTGAGGCACAGGGGCAAATCCCAGCCCTGCTCCAGCTGTTCCAGAGCGTGGGAGAGCAGCAGCTCCGGGGATGCTGGGGCAGCACATGATCTCCATCTGGGCCAGGAACTCAGCATCCAGTGGGGATGGATGTGGCCCACTGGGATCCCCCCTTCCTTCCAGAAGAACCCAAAGACCTTTAAACTCTGACTGGGAACCTGACAGGGGGAGATCTGAGGGTTGGGCTCTGGCTGCTGCCCAACCACCCAGTAATTCCAGAGCCCTCCTGGCAGTGCCCAGGCTCCCTGGTAAACAGGGAGGAATAAAATATCCCATTACCCAGTTCAGGAGTGACTGGGGCTCTGCCCGGGGACAGGAGTGACTGAGCCTGTCCTCATTTCCATGTGAGGGGCTCAGGTGCTGAGCGAGAGGAACGCATTTCCTGAGGAGTCTAACAACAAATCAGAGAACTAAAGGGAAAGTGTGGGATCCTTCAGGCTTCCCAGGACAGCCCCCACCTCTGCTGCTCGGGGTATTCTGGATGTGCCTAAAAAGAGGAATCGTGGTACTGGGGGCTTTTTTTTGCTGGTGGAGGTGCGGGGTGATTCTGACATTATTTTCTTCTCTCGATCCTGATCAAGAAACCAACTTTGATGTGCAGCCAAGGCCTCGGAGACACAGCAGCTCTCCTGCTGCTCCTGGGACTGTGCACCTTATCCATTACCCATCCCTTGTGCTCATCCCAAAGCCATGATGATCCCTGAGCCCTACTGACAACAACGAGGCTTTTGCAGCAGGAACTTTGGGCACCAACAGGAAGCTCTTGTGGTCACAGATACTCAGCTGAACTTGCTTTTGTTCTTTTTTCCCCGGGGTTAGATTTAAGTGCTCAAAGGTGTGTGGAGGGGGTAAGAAGCTGTGGTGGCAGCTCAGAGCACACATTTCTGTTAGTGTGCCTCAGAAAAGCACCAGCTACCAAAAACCCCATTTTTTGAGGAAACAGCCAAACCCATTTCCCCTTTTCGGTCACTGAAGTTCTGCTTGCTCAATAGCTGGAGGAAAAAAAGTTTTTTCCATGAGCTGTAGGTGCTTGGAAATGTATACAGAGATGTGGATAACTTGTGTGACCCCTCTTTAACCCCAGAGAATAAATGGTGCTTTCAAACAATCTGGGATAAACAAGGAGAACTTTGCTGTCTGCACAAACGAAACCTGATAATTTGTTTAAAAGTGGATTAGGTGAATTTGGGGAGCGCTCCAAGGTGGCTGATACACACGAATATCAAAGAATCCTCCGAGATGCTGCTTGCCAGGAGCTGGGAGGGGACATCAGGAATGCAACCACAGCCTCTCCCTGCCCATCATCTCCCACTGTGTCCTCCAGCTCCCCGCTCGGGCAGCGTCGGAGGCCGCGCTCCCCGCGCTGAATTTCCATCTTGCAGAGTTCAGCTATTCTTAGGCGAGGTTGTGAGTCATTAAGCACTTTCAGATTGTTTATTTGTCAAGCCACAGGCACTTAGATTTACTTCTGAAGCCAGACAAGCCCCTCCAAGGATTTCTGTGTGCCACAGAAATTACTAGGTGAAATTCCACGGCGGGAGGTCAGCCCCGCCGCCCGGAACGCTGCGCGCCGGATCCGCCCAAGGGCTCCTTTGCAAAGGTCAATAGAAGAGGGGAAAAGAACAACAAGAAGAATGTGGTTTCCTACAGCCTCTCACCACCTGATTTTGCTTTTATGTGTGTTTTTTAAGAGAGGCACTGGGCTTTGCTGGCTGGCTCTAATGCCTCGGAGGGTGGATGGTGGTTTGGATGGGGAAGGGACTCCCTGGGGAAGAAGGTTTCCATAGAGGGGTGGGATTAGACCCTCCTGGAGGCCCTGCAGCTGCCAAGAGCAGCCAGACAGGAGCAGGGAGAGGCTCCTGCCCTGTGCTGGGAGAAAAACAGAGTTATGTTGTGTCCAGAGCCTGCAGTGCCAGGGCAGGGGCTGATGTGATGGAGCCCCTTTGGAAAGGCAGTACAGAATCACTACTGTTCTATAGAATGTCACGTTTGTGCCAACATCCAGTTTTGTAGACTCTCTGCAAACTTGTGCTGTGCTCACAGAGCTGCCTTGTACGGTCTGGGAATGCCAAAACCCTGCCCCAACCACCTGCCAGGCCTGTGGCCTTCCACTTTTGGCTGGCAGCATGAACGGGGCAAAATGCTTCTGCCAGTATCTGGGTGCTGCAGGAATACAAATATCAACCCTACAAAGCAGCTCCATTTGGGAGGCTTTTATGGATCAAGTCATGATTAGCATGAAACTTGACTGTGCATCCCCTTTCACACCCCAAACCCAGCTCCTCCCTACACATCCCAGCCAGCTGGATGCAGGCAGGAAAAATTGTGGAGCTTAGGTACAACCTCTGTCCAGGAACCAACCTGATGCTCATTCAGCCCTGTGCCACCCTGGCTGTGCACATCCTGTGATCCTCAAAGTAAATATGGAAAAGACTTCATTTGCTCATGGCACAGGGATCACCCTTGTGATGCTCACATCAAACCACGTGGGCTTGCCTGGCAAATAAATTTGCTGTAGTTGTGTTCCTAAAAAGAAATTGTTATATTCTTGCAAGTATTTAGGTTGCCTAGAGAAGTTGTGGCTGCCCCTGGATCCCTGGAAGTGTCCAAGGCCAGGCTGGACAGGGCCTGGAGCAACCTGGGATAGTGGGAGGTGTCCCTGCCCATGGCAGGGGGTGGAATGGGATGAGCTTTAAGGTCCCTTCCAACCCAAACCAGTCTGGGATTCTGCAGTGAACAAGAAATGCTGCTGCTCATAGCTCAGGTAGCCCTGGCACAGCCACAGCTGGAATTCACACATCCACTGACAGACTCCAAATCTACTCAAAGGGAATTTCTTTGCTCAGCTGTCCCTTGTAAAGTGGTTCTGATTTTTCCACACATCTCTTGTGGACAGGTGTGTGCTTATGACCTTGGGCTTACTGTGATGCTGCTTCTCTTAGGAGAGGGAATCCATTCACATCACAGAGAGAGGCTCAGCTGTTCTCTGCCTTAGCTTTGGTTTCCTGGAGTTTCACTCATGTGTCATTTGTCCCCCTGCTCCACAGTCTGACTCCCACTGAGTCACCACGCTGGGAGTCCCTGCCCTCCAGCAGTGGTTTAGTGCCTGATGACTCAGGGGCCAAGTTCTCAGTAACCCTCCCCAGAAACTGCACCTAGAGAAGCCCTAGAGATCCCTCCAGTTCCATCCTCCAGGCTGAAGGGTCAAATGTGACCTGTTGGCTTCGCAGGGATAAAGATGTTACCTGTTAGAAAACTGCCAATTCTCTTTAAAAGCCAAGCAAGGCTTTTAAAGGCCTTTAAAGGCTTTTAGTGATGTTCTTGGTGCTGTGAACTCCACAGACTGCAGGAGGAGAAGTTAGTTTTCCTGGACACCCCCCTCCTGTGACCCACTTACAGCCTCTTACAGTGGGGCAGAAGGAGGAACTGATCTGTCCCTGCACACCTCAACGGCACAAATGCTTTCATCAAGTTTCGCTTTCACTTGAGTCACTCATTCACTCACATGATGATGTTTGTAGCTGTAACAAAGGGCTGCGTTTAATTTTTATATATATCAAGTCTCTGGGATAGGCAAGGAATCTGACAGGATCCCATCATTCAGCTGAGATTCCAGCAGGGAGTTCAGAAATTCCCAAGAGGATGGCTCTGTGGTGGGGACAAAACCTGGATGAGGCCAGCACAGGCTCTGCAGTTCCCTGCTCGAGGTGGCTGTGTTGGGATCACTTTGCTGTGTAATTCCTTAAAACCTGGCAGAAATGGCTCTGCTGTGGAGAAAAACAAGTACTCACCTATTGATTCTTTTGCTTCTTTTTTTCTCCTGCCAAGGTGGGGATTAAATGCACAAGACAGAATTTCTTGTTGGGACTCAGATGTTTGTTAGCTCTTATCTCTGTCTCAGTCTCACAAACCCTGAGTTCTGCAGCACTTCACTCTAATAAACTACAAATGGAGCCCCTTCCCTCTCTCTACAAGGCCTTTGAAGGATCAGCTGTCCAATTAAGAAATGACACCTCAATTATTTTTACTTTTAACCCAATAACCAACCACCCGTGCCTGCAATGGGGACTTTTTATCCAATTACACAAAACCACCCAAACCCATGGAGAAGAAGGTGAAGAAGAAGGTGAAGAAGACCAGCCTCCACCCTAAAATCTCCATCTTAACTTTATATATATTACTATATCCTAAAACCTAAAACTCTTAAGTTTTCCACCCTGTGATGTTACACACTTCTATTCAAACTGCACACCCACAATCCCAGTTCTGTCATTCCATTTTGGAAGTTTTCTCCATGGCCTCAGGTCAATGCAGTGTTCTCCTGGGGGTCAGTGCCTGTCAGCACTGAAAATCTAAAATTCTCAGCATGCAGGGTTCCAACACTCACCTGAATCTTAAACCTTTATAACGGTGGACTCGTGTCCCTAAGTGTGGATGAGGAATTCCAGAATCCCTTCTAGGAATGTCTGTCAGCAGAGATGCTGCCAGCAGATGGTGCAAGCATGTGCAGGTCGGGTTTCCTCCTTCCTCTGCTTCCAGGAGTGAGTGACAGCTCTGGGCGATGTTATTCCGACCTGAGAACAGAGATGGGGGGGGATTTTGTGTGCATTTTAATTTTGGTTATGGTTTGCAATGCAGCACCTGCCTTCTGATGTGAATTCCAGCCCCTGGTAGCAAACTGCCTCTGCTACCAGAGAAGCTCTGGATCCATATTTATTTCAAACAGAGCAGCAGGCTGTGAGCTGTGGAAGAAAATCTGCACAGACAGGCAAAAACTGGGGGAAACACCCTTAGGATGCAGCAGCACCACAAACAGAACATCCCCTTTTTTCTGCAGCTTTGCTTTCGGAGAGATCCAAGGAGAAATGTTCTGTTTCAGACCTGGTCACAGAACCCTCTTGGCCTTGGCAGATTTTCAGAACCACACGTTTATATCGTTATGAACGAATTAATCTGCTTTATCTCTACATTATGGGTGCAATTATTGCTATTTTCTGAGCTATCATACATGCACATGTAGCTCTAGGAAGTTCACAGATCACATCCAACTGTGTTTTCTCCTAGGAGGCAGATAAATGAGAGCCAAGGCTGTGCTATCAGTGGCTAAATACCTTCACCTCCAAACCTATAAACTCTCCCACATGGAGGAACTTGGAATGGTTTGTGCACAGACAAGCTCATGGTTTGTGGCTCAGGCCTCCAAGCTGATATTTGCCTTCTGCAGCTGAAATTGAAGGAGCTCCTCGCAGGCTTTCCGTGGAGTTTACAGAACTGCAGCAATTTCTGATTTATTCCTTCCTGCCTCCCCTAAAATCTGTATCTTTATGGATGCCAGAAAACAGCTGGCCACAGAGGTCAAGGTTTTTGGGCCAGGTTTTACTTGGCAGAGGCTGAAGCTGCTGTAAGTCCCCAGGTGGGAATGAGTTGCTCTGTGGCCCAAACTAGGATCTCAGCCCTGACAGAAGACAGTGGCTCTGCTGCTGCCTCAACCCCTCAGTCTGACATCAAATTGCCCAAACTCATCCTGTTTTGTTGCCAGAGCCAGGCACAGCCCTGCAGAGGTGCTGCTCTCACAGGGACTGGAGTTCTGCAGTGGCCAAATTGTTCTCACGTGCCCCGAGGCAGCAGCACGAGGTTAAAGGAAGGGTTCTGAAATGATTTGAGATGCTCTGAAAGCAGATGTAGCTCGTCAAGCAGCGATAATTCAAGGTTTGTGACGTTCCCAGGCTGCTTGCTGTGGGAAGAGTCAGATTTCCTTTCCTGTGGAGTAAAGCAAGTCGGACAATTTGTTCCTGTTTCTGGCTGTGAAAGGGCACAGAGTCTGCATGAACTGTGGGGATCACCAAACAATAAAATCCCTAAATATTCATTTCTGTTCCTTGTGCCTGAAGTCAGTCCTGTCCTGACGTTTTATAGCCAGTATTCTTATTAGTCTGAATGGTTTCTTACCTTTTTCTGTGTGGGGAATTTGACCAACAGTCCTATTCCTCGGGAATAAAATGGGTTTTACCCGGCGTGGGCTGCAGAACTTCCCACCCCGAGGTCCCCGTGTGATCCAAGCCTGCTGAAAGAGCACATTGTCTGCACACAATTTGCACCAAAATTCACAGAATAATTCCAACAATACCAGAGCCCTGACAGATTTATAGACCTATCACTGATAGGGCTGCAGGCTCTGGAAATTGATTTATATGATTCAGCAACAGCTAAAGGTTGGGGAGGTTTTCCCCTGCTGGGAATCGTGCTCTGTACTGGAGTCTGCCTCCAAGACTCCAGAAATCCCATCTCTGGGGAATCTGCTCCTTCCAGGCATTTCATGTGGTTATTTTTGGCTATGCCTGTGAAGATTTCTGGTCTCCCAGCACAGCTATTTTTATAACACATGGCTGTGAAGTCCATAGTGTTGGACATAATTTGATTTTGTACACTGGAGTGCCTCAGGACCCTACGTAAGGAATCACTGCCTCCTGCACCTGCTGCTTCTTTGGCCTGTGCCTGAAACACTCCTTTAGTGTATGGAGTGAAGCTTCAGAGCCTTCTAGACAACAGTTCCTTTATGGATCGTGCTAAGCTGCCATAAATATTTAATTAGGTGTTACTGTGGGTTTGCAGAGATACAGAAAAAAATAATCCCCATTTCCTTACATTTAAACAGAACCTTTTCCTGCTGGAAAAATTTCCCCACGTTAAGCACTGACAGGGAGCTGTATTTTAAGAGGGGGCATAAAAACCTGAGAGGATGAGAGGCTGGTGAAGAGGAGATTTGAGGGAGCTGAGGGTTTTTCCTCAGTGGGAAGGAGCTGCTGGATGGCAGGTTTGAGATGGAGCTGTGTGGGTGTCTCTGAGGCAGCACAGCTCCATGTCAGGCTGGTGGGTGAAGCTTCTTCCCAACCAGGGCAGCTCCTGCTTCCCGAAAATAAATCATGGCTTCAGGGGCATTTTGTAATGAATCAGCAAAGCAGGCTGTCCTGGGCATCCAGGGGGTGCCACTGCCTGGGTTCCTCCCTGTGTCCCAAACTTTTGGATACAAGAACGACCTGGACTGGGATTACAGCTGGTGAACTCATCAGAGAAAGGTGAGAGAGAAGAAAGAAGAGGCAGAAGTGGAACTGTGTTGCCTAATTAAAAAAATCAATCAACTGACAGACCTGCAGCTAAGATTTCACCCCAGTTTTCCGTCCAGGTGGCAGAGGGGAAGCTTAAATATCACTCAGAATGTCTCACAATTATATTGGCTTTGTCTCTCAAAGCCAGAGAGAACTAATTTAGAGTGGAAATTAAAAATGACACATGCATGGTTTGGTCAAAATAACGATGATGGGGAATTAGGGAGCAATTTGTGAGTACATTAAGGGAGAGAAATTATTTAGAGCAGAGTAAGGGTTATATGTAGAAATTACCAGCAGAAAAAGTAAACCAGGAAGTTTTCATTTTAATTTTAAAAATCCAGGAAGCAGACCTGACCCTGAGCCCTGCTGGGCTACACAGCAGCTCAGCACAGACCCCTTTAAGGGGGGGGGGGGGGGGGGGAATTTAATTTGGCTATTAAAACCCCTTTAATTTGGGAATTGTCCCCACACTGTGTGAAAAGAGCAGGTAAAGCTCTTCCAAACGAGTGCTGAGTGAGTATTCTGAGAGGTGTTGGGCTCACCTATGTACTGCTTGGGTGGCAGATGCATTTGTGTCCTAAAATAATGATTATACCTCTGGAAACTGAGCTGGCTGCTTCATTAGCCAAAAGAAAAGTAACACACAGACCAAAGCCCCATAACCACCATGAGAAATGCTGTGTGCACTTCCAGTCCCCCAGATTTGCTCTGCAAACATCCCCCTTCCCTCCTTCCCTCAGGTACTGCCCCTGGAAAGTCAAACCACGAGCCTGGCAATGTCCCCAAGCCTGGCTTTACCCCCAGATCTCAGCTTCCGATGTCACTGATGGCGTTCCTAGGCACGAGCACTCCCGGAGTTCAGCTAACACGAAATGAGGAATTACCTAACGTGGACTTAGACTCTCAGACTGTAAAACCCTTGGATATAAACAGTCTTCCCTCGTGTTTGCTGCAGCAGATTGCACAGCACGCACTGGGCAGGGCAGACCTCAGCTGGGGAGAGCAGCCAGGGTCACAGCACCTCTGGATCACAGCAGCCTGCAGCACCTGGAGCCCTGCCCTCGGAGTTTATTCCAGCCTGGAATCCAGCCCCAAGGCCCAAACGCTCCCAGATTTTCCCCTTACAACCCCGGGTTTGACTGCCCAGCACCTCCCAGCTGCTGCTGAAGTGACTCCTCAGCCAATGCCTCAAACCACTGATGCCTCAGGTTTGGCTTTTATATTTTCCCATTCTGAGCTGCTTTAGTGTGTGGGTCTGGGCTTCCCATCAGGGGATGCTGAGCTCTCTGCACAGAGCAGGGACACAAAACAATTCCTGCTCCAGCTGGGCACCAAGGACAAATGACCCAAAGCTCAGGCCCAGGAGCACAAACAGCGTGGGCTGGAGAGAGAAAAACAAGCAGGATGGGAGTGCCTGGGCTAAAGCTGGAATGGGACAATGAACTGCAAGGTGCAAATGGAGCAGAGCTGATCCCAGTGAGAGCCCCCGGGAGCGCTCGTGCATTTTGGGACCATTTTGGTTCCTCTTGGCTGCAGCCCTGGCTGGGCTCTGGTGCTGCCCAAGGTGGATCCATGGAGGAGATCCTTTCCATAAATCCCTGCTTTATTCTGTGACTCTGCCCAGCCTCTGCTCTAGGGCAGCCCTCACAAGGCATCAGGGGCAGCATCACACAGACTTAATTAATCACTTTATTAATCAGCCAAGCACTTCCAGGACCTCTGGGCACCACCCACCTGGATAAGATCCTTGTCTCACACAAAAGAGCCTCTGTAGTCCTGAGTGTCTATTAACTGCAGGGACCTCGGGCAGTGTTTGTTGAGAGGAGCTAAAGTTCACATGGGCAGAGAGAGCTGCGGGGGAAATCCATCCATCCATGCTCAGTGGGAATGCAGCATCCCAACAGCTTCTGGGGAGCTCTGGGGATCCCACAGGCCAAGGAAATAAATCAATATATTCACCTTGGGAACCTGAGCCCTGCATGTGCGTGGATATTTCACCTGCAAGAGAAATCAAAGGCTGTGCAGGAGCACGGCCGTGACTGCTGGAATATACACAATTCCTTCCATAATTCATACGAGTATTTAGGGATAGTGACCTGCTGTAAGAATTCATTTATGCAGCAGCAAAAAAAAATCTGAAAATATTGCAAGACTGCAAAAAAAAAAAGTTATTTTTGTGGAGTTCAGTTTGCTTTAGTGCTTAACAGGAGTGCCACGGCCAGGGCAGGCAGCAGCAGCTGGTCCTGTGGAACTTCAGCTTTTGAGCGCTCAAATTTGGGGTAATTCACCCCAAAACCCACATCTGGGTATTGCCCAAAGCCAGTTATGCAGTTAACCCTATAAAATATCTCATGTGAATGAACCTTTCAGTTAGAAAACCTGTATGTATGAGCAACGTGCATCCTTTATGTACAGCCGGGAGGTCCTGCAGGGGCCACTTTAAAGAGCAGAACGCAGAAATCCACAGCGTTTTCCCACATTCCGTCTTTCTTTAAGCGTGGCGACCCCTAAGGCGCCGGTTTTGCAGCCGTAACAGCCTCAGCGATAACTGCTGTTCACTGCCCGGTGCACAGGTGTGCTGGCGGAGCCTCTGGGCCGGGAAGCGCTGGGAATTCCCGCTGGAATGTGCGGTTTTTACGGGAAAAGCGCGGGACGGCTCCGCGGGGCCGCTCTCGGGCACTGCGGGCCGGGCCCTCAGGGCGGGGGGGGCGGGAAACGGAACCGCCGCCTCTGATTGGCCGAGCCGCACAGAGGGCGTGGTCACAGCGGGACCAATCCACCTCCCGCCGGCGGGGGGGGGGGGTTAGAGGGCTCTCCCCACGCAAATGGTACAGCCCGAACCCGAGCCCTTTGGCCGGGCCGTTACCAGCGCCCGCGCGCGCCCAGCCAGGACCCACAGCGGGCTGCCCGCCGCGCCGCCTGATGCGGCGGCGGCCTTGCGGGGCCGGTGGCGGCGCCGCGGCGGCGCCCGGCCGCCGCCGGTCCGTCCGCCGGCTCCCGGCCAGCCGCCCCTCCGCCGCTCGGCATGGCTTTGGTCCGCCGGCCCGCCCGGGCGGCGCGTTCGGTTTTTCCGGCGTTCTCGCGGGGCGGCCGCCGGCAGGGCGGGCGGGTGGGGGGGGGGGGGGGTTGCGGCGCGAGGCGGGGCGCGCGCGGGGGGGGGGGGGGGGGGTCCTCGTCGGCGCGCGGAAAAAAACGCGCCAAGTTCGCTGACGGTATCCCCCGCGGTCTCCATGGCAACGGCGCGCGGGAGCGGGGCCGGCATGTAGCGGTGAGTGAGGGGGGAGCGGCCGCACCGCGGCCTCGGGCCCCGCCGGCCGCGGGGAACATGCGGGGGGCGCGGGGGGGCGGCCCGAGCCCGGGACGGGGGGCGGCGGGTCCGCGCTCGGCCCCCTCGGGGAGTAAATGGCGCCTGGTGTGCGCGTGTGTGTGTGTGTGCGCGCCAGGTGTGAGCGCCCCGGCCGCGCCCCGCAGGAACCATGCCCGGCGTCCTGCCCGGCGACAGCGCCAGGGCCAGCCCCTCCAAGAAGAACAGGCTGTCGCTGAAGCTCTTTCAGAAGAAGGAGGCGAAGCGAGTGCTGGATTTCGTCGAGGCGCAGGAAAATGAGCCGAAGGGCGCGGAGATGTGAGTGCTGCCGCGCGGGAGAAGTTTCTGTGGCGATGCTGCGGCTGCGGCTGCTCCGGCCATCGCCGCTCCTTTCGCTTTCGTCTTCTGGCGCAAATAACGCGCTGCAGCACGCGCTAAAGCCAATTAACGTGCGCTGCCGTTAAATTAACGTTAAATTAACCGTCGGGGCGGGTTCGGCAAACCGGGCGAGCTGTAACCAATTTTTTTAAGAAAGCGGCTTTGCCGCACCGGGGATGTTCAGCTGGCACAAACTTTGGGATCGCTTGCCGAAGTTAGTTTTTTAAACCTGTTTAATCACTGTGACCAACTTCTAATAACTCTTTTAAGGGAACATCTTTACTTCTGCTGCAATTTGCCCTTTTGATATTTTGGATTTTTTCTTTTGGTGCTTAGTTGGTACAAACTTTGGGATCTCTCGAAAAACTTGCTTTGCTTCAAGTTAATATAAGTAGTTATTGTGTCGCTGAACTATTTATATTAAAATTTAATTTCTGCAAAGTGAGCTTTAATGAGAATATGTAGGATCTTTAATTGTGGGGTTGGCTTTTCAGGCCCTAAGCAAAACCATTTCATTTCTGATGAGGGGATTTAAGTGGGAAAAAGAAAATTATGGTCAGTTAGAAATAGTTGGAGAGTTTAAAATTTGGTTCTGTTGTGTCATTACAGTGTATTAGTCACTTTTAACAATGTTTAATAATAATGATAATCAGTGTGTAGTGTGTCAGGTTTATTGGTTTCTTTTTCTAGATTTTTTTTTTTCTGGTTTTATGCTTTAGCTTTGCACCCAGAAATGAAGTGATGTGACTGGAGCAGGGGACAATGTAAAAATACATTCTAGGCAACATTTTTTCTGCCTTATGAATGAAGAAAGAACATACAAAATTATTTAAATATGAAATTTTTGATCCATTAGATCAGTCCCCTGCTATTTGATGTGTTGGAACTTGGAGCACATTTTCCTCCTGTGTGGTTTTGGGGGGGTTGCTGAGGACTCAGTGAATTCAGACACACTTTGGCAGGGTTTAGCCCTGCATGTGTCAGTGCTGAATTCCCTTTAGGTGGGGAGAGATGCAGGAGGGGTTTTTCCAGTGTCTCTTAACCCATTTCTCTGTTTCCCAGTGACCAGGTGGTTCCTGCAGCACAGCCCCCCTCCCTTGTCAGCTGTGAGAAAAAAGACAACATGTTGCCTTTTGTGGGCTTGAACAACCTGGGCAACACCTGCTACCTGAACAGTGTCCTGCAGGTGAGGCCGTGTCCAGGGGGGCTCCAGGAGGGAGATTTTGGTCAAGCACAAATGGGTGAAATCAGTTTATTCTGGGTGCACTGTAAAGGGCATCTCATTACAGCAGGGAAATAAAGATGCTGCTGCGGGAAATGTGTGCCCTGTGGTTGTCCTGATTGGGAAATTCTTCAGTTTCCATACTCAGGGCTCCTCCCTGCTGTGAAAAATCCTGGATCTTTGTGTGCCTGGGGAGGTGCAGAGCTGTGTGGATTATAAATGTGCATTTATGTGTGGAATAACTTCTTACTCCAGTTATTCTCGTGTTTTCAACTGTTGCTTTCAGGTATTATATTTTTGTCCTGGTTTTAAAACTGGAGTAAAACATTTATATAACATTATTTCAAAGAAGAGAGAATCTTCAAAGGATGAAGGAGAGCAAAAGGCAGAAAAGGTAACAAATCCCCACGTGTTCTTTATTTGTAACCTTGCAGGCAAGGCTGTCCTGAATGTAGGGAAAATTTAACTGATTTCTGTTCTTAAGAAGCTTTTCAGCATTGTTTTCTACACTGTTACTTAAGGTGAAGATGTATTTGAGTGGTTTTGAACTTCAGCAGAAGTTTTAAAGTCTAACAGAAGAAATTTGAGGAAGATACCTGACCATGCTTCTGGCACAAAGATAATTATGATACAGTGCCTGGAGCTGATGGAAATGGGAGTTTGGACAAGGATGGTTTGGGATTTTATGACTAACTGGGCTTCTATGTTTGTCTCCTACTTGGAAAAAAAAACCAAAATACTGTTTTTTGAAACCCACCTGCCTCCCATAGCAGACAAAAAATCCAGCCAAATATAGAAAACCAAGGGAGGGGAGGAGAGAAAAATGTTAATTTGTGACCAATGTAACTGTGGCAAGTGTTCTTATTCCTTTTACATTGTTATTGCAGGGAAGCTGTAAAGAAGATCCCTTGGCAAGTTACGAGCTCATCTGCAGTTTGCACTCCTTGATCCTTTCAGTTGAGCAGCTTCAAGCCAGTTTTCTCCTAAACCCAGAGAAATACACGGATGAATTGGCCACTCAGCCCCGGAGGCTGCTGAACACCCTCAGGTACAAATCCCCTTCAATGCTGACACAATTCTGTCCTGACATTTCCAGGCCATTACATTGCCCAGCTTTAGAGGGTGGTGCAAGGTAGATGGCCTTAAATTTGACCTTAAATTTTTGATGGCCTTATAGAGGCAGCAAGATTTTTGTACTTATTGTTGGCATTGGAAATTTGAAAATAAATTTGAATTTTGTAAGGCTGTAATGCAGAAGGGGTTTAAAACAGTGCTTAGGTACAGAAGTGTTATTAAATTACAGAGAGGTTTGCGTTGGAAGGGACCTTAAAACTTGTCCAGTTCCACCCCTGCCATGGGTAGGGACACTTGCAGGGATGGGAAGGATTCTCTTGCAGCTGAGGAGCTCCACTGCTGGGTGTAAATCCTTAAGGCAGAACCTTCCCCCAGCTCTGTCACAGAGAGGACTCCTCTGTATGCTTGGAGAAGATCCTCCATGACTTCTAAATCCCTGATTTCAGTCTCAAATCACAGTCCCCAGTTAGCAAAGGATACCAAACCCTCATTCTTTGCTCCTCCTTTGCACAGAGAGCTGAACCCCATGTACGAAGGGTACCTGCAGCACGACGCCCAGGAGGTCCTGCAGTGTATCCTGGGGAACATCCAGGAAACCTGCCAGCTGCTGAAGAAGGAAGAGCTGAACAAACTGCCTCTGGAAGAGCCTGCAGCGAAACTGGAGGAAAAACCCAACCAAAACTCTGAGAGCAATGGGTCTGTCAGCCCTGCTGAAGAGGAGGATCCCACCCTGGGCAGCCACGGCGGAGACATGGCCAAGGAGAAGCTGCTCAAGGCAAACGGGAAAAGGAAAAGCGACGCCGAGGGCGGCAACGCCAAGAAAAAATCCAAAGTATCAAAAGAACAAATTGCAGCAGAAGAAAATCAAAGGCAAACCAGGTCCAAGAGGAAAGCCACGGGAGAAAAGATGGAAAACCAAATGGATGCCATTGCCAAGTGTTCCGGGGAGAGCGAGAGCGCCAAGCCCACGCAGAAAAAGTCGCGCCTTAGGTTAAACTGGTTAAAATCTTCCTGCAAACAGCCCAGTATTCTATCCAAATTTTACAGTCTAGGAAAGTTAACTACAAACTTGGGATCCAAAGAGCCAGGGAAAGAATATGACTGTGAGTTCGAAGAGTCAGCTGTCAAGTGTGAAAATGGTGACAGTAAAGAAGAATATCATGAACCAGCGTCTCCCATGGAAAGCCATCATGGAAAAGGAACTGAAAAAGAACCAAAAAAGGAAGGTTGGTGCACAAGTGGATGGGCTTAAAATTAGTAGGATTAAGAAAGTACAATGCGTGGGAAGTCAGCCTTCAGACTGCACAGCCTGCAGAGCTCTAAACACAAAATTAGATTTTTCAGGAATTGAAGATGATTTTTAGGAAAGATCATTTATTTTTATATGTATGTGTTTGTAGTTTTTTTTCTTTTAGAACTTGACCTGTTTAGCTTAGATCTCGAGGCATTTCTCTTAATATTCTGTAATCATTGTACAATATGTATAAAAAAAGGCTGAATATTACCAGGTTTGTATTTACCACTAATTTTTGTCATCCACAGAAAGAGCAAGTGAATTCAAGACGTAAAGGGATATTTCTGGCAGGAGCAAACAGAACCAAGCCCCACTAGCTATGGTTTTACAAACAGTATCCTCTTTTTCCCTTCCAGTTCCTTAATCTTTCCATATTCCCAACCTTCCCAAGAACCAGGAAGGACTCAGGATGTATTAAAGATCTAATCTATTTAGATCTAATAGATACCAATTAGAAATGCTAATTGGCTGGCAGGTCTGGATTTTGTTTATGTCAATGAAACAAGATACATGTTGAGGGAAGGGCCTCAGTATGAATCCAGTACTTACTAATTTGGAACTTTCCACCCACCAATTTTTTATAAAAAATTGAAGGAATGAAGAGTCTTTTGAGCTGTGCATTTCTTCTGCAGATTTGGCCAAAACTGGCCAATAAATTTAGGAAGGAAATGACTGAGCATGAACAGAAACGAGGCAAACCCACAGTGTGGTGCTCCTTGAGGAGGTCAGCAGTACATGCTAAGGAGTCAGAGCATTGATGACAACCAAATATTCCAAAACGTGATACTGTCACTCTTCAAGTACAAAACAAGGGCCCAATCTTAGAGCAGAAATTAAAATTTGAGGCCCAAGAGACAGAAAGTCCTTATTTACTTACAAGCAGGTGATACCATGGAAACTGCTCGTGATTTGTTTTGCTTTTTAATTCCTGTTGAGCTCTCTAAAAGGCCATGGCTGTAACAGTGATTTTCTGAGGATAAGCAGGTTCTGAAGGGGCTCTGGAATGAAGTGCCCCTTGCTCAGGGATGTGCCGTGTACTCTCTCCAGGTACAGAGCTGGCTGTCTTCGAGCTGGTGGAGAAACTCTTCCAGGGCCAGTTAGTGCTGAGGACGAGGTGCTTGGAGTGCGAGTGCTTCACGGAAAGGAGGGAGGATTTTCAGGACATCAGTGTCCCAGTGCAAGAAGATGAACTTTCTAAAAGTGAAGAGAGTTCTGAAAGTAAGTAATTCCCTCAAAGAAAAAGGGCTGTGAGATGTATTCCTGCCTCAGCCAGCCGTGGGGAAGGACAGTGCTGCAGTTAGGAAGGAACACGGCTCCTGTTTGTGCTGGCTAAAATTAGAGGTTGTTATCTCCTGTCCCGATTTGCTTTAGACTTTGGAAACACGGTGCTGATAATGTTGGCAGATCCAGATAATATTCAAATTGTTCCAGATCTTAACACATAGCATGGACTGCCTACAATCTGTCACTTAGGCACCTGTTTTCCTGCTTATGAATAGGTACTTCCTTTGATTTGAGTCTTCCTTTTTCTTCTGGATAAGAAATTTTGCTGCTTTTTCTTCTTCTTATAAGAAATATTTATATTTTTTCTTAGAAATAAACACAAATCCAGCTTTTTTTTTCTTAGTTACTCTAAAAAAAAAGTAGTATTTTAGATTGTTATTTTAATAACATACATATTATGCTTGTAAATGTTAGTCATGTGGTCTCTTTCACAAATTTTATTGATCTATATGCAGCTTTTTAGCTATTTTCAAAAGGAAGCGTGCCAAAACCACATCTTGAAATGAGAATTTTAAGGGAATTAATTTTAGTTGCCACTGACTTAATTTGGAGCAGCTTTTCCTGCTTTTGCTCCCCGTTTTGCTGAAGGATTCAGAGGAAAATGTGCGGGGTGATGTTCATATGTGAAGTGCTGCCGACAGCGGGTGATCCTGTCAGCAGTGTGAGGGTGGCAGGGGAGGCAAAACGCAAGAAGTGAGAGGGAACTTTCTGGTTATTTTGGGGGTTTGCCTTAATAAGTGAAATTCTGGTCTCATACAAGCTCTCCATTTCCAGACATGGCAACAAAATTGTGCGATCTGAAACGAGCTTTGGAAAAATCCTAATTTTGAGTAACGGTAGCCATTAAGTGATGTTTTCATCCCTTCCTGAAATGCTCCAAAGATTGGAATACATCACATATTTCACACATACTGAGTGTTCTTTGCAGTCTTGCAGGTTTGGAGTGGTCTGAACTTGACATATTTTGTTTTGTTGCTCTTCTGGCGGGATGCGTTGGAAATGTAAATATTGGCATATCGATGAATACAGTGATTTTCTCTTCTAGTTTCTCCAGAGCCAAAAACAGAAACGAAGACTCTGAAATGGGCAATTTCCCAGTTTGCCTCAGTGGAGAGGATTGTGGGAGAGGACAAGTATTTCTGTGAGAACTGCCACCACTACACGGAAGCCGAGCGCAGCCTTTTGTTCGATAAAATGCCCGAAGTGATCACAATTCACTTGAAATGCTTTGCTGCCAGTGGCTTGGAGTGAGTATGCATTGCCTGTCTTACCAAACAGGGTCCTGCAGCCAGGGAAGTCTTACCCCAAGAGGTGGAAATGCTTTGG
Source organism: Vidua macroura (assembly GCF_024509145.1). Taxonomy (NCBI): domain Eukaryota; kingdom Metazoa; phylum Chordata; class Aves; order Passeriformes; family Viduidae; genus Vidua; species Vidua macroura. The sequence continues at coordinate 30,547,520 of NC_071579.1, forward strand.
AATGTTTCCAAAAGATTCCCAGATTGGAATTAAATTGCTGGGATGAAGCCCTCAATACCATAAAGGCTCTGTGTTGTTCCAGGTAGTGGCAGAAATTACTTCCAAAAAAATGGACTTTTGGGAGACTCCTTAACAAAAAGTTTTTAGCTGTACTTTTAGAACATCCTGATATTTCTTAAAACTTTATTTATTTTAAATATCCCCTTATTTAAGGGGATATTTAAGTTGTAAGTAAATAAACTGAGTTCAGAGGCAGTTTTAAGTGCTTTACCAGAACAAGTAACGAGAACAAATCTTCATTTTATGGTCTGATGTTGTCTCTGCCTGAATATGACTACTAAAAAGATTAATGTGAATAGGGAAAAAAAATTAATCAGGAGTTAACACACTTTGAAGAGCCAACACTCATTACCCCAGAATTAACCAATTCCTTTAAGCAGACTTTGGTCTCTACCTGAATGTGAGCACTGATATTTTGGGGGAAAAATAATAATCAGATAAACATTTTAAAGTGCTAATATTAAAAGGAAAAAAAAATCAATTACGTTAAAAACACAGTAGTATCAGCATCATTGATATTCAATTACCAATTAATCAGTTTGGTATTGTAATTGTAGCAATCCTTATGTTTTGAAAGAAGTTGTGGGAGTGTTTGTTTTTTTTTTTTTTAATACTTAGGAATTTAGGGATTTTCTTTGGGATGAGAGAAAACAAAGAAAAGTCCATCCCCACAGCACTGTACAGGAATATCCAGGTTTCTGACAAAGCAGAAAGGAAATCTCTGTGTCTGCAATGACTTTCCATGCAAATCCAGAATCATAACATACTAAATTGTCTTTTCACTGATCTCCACAATATTTACTTAAATACTGATTTATATATACTGACTTACAGCTGCACACTTAAAAATCATCACAGTTGAGTGGGAAACATGAAAATTATCTTCCATTTGCTCCCATATTTCCTATTTTCCTGTTTCCATGAGGAAGGACCTGCAGTTAACCAATCCTCTCCTGCCTCACTCACCCTCTTCTGTCCTGGCCAGCTTCAGGTCCTTGCTCCAAAACACTCAGACCAATTTCCAGGTCAGAGTGAATCCAGTCTCTTGTGGTTTTCCTCATGTGTCCTCTCAGTCATTCCATAAATTTTCTGCCAAGGGCTACCAGTCAGAGATTAAGGAAGTCAGAGTGGAAAACCTGACAGAGAAACCTGTGATGAAGCTGAAACTCTTTAGAATAGAGTTTCTTGATTTTTGGGTTGGATGTTTTGTTTTGGGCAAAACCCTATCATTGCTAAAAGTAGTAACAAAGTCTTCTACTGGCTTTAAACTTAATTTTTTTAAGATAAGAATCTTCAGACAACTTTTAGCTCCCACAACAATTTGGGAATCTGGTCTGCTCAGTTTTCCTCTACTAAGTTCTGTGGTGACTGAGTTATAAATAAATGAGAAGTGAAGGGTACTGTAAATATGCAGTTAATAGGGATTTTATTAATATTTTCTAGATGCTGCTTTGCAAAGTGTTTTGTTTTAAAATAAAGCAGCCAGTTTGAAAATCTCCTTGCCTAGGGAGGAGTCATTCTCTTTGGCAGTTGTTGTGTGGGGAAAAATGCCAGGCCACGTGTGAGCAGGCTGTGAAGCTGTTTAGAAGGAATTTGTTAACTGGTAACATGTAATTAAGCATTTCCACTATAGAAATTTAACAATCTGTGAGAAAATCAGCTTTTTGTCTTGTGAAATTCAGTGCAGTGGGTAAAATGTCACTAATTTATGGTCTCAAAAGATGTGGCTGCAGAAATCAGGTTTGCTGTGTTTGAAGTGCATCAGTCAGAGCAGGCAGAGTACTTGGCATGCAATTTTTCTGTCTTCAGATTCTTATCATTAAGAAGAACAAAAAGCTAATAGGAAAAGATTTCCTCTCTTATTTCCTCCTCTCCAAATCTTTCTGATGCTGGATGTCATTGAGAAGAAAGGTAGAGCCTGCTTTTTCCTGTTTTCTGTGAAAATGATTGTCCCAGTGTGCTTGAGTGGAACTGGATTTGTAATCCAGGGTATCAGCCAGCAGTTCTGTGTTTCTTGACTCTCTTCTGAATATCTCTATTTCTGGCTGCTGCTAATTGGGATTTTCAGAAGATTTTAAGTTTTATTATTTCTGATTCTGTGCTCTTCTGTGTTCTTTTTGGTGGAGTGAAATGTGTATGGTGAGAGAGGTGTGAAGTGAGGTTTCACTGAACTGGAGTGACTGAGGATCTGTGTGTGTGCCACTGTGTTTGTTTATTTCTGTGTCTCAGGGTTCATGGCTCTGAACAGGAGTGAAGCAGAACCAAAATGAAATCCAGGAAAACAATAATCATAACTGCAGTTATGCCATGGCTGCAGTTTCCTTGGATTTAAGTTATTTTTTCCTATGATAAGAGAAATGAGATCTTGGAAAACCTCAGTTTTACAGGGCTTGTCTGTACTCCCCAGTATTTTTCCCTACAACACCCTCACAGTTGAGTAAGACTGAGTCATCCCTGGAATTTATTAGGACATCACAACCTATTGTTAAATAAAGGGGTTAATTGATCTGGGCTGATGCAATGTGTAAGTCATCAAGAGCAGAATCATTCAAGGAGGCTGATGCACAATGAAATCCCAACACTGACTTTCTCTTCAAATTCTGTAGAAGATCCTTATAATGAAAGGACTTTTTCCCTTCCTGGTTAATTTGTGTGCTGTGAACAAAATGTTGAATATTTATGGAATACTAGAGGCTTCTCCAAAGTAAATTAGCTACAGAATTGTTTGAAAAATTAGAATACCATAGGACAGCTAGTGAGGAATCACAGGTGAGCACCACTGGCACAGCTACAGTGCATTGAGGGGAGCTGAGGAAAATTAGTCACAATCTCTAAGTGATACTAAAGCTACTTGAAAGTAAAATAAGTAATGCTTTATTTAGTAAATGACTCTTTCAGGAGGAGAAAAAAACAAACCCAACCCTGCTTGGTTCAGCCTTGGCTGTTGAAGAGGTTTTTGGTTTGTTTTTGAAGAGGATGGTGAGAGAGAGAAAGGGGGTGTTTGTGCAGAAATAGGAGCAGGAGTGATAACAATCAGCTGAACCTTTATCATCATCATTTAAAAATTATCTTCAGCTGATACTTTAGAAAAGGGGGATCTCAGAAATAGTTAAAATTTAGTTTCTGGGCTGTAAGATTTAACATTACAGTCATAAAAATGCCTTTCCTGACCAGGGGTGCTAGTGCTGAGCCAGGGCAGCAGGGAGCAGTTCCCATCATCCGTATCTTTGAGGAGAACGGCTATGGCTGCACCTCTGGGCCACCTGGAGTGGTTTCTGGGAGGTGCTGTGGCACGAGGTGTAAGCTCTGTGTCCCTTGCCAGGTTTGACTGCTACGGGGGCCTGTCCAAGATCAACACGCCGCTGCTGACGCCCCTCAGGCTGTCCCTGGAGGAGTGGAGCACGCGGCCCACCAACGACACCTACGGGCTCTTCGCCGTGGTCATGCACAGCGGCATCACCATCAGCAGCGGCCACTACACGGCCTCGGTGAAGGTCACGGACCTGCAGAGCCTGGAGCTGGACAGGGGCAACTTCCTCCCGGAGCCGGGCTACGCCGCGCTCAAGCCGGAGCCGCTGACGGAGGAGGAGGCGCGGGCCGTGGCCGAGGACTACGACGACGGCGAGGTCTCCTTCAGGCTCAACGGCGCCGCGCCGCCGGGCAAGGTGCTCAGCAAGAAGAACATGGAGGCCGTGGGGCTGCTCGGGGGGCAGAAGAGCAAGGCTGACTGTGAGCTGTGTGCCAGCAAACAGCCCAACCCCGAGAAGCTCCTGAGCCTGGCTCCCGAGCCCCGCAGCGAGCCCAGCGCCGAGCCCAGGGCGGAGCAGGGCGAGCCCCTGGGGCTGGGAGCCAACGGACTGGAGAACAAAGCTCTCTACGTGCTCCAGAGCCTCAAGGAGTACGAGGGGAAGTGGCTGCTCTTCGACGATTCCGAAGTGAAGGTCACAGAGGAAAAGGACTTTCTGAATTCTCTTTCTCCGACATCGTCATCTACATCGACTCCTTACCTACTGTTTTATAAGAAAATTGTAGAGTGATGCTGGACTTGGACTGTAAATATTTGGGATTTGCATACACCTCTGGCTCTGATTTGCATCCAAACTACCTGGAAGCAACGGCTGTTTGTTTTTTGAAGCTACTGATTCTTCATCTTTCTGGTCTTTTTTTCCTTTGGTGTCAAGTGGCTCGACTTGAATTAACAAAACATGACACAGGACTTGACTCACACCATAACTTTTCTGCTGGAGAATAGTGCTCTGACCTTTTAGAAATACCAGTTTGTATAGATTCTAAACAATGCCTACAGCACCCAGTAGTGGTTTTAATGCAGCTCTAGGTCTCAGACATGCCTGTTGTATTATTAGCTTTTTTTTTTCTTTTTTTTACCCTTTTCCTCCCTTTTTTTTTTAAATAAAAGTTATTTGTATTCATACCCTGGAGTAAATGTATATTAACTAGCAAATTTCATCAGAAGTTGTGTATTTTTGTAACTTGGGAAGTAACACTTCATATTTAGTCTTTGGGTAATGGACGTGGTTTATTCTCCTGCTCCCGTTCTTTCCTGCTCCTTGCAACTTGAAGCACAAGGAAAAGAGTCTGGGAACCTTGTCCAGAGCATTGGAGGGAACTGAATTCATGGAAGTGTTTGACTGGTCTAATTTGCATCTTGCTGCATAGTTGTTAATGAGCAAACTGTAAATAGGTGTGATTAATACTACAAACCAGGGGCAGAGTGTAGTGTAATTAAAATAATTTTGTACTTTGAAGAGTGAAGCCCTCGAATCTGCATCTCTGTTTGGGGTGATTGGGAACTTAGTGGTGACCTTCTAACTGAAGTTAATTTGTACCTGGAGCTCACTGAAACGTGGGGGGAAAGGAGAGCATTTGGCTTTGATGCTTTGTTAAGAATGTACATAAGAAATAAAAAAGTTATGATCAGCATCTGAGACAAGCAGATCAGCCTGTTGTGTTTGGAAAGGGGAAAGCAGAAAGGGAAAGGGCTTTGGGAACAGTTACAAAAAGGCTGGGACACTATCTAAAAGAATTAAAGTGCTTTTAGAATACATTCTGTGGCTTTTAGCTGGTTCTTGAACAGTACCTCCTAATTTGAAGGTACTTTTGACTACAGTTGTGAGATTAAGGAAAAACATTGCAAAACCAAAACCATTTGCACTAAATCCTAGAGATGAAAATCCCAAATTGTCTGTCAGAGAATTGAAAGTGACTCCTATAAACTAATAATTAAAATCTTAACAAACATGACTCAGAAAAAGGGGATTGTTCAGTCTGTCCCAGCATGGATGGAATGACATCAAGTGTTACTGCAGGCTTTGAGCATGCCCTGGATATAATTCACCTTTTTCCACTACAAATTAATTTATTTACAGGAAAACACCTAAAAACCTCTGCCTAGTTAATTCTGCAATACTTAATTTTTACTATCTTTTATTATAATGTTGTATAAACATGGAGGTAAAGTCAGGAAAAATCGCTTTTAGTGCATTTTCCATGTTAGGTTTGACCTCTGATTGTTGTACAGGCCTTGATTTCGCAGCATAAAAAATCTGCAATGACAAAATACACTTTCCCTTTTCCAAAGCACTGCATCATAATAATAAATAATTCCAGAGTCTAAACCAAGAAAAAGCTACATTACAAAAATATCAGTAATCTTACCTTGCAAGGGCAGCTCAATCCCATTACAGAATGCAATTTTTTAGGCTTTGCTGAATTTCAGCCTGCAAATGAAAGTTTATTTTTCCACACCTGGCGCAAGACTTTATCTTTTTCATTCAACTGCAGCATCAGGAATGTTCCAAGGAAACAAAATACCATTATTTACACCAAAATAGGATGTCAGGAAGACTCAGCTGCCTTCCATCATCCCAGCACAGCTTGGGAGGAGATTCTTTGTGGCAGCTGAAGAGAAAACAGCTTCAGCTGGAAGATGCTGAATGAAAACCCCTCCTCTGGCACAGGGAGAGGGATTGGGGGTGGATTTTTGGGATATTCACTCAAGCACCACTTGCCACCCCCCTGAACTTGTTGCTTGTGATTCCTGTCCTGGAGTAGGACCGCTGTAAATTAAAGTTTCATCCTTTCACGGCTCCTGGGATTTGTTTGCACTGTGTAAATATTTTTAATGCCTCTTCCTGTAAATCTCTTCCAAAGCCCTTCCCTGCTTCCTTAATATTTTCCATTCTGAGATTCCCTGACTCTTGTAGCACCTCCAAGGCCTTGTCAGCACCCCTGGGCTTTGCAAGAGCCTTGGAATATCCATGAAAAGTTTGGAATTTTCCTTCTGCAGGGAACTCCATGCAGGTGTTCCCATGCTCTGCCCTGTGACACAGAACCAATTCAGGATTATTCTGTTCCAGGGAAGCTTGCAGAGCCTGGCACACATAACACCAACCACTGTGCAGCTGTTGGGATAACAGAGCATGGGAGAAGTCTCCAAGGACCTAAAATAAGTAACAGGAAGGGGAAAAAAAAGACCCTCCCCACCCTAAACCTTCAGTGCTGCTGCAGAAGGGGGCACTTCATGTATAAACCCATTTTCCCTTCTATTTTATATATAAAGAGTATGTTTATCAAATTCAAGTTTTGTGTGTCTATCTGGTTTTTTATGCATATTTAAATATTTATGGAGAGAGAATAAATGTGTTTAATCACACACCACCTCTTCCAGGGGACTTTGTTCACCACAGAGAGGAAAAATAGTAAGGACAAGATTTAGGAGTTGTGGACTCAGCTCCAAATCTGATGTTTCCTCAAAGTGCAGTGTTAGACCTCAAAATATCTGCTGCAAAACACACCTTTCTTCACATAAACAGCAATGCAAAGAATGCTTTGCACCCTTTTAAATTGTGACACCATTTTAGGTGCTTTTGCCCTGTGAAATTAGGCTTTAAATTAAAACATGGACACAAAATGAGTTTAGTTCCATGGACACTGCTAATTCCAGGGGTGAGGAGATGCTGGGACCTCCCAGCTGCTGGAGATGTCCATGAACACACAGAAGTGAAGCTGAAACTTCCCCTGATGGACTGAAGGAGGTGAAGAGGTACCAAGCTGTGCCTGGTACTGTGGAATTATTCTTTGTTTGCAGCAAAAGAACAGGGATAATAAACAATCAGCACTTGGTTAATTAATGGTACCATGACTTACCTTGCTCTGAACCTTTTCCCCAAGGATGCTGAGCCCTGAAGTCCAAATGCACAGGGAATTAAAGTGTAAACATTCACATATTTAATAGTACCATCAAAATAACCATCAGCATCATCACTACATTAAAAACTTCCAAAATGCATTTGCGTATGGTCCTAATATAAATTAAATATAGGAACTAAAAGTAAAATAAATTTAACATTAGGTAATGCTATAAATAAAGGTAAATGCGTTTAGTGTACCTTTGAGTCATAAAAATGCCTTAAAAAACAGGTAAGTTTACAGCTCATCACCAATACTCTGGATACCACTGCCATGATGGTTTTTTTTTTTTCTTTTCAAACATTGAGAAGTCTACATTTGACAATTCAGAATGAATTTTTGGCCACTGAACACTTTGATGGAGGAAGAGGTGTGTGGGATGTCCAGGATGAAGTCCAAGTTTTATTTCACAATAAAACTTCTTTGATTCCCAGCGCTGATAACAAGGCTCTTTTTCTTTTCAAAACCTTAATTTTTTAAGTGCTTTTTTTTTTTTATTTTGGTTTTTAACTCGTTTAGATTTCCATTTTGCGAAGGCTCATCCTGCTGAAGGAGTCTCTGAGGGAGAGAAAATACAATGATGAGCTCAGATTTTCCATGGTGAAATAAGAAACCTCACCAGATGAATGACTCTGAATTGATTTCCAGAATTTCCTAGAACTGGTTACAACAAAAATTAAGTCCACTGGCATTAAAATTCGTTGCTTTTCCAAGGAATTGGGTTTGGGTTTGTATCTGGGATCATCCAGAGCACTGACAGAAAGTTTAATTCCTGTGTATGCACAGAAGCAGCACAAACATCTGCACAACTGAAATCATATTTAGATCTTTCAAACACATCCCTGAAGTGGAATTTGCCAGGAATACTTGGAGTTGGACTCAGTGATCCTTGTGGGATCCTTCCAACTCAGGATATTCTATGATTTTCAGGGTATTTTATGTCATACCTGTATGAGGCTCCCTGCACAGGAAGATGAGATGATAATTACCACACCAAAAGCATTTGTAGGGTTCCTGGCTGGGCAGGGAGGGAAACTCTGCTACTCCCACCATGCCAGCCAGGAAAATTTGCCAGGGAACAGCTGGGACACAGAGGTGGGGAGAGCTCCAGCATCCCAAAGCTGGGAAGGGAGGGAAAGGACCTTCCTGCAGCACTCCCAGCCAGAAACCCCCTGAGTTCATCTCCAGGAACATCCAGCCTTGCCCTGCTGCCAGGGAACTTCACAGGGGTCACAGATTCCTGCTGGGAACCACTCCTGGCCTGTTCTGGGAGCCACAGCCTGGCTGGAAAGTGACTGTACCCAAAATCCCCCTGCTCAGCCATGACCTGCACATGGAGGTTTTGGTCACCCCAAACCTGGAATTTTCCCAGACCACCTGGAGCACCCTGCCCTGGCACAAGGTGTCCATGGCAGGGGGTGGGACTGGATGGTGTTTAAGACCTTTCCAACCCAAACCTTTCTGCGATCCTGTGATTCCCACAGGGATTTTTATGTCCTGTCTCACACAAACCCAATCTCCAGCTTCCTGGTCTTCCAGCACCAACAATTTTCCCCCCCTGGAGCGCCTCATCCCAGTTTCATTGGGAATAAATTCCTGCCATGCTGAGGGTGGTTTTGCATCTAAAAAGAATGGGATGCAGGATGGAAACAAACAAAAAACCCCAACTGTCCTAGCTGAGGAACAGAAGGAACGTTGCAAACACCACCTACCACAGCTGCTGGGAAGGGAACGTGCTCTCAGGAGGGACAGAAGGGAAAAGGGACGGGCTCAGCCAGGAGAGCCTTAAACAAACGGATGACGCAGGATCCCGGGAAGTTCAGAGCCCTCAGTTTCACACCCTGTGCCCCAAGAGGAACCCCAAATATGCACCTGTGGCACGTGACAGGCAGCACTGCCTTGTAGAGCTGTGGGATCTTCCTGTTGATCAGGGGCTGCAGAGCCTCCTTGAGCCGGTGGTAGTTGCGCTCCAGCTCCCGCTGATATTCCTTCTGGTCCGGCCCGATCAGGCTCTTGTTCTTCCTCAGGGCATCCTCACACCTGCAACACAAACCCTGTGAGAGCTGGGCACGCAGGAAGAGCCCCTGGCCACAGGTTTGTTCATCCAATAGTACAAAAACAGCCACTCTGTCCCTCTGGGATCACAGGGAATATCCTTTGTCTTGTCTTTTGGTGATCAGCTGAACCACCTGGTGTCCAGGGGGCAAGGAGAGGGTGTCACATCTCCCATTTCCAGAGTGACAACTCCTTTTTTATTGTCATTTAGCCTCCAGTTACATCTTTCCTCTCTGAAGAGAAATGAAAACTCATTTCCACAGAGCCACTTCCAGTCCCAGAGGATTTAAAGACGGATAGAATCAGGAGAGATTAATAAATAGCAGCCTGGGATGTTCATCAAGAACTCTTCTGCTTGCAAAGATGTAATTTAAATAAAGGGTAGGAAAACAACTGTATCAGCAAAGCCATTTATTTCACAAGGAAAAACTATGCTTCCACTGGATCTATTTGCTCACAGCATTTCAATTATTTTGGTGGTTTTTTAAATTTCTTGGTGCTGTAAAAGATGCTGGGCTGAGCCTGCAGTGTGCATGACTCAAGGAAAGTAAAACAGCCAGCACATTTCTCCAGGGAATTGTGCCAGCATCCCTCCACTCTGCTTGGAGAAATTCACTTCAGAAAGAAATTTCATCTCCTGGCCACTCCAGCAGTTCCTCCTGACCCTGCCAGGCTGGGAGCTCTGGCCTGTTGTGATTTCTGGGACTCTTCACAGCTGAGCTGGGATCAATTCCTTCCTGCTAAAGGACCATGAAGGGCCATGAAGCCAGGGAGCAGCAGCACCAACAGGGAAGGGCTGGGCAGGTGAGGAATGAGCTGCACATGGAACCTGGGCAGGTGGAGGGACACCAGGACAGCCCTGGGTCACTGCACGTGTCCCTGCCTGGGGTGGCAGCAGCCACTGCACCTGGCAGGTGCCCTGGGGACCCTTTCCATACCTTTTGGTGAAGTCCTTGAAGCAGAGGCGGAGTTTGTTGTGGTGTCTGAAGAGCTTTGGATCGTTGGGGATTTCAGACAAGAAAACTTGTGCAACTTCTAATGGTCCCTTTAGGAGAAGAAGGACCACAGTGAGCTTCTGGAAATTGTCTGTCACATCCAATCACTGGAGAAAGTTCAGCCACACAGAAAACATCCACAAAACACAACATTTCCTTACACAAAGCATCCTAAAGAGCTGCAGCTGGGAAATCTGGTGTAAATCACCAACCTCAGTGACAACTGAGTCTCCTTTAGGCCTTGCTTTGTTTTATTTAAAACTCTGCTTTTGGAAAACAGTGTGAGAAACTGCACAGATTCTCCATTTGTTTTCCTTTATAAGGACTCCTGACAAAGTTTGCTCAACTCACAACTGAGGCAAAGTTTAAACAATGCAGATGGAAGCCAGGGAGTGTTTGCCAGCACCACAAACTCAACCCAGCACTCAGAACTCCAGCTGATTTTTATCCAGCTTGTGCACTGTGCTTTACTCAGGCTCCTTCAGCTTTTCCTCAGTTTTTCTCCACTGCTCTCCATTTTGTTAAAAATCCACAGCAGGACACAATCCTGCAGAGCCTGGCTAACAAAGGGAAAGTTTAGGGAAGAGGAGCAGGCAGAAACAACTGCAAGTGCCAGGAAGGAGCAGCAACTGAGGGAGGGATGTTCCTTCCCAGTTTCTTTCCACATTTTCAAGACTCTTACCCAAACAGCAAAATCACAGCTGGCCTAGACCTACCCTTAAGTGACCTTAAACACATCCCACAGACCAAACAGGGAAAAAATTCCAAGGGGATTGAGAAACAAGGCCCAAGGCTGTGCACTCGCAGAGTCCAGCTGGGAAATGATCCTCACCTGATTCACTGTGGTACCTACTGATCCCTGCAGCACCATCTGCAGCATCTTGGGGTCTGCAGGGTCTTGGTGGGTGGCAAAAGCCAATTCCTGGGTTTTCTTCTGCATGTCCTCGATGGCGACTTCGATGGGGGTCAAAATGATCTAAGCAAGAAGCCAGAAGAGGATTTTTGTTATGGCTGAGCTTGGCAACCAGGCACAGACCTCCAGGAACACCACAGTGGGGTGGTGCTGGAACACTGGATGCTGAGAATTTTAGACTTTCTGTGCTGACTAGACACTAACCCCCAAGAGAACACTGCATTTGACCTAAAACCATAAAAAAAGCTTCCAAAATTAAATAATAAAACTAGGATTATAAATATGTAAATTTTAAAAGTATATAACATCACATTATAAAAAAACTTAGAATTTAAAATTTTTAAATCTAATATATTTAAAAAAAAATAAAATTTTTAAACAAAAACTAATCCTTCTTCATAAATTTAATTATATAATTTTAAAAATCCACCTGATAAACTACAAATGTATGAAATGAAAAATAAAAATAATAATATTTATTATTCCTTAATTAAACAATTTATCCTTAAAAAAACATATTAAAAACTACAACTCCATTTTTAATGTATTAAAATACTATAAATTCATAGTATTTATAAAACTATAATAAACAATTATAAACTATTTATAAACAATTATAAAACCATAATATAAATTACGAAATAATAAACATCTTAATCCAAACAAAAAAATAGCATCTCACACATTTAATCCCAACCTTAAGAAACAAAAAAACAAAACAAAACAAAACCAAACAAACAAACAAATAAAAACCCCAAAAAATTCCACAGGGTGACACCACTAAGGGGTGGAGGATACCAAGAGGATCTCAGAAATGCATCATCTTGGCTTGGTGACATCAATAAAAGGTTTGATTTTTAGATGTGTTTCTGGGCACCCAGAGCTGTCTGAGATGTTTCTGAGCAGCACTCGTGTCCCTTTGGGTCGCTGCTCACAGCGTCCCAGTGACCACATCTGATCCTGCCCACCCTTGGAAAATTAACAAACCTCCGTTATCACAGAACCGTGGAATGGTTGGGTGGGAAGGGCTCTTAAAGCTCATCCCATTCCACCCCACCATGGGCAGGACACCTTCCCTAGACCAGGCTGCTCCAACACCAATCCAGCCCGGCCTGCAGAGCTCTCCAAGGACCCCTGCATGTACCAGGTCTGGAGGTGGTGGGGCAGCCACATCCCTAAACCAGTCTGGGCTTAGTTAGGGTTGAACAGCAACGGGGAGAAGTCCCAAGGAGCTCCTAGGGCAAGCTGGAACGGGAGCTGAAGGAGCCTCCCGCAGTGCCAGGCACCGTTTCCCACCCAGCTCCAGCCTCACCTCCTCCTTGTGGATGACGTTGATCCTGGTTTTGATGTAGGGGAAGGCGTGGGAGGTGGTGAGGATGGTCTTGCGCTTGAACTGCTCGTGCAGGTCGCCGTGGGCGCGGCCGTCCAGCGTGAAGGGCGTGCAGTACATGAAGCGCCGCAGGTTGTAGTTCTTGTCGAAGTAGGTGATCCTGTCCTTCATCTCGTACGTGTCGAAGTAGGGCTCCACGTAGGTGATCTGGATGTAGGCCTGCAGGGCCAGCAGGGAATGTGCTCCTCAGCTGAACTGGCCCAGCTGGAGCTGCGTCCTCCCAACACCACTGCACAAACTAGGGCTGGGTTTTGCTTTCAAAAATCCCGCTCACAGCGGAGGGACCGAGGTGCTGCCACCAGTTTGTGAGGTGGGTAAAGCACAGCTCGCTGTCCTTCCCTTCTCATGCCTTTCACATCATGGAATCATGCAATGGTTTGTGTGGAAGGCAGCTTAAAGCCCATCCAGCCCATCTGTACCACAGGCAGGGACACTTTCCCCTAAACCAGGCTGCTCCAGCCGGCCTCGGACACTTCCAGGGATCCAGGGGCAGCCACAGCTTCTCTGGGCACCCTGTGCCAGGGCCTGCCCACCTCACAGTGGATTTCTCCCCAGTATCCAATCTAAACTCTTCCTTGCCCTGCCCTGAGCCACAGTCCTGTTTCCCAGACCTGCTCCTGCTCTTTCTGCTACTCTTAAAGGATGTGGCACAGAGGTGACAAAACGCTGCAGCTGCACAAAAGCCCAGGAATGGCACAGCCCCGCCTTCCTTGCACCCAGCAGAGCAAGGCCAGCACAGCCTCTGTCCTTTCACCTCCTCCCTTCCCACCCACCACTACCAGGGCAGGGAAGGGAATGGTCAATTCTGCATCCCTTGCTGGAATGATTTTCCCAAACTCTCCTCCCAAGCAGTCACAAGATGCTCAGTACGTGGATTTTGTCGCCCACGTGGTGAAATTCAGGGGAGAATTTGTCCCACTGCATTTTCAGCCATTCTACCTGTTCTACCTCCACAGCTGCACTTGTGTCCTTACCTTGTTGGGATCAAGTTTACATTTGTCCACAGGGTTTGAGTCCTTGATCACTTCCAGCACATCTTCCCCAAACCGTTCTCCATAAAACCCCTACAACCAAGGAGAAAGGAAAAAAACATCAAATGCAGCCCTGATGGGGGCTGGGGGGCAAAGGCACACTCAGGGAGGTGAAGCTCCACATGCCTTTGACAGAATGTGATCTGCTGAACCCAGGAGAATTCCAACAGTCACATTCCAGAGGCAATGGGAAAAAACAAGCCCTGGAAAGCAGGAGAGCCTTCCAACAGTGCCTTTGTTCTGAACGAGGCATTTGGGTTTGTTTTGTGTCTGTGTGCAACTAAAATGGGTCATTTTGGGACCCACTGGTATTGGAAATGATAGAATGTTTAAATTTCAGGTAATAATTTACATTAACATTTAAATTAATTGTTTTAATCATAACCTATATATATATATTAATTATAAATACTGCATTACTCTTAAATTACCCTTTGCCAGCATTTAAAAACATTGCCATAACCTACTTTTGTGGGAGCACAGCCTGGGAAAATTAATGAAGCTTTAAGTTTTGATAAACCCACTCTGCTGTGCTTCAATGAACAAAGCCTGAGACAGACAGATGGACTGTTCTGGAAGGCAGAATTTATGGACCACAAGGACATCTTGGAGAAACCAGAAGATAAAGAAGAGACTAACAAAGACTCAGTCTATGCCTTGGGAAGACCCTACTGGAGGAAAAAGGTAATGGGAACACCACAGATTTTCAGGGAGAGTCTCTGATCAGGGAATTCCTCTCCTCCCACAGAGATGGCACCAGCAGGAGGGCAGGGGACACCAGCCCCAGCTCTCAGACACCCAAACTGCTTCTCTGAGGGGCTGTTCCTGTGAAACAACTGATGGGAAGCACTTAAACTTCCAGAGAAACCCTCTCACCTCCAGCCGATGGGAGATTTCAGCCAATTTGGTTATTGCAGGTTCCTTGTAAACAAACTCTTGCTCATCCAGGTCTCCAAACTTAGTTCCATAAAAACCAACTCGGAAGTAGGTGCCAAACATCCTCTTTCCATCCTAGGGATGGAGAAACAAGAGGTTATTTCAGGGTGGAGACATGCACACCCTCAAGCACGGCTGCAGGCAGGCTCCTGAATTTATGCAAAAAATTAAAAGAAATTAAAAAACAAGGGAAAAAAATTAGAAAGAAAGAAGGGAAAGACAAAAAAAAAAAAAAAAAAAACCACACCTAGAACTCAGCATGGATGCATTTAGCAGCAAACACCACAATGGAATTATAAACTAACATGGAATTCTATGGATCAGTTACGACCATTAGCCCAAACCTGCAATGACTTCTCCCAACCCAGGAGGAGCCTGGAGGTGCCATCGTGGAATTATGGAATGGTTTGTGTTGGGAGGGACCTCAAAGCCCATCCAGTGCCACCCCTGCCATGGGCAGAGACATCTCCCACTATCCCAGGGTGCTCCAAGCCCAGTCCAACCTGGCCTGGGACATTTCCAGGGATCAAGGGGCAGCCACAGCTGCGCTGGGAACTTGAGACTCCCCACCCTCACAGGGAACAATTCCTTCCCAATATCCCACCTAAATCTATTCTCTTTCAGCTTAAGAAGCATCAGATGTCTCTGAGAGGCAGCCAAAGGCAAATCCCTTTGTTGGGATCATTATCTGAGGCTCTCCAAAGCCTCTGCAGAGACCCTGCAGGGGTCAGACACCCCTGGGATCACCCAGCATGGATTCCCCCCAAATCCAGCCTCCAGGAATTGCAGGGTTGGGCCCAAGTCAATGTCCAGTTCAGTCACACACACACACACAAGTGCTTTTGAACCAGCATTCCAGCTGGGAGGTGTTACACTCTCTAGGAACTGTCTAGGAGAGAGGGCCAAAGTCACTCCTGGTGAAAGCAGATGCAATCCTGTGCCATGTACCTGCTTCCAGGGGAGCCAGTGGTGAATTTGGCCCCGAAACGCAACAAAAGGAGAGAAACAAGAAAGATTTTTTGCTGGAAAGGCAACGGAGAAAATCTGATTAAAAGAGAGAGAGAGAGAGAGAAGAAAAATGCTTTAAAAATTAAACACACCTTGCTTGTGTTAAAGAACTCACGCTGCATGCACAAACCAGGGATGCCTTTCAGCAAGAAACTCCAAAATGTTCACCTTTACTCTCATGAGAAAGTGTGATGCTGTAAAGGACACAGTGTCCCTGAGCTGGGTTAGGTTTTGGCTTCAAACAGCCCTTACAGGTGTCCTGGCTGCCAGGTTTTATTTTAGTATTTTGCTATGGCAAAACTGATCTCTTGTGGTGATGGTGAACACGATCTATGGAAGGCAAAGAGGATAAATAAGCCAAACTAAAATAAAAAAAATCCTTCAGGTAAACTCCAGACTGCAAAAACCACTGGCATCTCCTGGCTGGAGGAAAGTCTGGAGCATCCCCCTGGAGGTACCTGAGGGCCAAAAACTTCCACTTCAGAGCTGAACTCTGCCCTCCTGAAGGCACCTGGGGTCAGTAGCAGCCCTCATCCCAAAAAAGCAACACCTGGCTGTGCCCAGGCTGCCAGGAGCCTGCTCTAGAGCCTGTCCTTCTGGGAATCCTCCTGCAGAGGGGCTCTTTTCCAGCCCCACTGCCAGGGCTTTCTGCACACCACAGGATCCCAGGAGCCCTCCCAGGGTGGGAACTCCAGCTGCAGAGCTGCTGCTGTTTTACTGATGTTGCCATTCCCTGGACTCCCTGTCTTTGCCCAGTGCCCATCTCTCTGGATCCATGCAGGATTGAGCTACTGAACCCTTTTTTCCTCATCACTACCTTTTCAAAGCCACAGTTTTGGGTAACGTTATCCACACTAAAACCCCTCAACACCCAGCATTTCCAGCTTCCAGCTCACTGTCACAGACAGAAGGTTCTGACTCCAGGGCTCCTTTCTCAAAGTCCTTCCCAAGGCAGCACCTGGTGGAAGGTGGGGCTGGAACCTGATCTCTTTAAGGTATTTTCCAACCCAAACCATTCCATGACTCCGTGCGTGCCTGGGGGGAGCTGCCACATGGATCAGCTCCCCAGGGCCAGCACGAGGCTTGGCCATGCTCCATGGGCAAGTTTGTGGGATCCTGCCCCAAGCCTGGCACTGGGTGGTTGAGGACACACTGATTTCTAATTAATGAGCTTTCTCCTTCCTCCTGGGCCAGGGGTTTCCAGGGTAGGAAGCATTTGCAGAACCAGATCCCTACAAATGAGTTTTTGCCACAGACACCTGCCCAGGCAGCCCCTTGTTACAGGCAGGGTAAAAATGATAAGGGAGGAAGAGAATGCTGTCTGTTGATCAGCAAAAAAATCACTGAGGAGTCCTGCTGGCATGTACCAAAGGCATAAAATAAAGAGTTTTGGAGCACTGGGGAGCCCCAGGAGTGGCAGAGCTCCAGGGAAGCCTGGTGAGATTCCCTGTCCCTGTGTGAGGTCAGCTCCCAGCTCATCCCCATGCTGCTCTGGCTCTCCCTGGTAAATCCAGATGTTGAATCTCTGTTAAAGAGATTCCAGAGGCAGCAGTGAGGAGCACTGTCAGCCCCTGATGTGACTCATGCTGGGAATCTGTCCCTGAAAGCGAGGGAATGGGAGCAAATCCCTTTGGGGGAAACACTTCCAGACCATTCCTGGCCTCCCAGAGATAATCAGGAGCTGCCACTTCCCTGGGATCAGCTCCATGCCTGGCATTAGGGATAGGGATGGCTCTGTACTGGGATCTCAAACTCAGCCAACACCAAACCACTTCCCAGCCACAGCAGGGAAAACTGAACAAATAATTTCATGCTCCGTGGTCTTGTTTCTGGCAAGAGCTAAAAATGCAGATATGAGGGAGGAATTATTAAAAGCATCGTATCTCCTATTATTTTATCAAAAAATAATAGGATTTTGGGAGGAGAAGAGAATGAAGGTGAACACTGAATAGCCATCACACAACTGGCAGAGCAGGTAACAGCCACCATGACTTATGAAGGTTCATGATTTGTTATTATGCATGGTAAATACCTTTTCAAATTGCTGGGAATAAAGTTTTGGGGTTATCTCTTGCACGCACACAAAAAGCTTTGCCAACAAGATTTGGGGGAAAAAAAAAGATAAATCAGGTGCAAGAGGGATCATTGCTTCCTCCACCAGGAGAGCAGCAGCTGCCTGAAGGATGCAGGAACAAAAGCAACTCCTTCAAAATGCAGAATCCAACCCATCTTTACCAAACTTAGCACTGTTATTTTCCTGCTCAATTTTAATCCAAGGTCCTTTGCCGTGTTGCCAACTACTACAGTCTTCCAATATTGATTTTTTGGGAAAGAATCAGCTCCTGGAGCCCTGTTATCCACTGGCAACCTCCCCATGCACAGCTTAAAAAGAGTTTTTAAATTCTCATGGTGCAGTATGAAAAGACTTTTTCTTAATTTTCCTAATTGGAAAGCAAAAAATTAGAATGAATTCAACATTTATTCCATGAATAAGCACACAAAGCCCATCAGTTGGTGTGTTTAAGGAGAGCTCAGGAATGCTCTGGTGCCAGACCCAGGACACTGCAATGCTTGTAGTTGGCAACACAACATTCCTTGTGTCATGAGGGGGGTGCTGCTGTTGGCATAGCTCTTTGCTAAAATGAAATTGGGGGATCCACAGTGTAAAATAAAACGAAACAAAAAAAAAAAAAACAAAAAAGGGGAGGTGGGGGGAAAAGGGGCAGAGAAAGGGAAAAAAAAATTCCACAAGTAGGAACTTACCACAACAGACAATAGTAAGAGTGGGGAGGAGGGTCAGCAACCAGGGCGATAGAGGAGAAAACAGAAAGTATTTAATTAGGGAAATTCCATAAAACAAACAAGCAGCAAATTGGCAGCAAATAAATTTTAAAATTAAAAAAAAAAAAAAAAAAAAAAAGGGGTGAGCATCCATTAAAATATTTAAAATCAGGGCAGGATAAAAAAGGGCAAAACATGCAACAAACCTGAAAGCTACAAAGCACAAAGGTCAGAAAAAGTGTGGCAATGAAGGAGCACGATGACAGACGAGAGCTGAACCCACGGTGTCTTTTACCATGCAGTAAAACATGACCAAGTGGTGTTAGAATCATAACCAATGGCAGGAGTCTCTCCAGGGGTCGATTTAGGGGCAGAATAATAAAATAGATGCTCACAGGCCTTGTTGGCTTGAACACATTTACATAATTTCCACACCTAGCACAGGCTGTCTGCTGGGCTGTGTCTGCCTGGACCTTCCATGGGGACAAGGGGATGACTTCTATGGCCAGCCCTGAAGTGTCAGGGTTTATTTTAAGCTGCTCAATTTCCATTTTTTGCCAGGCTGGAATTGAAACTGACATTCAGACATCACCAGCCTAAATTATGTCCCACAACACCAAAGGTTTTTTTTGTCTCAGCCTCGGTTCAGTAAATGTGTGGTGGAAACCTGGAGGGAGATGGCCCAAAATGAGCTGCCTGATCCATAGAAAAGCAAAAATAAACTGGAAAGATGAAGCCTAAACAAAGAACATCATATTCACAGAGCATTTTAGTGCTTTCTGAGACTTCTCCATGCTCATGCACCCACTGTGCCAACTGGATTAGGGCTGGAGTCAAAGTGGCCCTGCAGATGAATCAATTGCTTTGTCCATTTTTAATCCAAAAGCGTGGTTCTCGTGCTGTGTGTTGCAGAACTGTGAGCACACAGCCTCCTCAAAAACCCAGGCAGCAAAAGTGGCCCCAGTTAACACAACTGAGTCCTTTTACTGCCAGATAAACCCCTACATAAATTGACTGAGAACAGAAGGAAGCAGTTTCTCCTCTGAGATCAAAGGTGCACCTGCAGCAAACCAGGTTTGTGTTTGGTACCTCTGAGCATTGGTGCTTAAATCGACCCCTGTGGGTGGGGTGAAAATATGGTATGGAGGGATGATTTTCTGTGTCAATGCTGATGGAAAGAAATATAAACAAATTATAAAAACAAACTAGTGATGATACAGTGGCTCATTCACCAAAGAACCTCATTAGTGGAACACGTCAGCATCCATGCACTACCTACAGCTGCTTATGAAGAAATTCCTACTACAACCATGGTTTATTGGGATTTCTTTGGTTAATGAATTGTTTTAAACAGCAGACAGCAACAGAAATACCCACAACTAGCACATGTGGGCAAGCGTTGGCGTGAGTCATCTGGAAACTCAATTAGTGTTCTTTGCTAACTAAGATGGAGTTACCTACCTCCCAGCCAGTACTCTGTGTGATAAAAAGTAAAAAGGGCATGTCACAGAAACCAAAAAAAAAAGTTTCAAAGGCCAAAACATGACCAGCAATAAGCCTGCAATGGTTTCAATGGTTCTAAGTCATCATGCATCCAAAGCAGCCTCCTCTGGCCCAGCACAGCCAGGCCCTCACAGCCCTTAATTAAGCTGGTGGCTTTTGCACCATCCAAGTTTGGAAAGGTTCCTTCAATTCTTTAACCACCACATGAACAAATAAACCCCCCAGCATTTCTGGATGTTACCTACCAAGCTAAAGGCAAGGTACAGTGGGTTTTCCCAGCATGCAAAATACAGTTTAAAAGAACATCTGAAAGGGTAAACTGGAATTTTGAAGTCTTGGATAGTTCTGAAGTTATAACAAATCTTGGTACATTATGTTCTCTCATGTTAAATTCCAGAAAAAAAACTGTTGATGATCCTTGTGTTTACTGTGGATCACCATTTGACAATTCTCCTGGAATCTGAGAATAATGGTTTTTCATTTTCCTTGCACTGAGCATTTGAAGTTTCTTCACAATTCACCCTGCAGCTGAAAATTCAAACCATTACCTGGTGAACAATCTTGCTGAATGCTTCCTGCAGTTTACCATGAATAGTAGACAACTTCTTGGCATCTCTGTTGGCTTCATGAATAGGAATAAGGACTTTGTAAACCTCATTAACTGCTTCATACATGCCAGCCTACAAAAATAAGGCCCATCAGATTGCTCCATCAATTCAACAGCCAGAATTACACACACAGCATTTAAATGATAAAACTGCAAAATGAAAAGGTGGCTGAGACTCCACTGTGGGATAATCACATCATTTCTTGAAATGTACCCAGAGATAAATGGAATAAAATCCTCAGTTATCCCTGCAATCAAGAGCCTGGTGCATTACATCTTGCTGTCAGTAATTAGAATCATTAACATAACCAATCCTGGGATATTTTGGATGGACACAGGCACAAGAGCAAAACAGTCTAACAGGATCCTAACCAAATTGATGGGAATCGAATACAGAAAAGCTCAAATGCACATTTCAGCTTTTTCTGTTCAGCACATCTTCAGCCCCTGTGACTTCTGCATCCACTTCTGGCAGCCCAGAAGAGATGGACTTGGGAAGATCCCCAGGATCTCTCTCATGGAGTGGGTCCAGCCCACCGTGGGCAGTCACTGCACAGAGGGGCTTAGCAGGAATTCCAGGTTTTTGCCCTGGATTTATTGCTGCTAGTGCTTAAGCCCATTGAATGACACTTCACGTTCTGTCGTGGGAATTAATCCACTCTTTTTCCTTGGTTTACTCCAGAGGGCAAACCAGGCTGTCTTAAACAATTAAAACTCCAATTGCTCTGTGCAAATTAAGCATTTATAATAGAATTATACACTCAGAGAGAAAACATTTTCCTTCCTACTGCCCAGCAGTGTGAGGTTGCTGGAGAAGGGAGGTAAAGAAATGAAAGTCTTCTACCATGGAGAAAGATGCTGCAGCCTGTTCCAGCAATCCCACCAGACCAGCTTCTGTAAAATACTTCCCAGAACAGATTCCTTCTTCATCTGGGGACACAACATCATCAGAAACTGCTGACTCTTCCAAAACATTGGAAGATATGTTCTGGGGAGATACAAGAGATAAAAATACATTTACTCAATTCAAACAACACTCAACACTTTCAATACTTTGAAAGCTGATTTGCAGTCAAATCCTGGACTTCCTATAGAGGTGGCTTTCTATTTTTGTAGAGTACATATATAAAATATAGCTTTCTATTTTTGTGGAGCATACACATAAAATATGGCTATTTTTATAGAGTATATATGTAAAATATTGCCATTTTCGTAGTGCATATAAAAACATATCTATTTTTGTAGAGTATATGTGTAAAATATTGCAATTCTTGTAGTGTATATATAAAAAACATCTATTTATACATCTATCTGTATAAAACACACATTTCTCTTCTCACAGAGCAGCATTTCATTCATGCAACAAACAGTGAGCACGGTCTGAGGATGTAGGCACAGAACTCCCAGCACATGGAAACACTTTGCAGCTCAGTAGCAAAGCCCAAAAACCCCTTAGAGAGGATGATGCCCACCTGGAATGTCACACAGCCCACAGGGAGGTATTTCCTGTCCTCCAGCATGCTCAGGTACTCGGCCACCAGGGCTGCAGAGTGCACCAGGCACTGGGCAGACTCGGCGTGGTTGCTCCTCTCGGAATGTTTCCCAGCCATGTTCTGCAGCCATGTCAGCCGCAGGTCAGGGGAATTCTGGTAGCCCTTGGCAATCCTAAAGGGAGAGAAAACCTCTGTGATTCCATGGCCTTTCCTTCTGAACCAGCACAGCCCTTCAGCATGGCTTTTTCACACTGTATTTAGTCACTTCTGCTTAAACATCAACCCCCCCTTGGTGCTGTGTGGAAATTCCTGAGACAAGAAGCTGTTGAGATGGGAAGTCACCCATGTGGTGGGTGAGCAGTGGGTGATGCTGAAGCTCCTGACCAAAGCCCATGTTTCACTGAGACTGATGGCAATCCAAAGGTGTGGCACAATCACAGCACACCCACCTGGCTCCCTGCAACAAAACCTCTGCTGGCCACTAAGAAGCCTTCAGGGCCATTTGTGCAGACAGCACCATGAAATTTGGCACTTGGGAGCTTCACTTGGCTCTGGAATATCTTTTGCATATGGACACCGTTGTATGTAAAAAAGCCTTTTGGGCAAGCAGGTGCTGGAAGACCCCCAAGTTTTCCCTGAAGCAAGCAGGGAGAGTTCCCTACTCAGGTGGAAGATGAGATTTCCAGGGATGGCTGGGGAATGAAAACTACTTTTATCCAAGATAAGCTGCTTAAAAGCTGCCTAACAAAACCTCTCAGCACCACATTCAAACACAACAGACAGGCATATATTGCTCTGTCAGCAGTACGACCCAAAACTGCTCCAAAATCAAGTCCTGTAAGTGCCCAAATGTGCAGCATTTGAGCCCAAACCCACGTGGAGCACTGACATCTCCTGTCCCTGCAGTGCCAACTCTACCTGTACATCAGGTCAATCAGCATTTCTGGATCTTCCTGGTGCTCCTTCATTTTAACTGTGTCTGACAGGATCATATGGAGGTTGAACACCAAATCCTGGACCTGGGAAAAATAAGCTGCTGTGAAGAACTGGCAATGGGAAAACTGAGCTACACATTGTTACGTGAGGAAAACGGTCACTCTGAATCTTTGTGTGTTTGCATCTTGTCAGAACTAATCAAAGACCTGAGTTTTATGTGATTAGATGACTAAAAAAACCAAAACCCAAACCCTTTCCAGGGAATGCATGCAAATTCCAGTTCTGGATGGAGGTTTAGGCATAGCCTGTTAATGAAGTACATATTAATTGTCTTGTGGTTTATGTCTTTTACCTGGTCAGGAAACGTTGTCTCCCTGAGTTCCAGATCTTCTTCAGCATATGTCAGAATAGTCTTGAGGGAACGCCGCAGAAATTCTTCATTGAAGTTCTGAGATGTCCCCACCAGGGATGAGAGGGACATGGTCACCTGCATCTTCACTCTGGCAAAGTTCTGCAATATAGATGTTATTATGTTATTTCAGCAGCCTGGAGACAGAGCAATACCAGTGCTTTGGTCATGGCACTCTCCTCCTGACTTGATAATGAAAACTGAAGTTTTACAAGAAAGGCTGTCTCAGAGCAATGATTAGAATAAACCTGGTGCTGCCAGACGTCACAATGTGATGATTATTCAGTTCCAGATAAAGGTTCTCCTGCAAAAATATTAGTGTTGTCTGTTTGTAGCTGGTCTCCTCTCACACATAAAACATCCTTGGTCCCTGTTGGTTTTGGTTTGGTCAAGCCTTAAAATCTGGAATCCCATCATCTTTGCTGTCAATCCCCTCAGAGCCCCAGGCCCAGAACCAGGGTGTGGGGGACTGTACCCAAAGCCAGCAGCCCCCAGCCCCGTTATCTGCAATAACCCAGTGAAGAGCAGCAGGACTCACGTTCCCAATCTCGAAGTTCTGCCTCATGAGGAGGTACAGGGAGGCACTGGCGTGGGACCTGATGGTGTTGACGCTGCTGCTGCAGTGCCTCAGGAGCCTCAGGCACAGGTCTGCACACTGCTCTGTCTCCTCCTCAAACAGCAGCTCAGGGAACTGGAAAACAGCAGGAGAGGAAATCAGTGCTTGGACAGGCAGGAATGAGCACTCAGACAAACAGGCAGCAGTGAGGTTGCACTGCAATTAGAGGGAGCCCAACCCCTCTCTTTTGAGGGGAATGATGCTCATTTCAATCACTTTACAGCAAGGCAAAACTGGCAGCACTGGAAGGCAACTCATTTTACCTTCCCCTCCAGCTTGCTCCTACATCTACACCCTCACACTGATTTACAACACTCCCAAAATCTGAGGCTTAAAACTTTGAGCTTCTCCCTGCACACCTACAGAAACTGGGAAATAAATCCATTTAAAGTGAGATTTGTCCAGCTTAAACCCCACCTGTGCCTTGAGCTCCCCACTGAGCAGATGCCTCTTCCCACCCAGTGCCAGCCAGCAGGAACCCACATCCCATCCAGGGTGCACCTTTTGGTGCAGCCAAGCCCAAAATGCAGAAATGCAGGGAAATGCCCATGAAAACCAGGCCAGGCTACACTGCCTGAAAATTCATACTGCCCAAAATAGTAATTGCTTGGGGAAGTGACCCCATACAAAGGAAGAAACAGTGCCTTCCTCCCTCAGTGCTGCTCAGGGTGGAATTCTGCCCCCCCAGGGGATTCACCTTTGAGACCAAAGCTCTCTGTGTGGCAAAGCAGTGCTGGAGGTAAAGGGCACTTTGGTTGCAGGCCATGCTGTGCAGCAGCACTTTGAGCACCCCGCCGAGGATGCTCTCCTTGGACTCCGTCACGGACACGGTCTGCAAAGGGAAACCAAGACTCCATGAGAAAAATGGGAAACCAAGACTCCATGAGAAAAATGAACCTCCTATGTCCCTGTCCATGTGGGAGAGAGCAAATAGCTCAGAACAAAAGCCCTTTGCATGAGGAAATTACCCCCTTAGCTGGGCCTGCCAAACAGCCCCATTCTGAGGCTGTGAGGAACACCTGATCCGCAGATAAAGCAGGTGGAATTGGGAATTCTTTGTCCTCAGCGAGGCTCTGACTTTTGGGGAAATTGTTCTGCTAGAGGGAAAGCCCAAAGCTGGGCTCTAGCTGGGTTATTAAGGCACAAATTCAATCCCTGGGATTCCTGGGTGTCTCTGCAGATCAGAGGTGGATTTGGGAAGCATGGTCCTGCCTGCTCCCAGTCTGTGCCCAGGTTCAGCTGTACAGAAATCAGGGGACAAAGTGAGTACAGGTCCAGGAGGCTGACCTGGAACTCAGTGATTTGAGGCAGGTTTGGGAAGAACTGGAGGAACTATTTGGGATAGGGTAAGATTTGGAGATTTTTACAGTTCATTCCTGAATAACTATTTCTTATACTACAAGGAAGGGAGAATCTTCAAATTCTCAATTTCAAGACTGAAGGAAGGTATTGGTATATAAAACCAGATTTTTTTTGTTCCAGGCTGGGATTTGGAGAGGCATCACCCCCTTCCTGCTGCAGCTGAACAGCTCTCTCAGCACTGAGGCAGTTTTGTTTAACAAAGTGCTGCCTGGCCAGGTGACTGTAATTCCATTACATCTCCATTTTCTTATCAGCCTCACCTGTACAACTATCTCTAGAGTATCCAAAATTATCAGGTTGGCTTCTGTTGCAAGATTCCCATCGATGAGTGCTTCGTGTTCTATCTCTGCCCTTGACCTGATCAGAGGAAACAAAGAAGTAAAATTACTTCCTGATTAAGGAACAGACCTACATATTTTCCAGTCAAAAATGTTCTCTCACGAGCAAGAAAATCCCAGTTACAGTTTGTATATTTATCACTGGACAACACCACAAAGATATTTCAATGCACCCCCTGAGTGGACAGGAAGGAAAACTCAGTTTTTTACAAGTACAGACTTACAGAGGCTTCACGTTCATCATGCTTGGAGAGCTCACACTGCTCTCTGACACTTCACTGCTCTCCCAGGAACACAACAGCAGGTTAGAAGCCCAGTCCAACCCCGAAGTGGCTCAGCAGCATCGTTAGGCATGCGACAGCACGACCAGGAACAGGACATGTGGCTTTATGCTGCGGACACACGGTGGTGCTACACGAGCTGGGAACCTGCACTCCCACTGGGAGCAGCACAGTGCAGCCTGCCAGGCTGCAATCTTATCTCTCCAAGCTACACTGCATTTCATCATTGAAGCACAACTTCCTCTCTCAGTTAAAGGACAAGGTTTTCGCTGTTCCATGCCAGGCACTCACTTTCCTGGAAAGCCTTGCAAAGTCCAGACACCCACTCACACTTGTGGCTCCAGGAATTCAGGACAATCAGCCCCTTCCAGTGACACCAGCTGCACTAGGCAGAGATCCAGGAATGTAATCAAAGAGCCCAACCCTGGCCTGCCCTGCCATAGGTGCCATCTCTGACAGACTCGTGCCAGGCTAAATCCCAGCAGGAGGGTGATCAAAATCCCAGAAAAACACACAGAAGGAGGGAAAAACGATCTGTCTCCTGGAGCTGTATTGCAGCAGCCCTTCCCTGCCACACTCCACATTCTCTGGGAGCTGGCTCACACCTCCAACATCTCCAGGACAAAAGTTTTGGGACCTGGCCCCACATAAAATAATACCATCTGCATAAAAAGACAGCAGGTGCAAGCTGTGCACAGCCCTTGGAGTGAAAAGTCTTGTTTATGGGGTTTCAAAGGGCCAGGCTCTACCTACACACAGAGGACACAGCAGACCCAGTCACAGCAAACAGGGGTTAGAAAGCAGCTCTAGACAGTTTTATCTAAGCAGCTCATTTTTGTGAGGTAAAACACCATCCTTTGACCATCAAGGAATTACACAGCTGTTAAATGTGAACTTGAGGTCCTTCTGTGAAGGACAGAACTCAGACCCAGTGCTGGCAGTGAACTGCTGAGTCTTTCAGGCCAAATTCTAATCTGGTGTGATTCTGAAATTTATATCTACATCACTGCAGGGTGAAATACCCTGGTCATTTGGCTTTCCCAATGACTCAACAGGACTGGAGCCTTGGACAAAAAGCCATTACTTGTCATAAGGAGAAATTACATTTGTGTGTGGGACAAAACAACTAAAGGCTGTGAAGAATTGCTTTCTACTCCAGGAAGAGTCAACGTCTGCAAGGATAAAATTTGGCCTGATCTCCATCTGGGTCTGAGGACCTCATTCCTCAGTTTCTTCAGAGCTTCACTTGGGCTGAGGTTGCCTCCCTAGGATAAGGAACAATTCTTTTGCTGGGAGATGGAGACTGCAGGTTGCAATTTGAGGAGACAGAAAACGTGCACAGCAAAGCTCAAACACAACTCCTGAGCCCTCTGGATTAAACAACGCCAAGAGAGGGAATTTTCAAGGAAAAGGGTGTAATAAGCCAAAAGAGCTCATTCCAGTCAGTTGCACACACACACTGAGAAGTTCTGCCAAGCATCACAAACAACGCTGTGATGATTGAGTCTGCAGATGTACAAAATGGCAATTTATAAGAACTGCACACCAATGCTACAGTACCTGGCTGGTTTGTGGCTTCTAAAAGCACAGCACATGTGGAAAAACAATCAAAGTGATGGATTAGGACAGGAAAGGAAAGCGAGCTTTGAGAACTCCAGAATGCTCTTATGGAATAAAGGAAATATGACATGAGATATAAATGCTATCTGTGGAAACTCTTAATGGATCTTTCCTCTAAATTACAGCTCAGGGCAGGGTTTTAAGACAGTAATGGATTGTATAAATCTCTTTAAATCTGATTTGGAAGTCTGAGGAAGCAAGGGACAGTGGGAAGGCAAAGAGTTGGGAGGGCAGTGTTGGAGTAAAAGCTATTTGCCTTTTTGTTTTTTGCAATGTCAGCCCTGTGCATCTGAGGGCTCAAACCTGCTGGCACAAGGGCTGAGTGGCTGCTGGCAGTGACCTTCTGTGGGGAGGGGGACCCTGCTCTCACAGGCCTGGCACAGGGGTAGAGCAGAAGGATAAGGCAGAGTTACTTGTCAAGCTTCTCTGTGTTCTGCCGCCAGTGAGTCATATCCTTTCTCCATCTCAGATTCTCTTGACTTCCAAAGGCACTCCCAGAAGGGCTCCTCTCTGCAGGGTAACAGCAAAACAACAGCAGTCAGCTGATGCTCACTTCAGCTGCACGAGCAGCAGCTCCAGATCTGCTCACAAGTGGCAGGTGGCAACAAAGATGATTTTCTAGAGCCTGAGGCTCTGTGGCACTCACCCAGGATGTTTACATGGCCCTAATTCTGTCACTGCTGAGTGGCATGAGACACAGAGAGAAAGCTGAGACACTCACTGGTGAGAGGAGTCCCTTCCTTGGACTGCACAAGGAGCCTGAGTGTGCCAACCCTCAGCATTCCAACACTGCTGTCCTCGACTGGCACCCAGCAATGTTCTCCAGGTGGTGCCAAGACCCCCCTTTCCCACCTGACAATTTTTTGTTCTCATTGCTGCAAGGGCAGGGGAATTTCAAGTAATAAAAGTAATCCGGCCACAGTAAGAAAAAAATAAAGGTTCCCATCTCTGAAGCGATTCCTGAATTATGGCTCTAAACTACTTATCCACCTTAGCCCACAAGGACAGGCTCGTGTGGCAGAGCAGGAGACAAAACCACAGCTCTGATTCTTGTCCTAACCCCTGGGCCACCCTCTGAATTTTGAGTGTTCCTAAAAATTACTGGGTTTTACAAACATTAGAAATCACCAGAAGGTGCCTGTTAGCCCAACTACAGCTACTTCAAGGTTCCTTAAGTCAGCAGAAATGTCCAGGCATTTTCAGAGCTGTCAGAGCAAGTTTGTTTTTCAGGCAGTTTGTTTTTCTCTCTGATCCTTGAACAGGACACTCTAGAAGATGCTACACTGGAAAAAACTAAGGCAAGAACACCCCATAAATGAGATGTGATCTCACTTAAAAAGCCAATCAAGTAGCAAATAAAGTGTCTGCAATTTAGGAAAGGTGTAGAGATTTTGCAGAGCTAGGGAAGGATGCTGCAAACAGCTTTCCTAAGGGCCTCTTTGTATCCCACACCACAGATGGGTGCAAATAATTGTTAGGGATGGGAGGAGCAGCTTTTGGAAAAAAAGGGGTGGCACAGAGGACTCCTTTACTTACCCAGCTGTCCTCTACTTCTTCGGACCATTTCCTGCCTTGCCCCTATGCTGCCCAAAATTGCTTCTTCAAGTTTGGCTCTCATGTCTTTTGACTTCTTAAACGTCAGACTGTTCATTCTTTCAAACACTTTCTTGCCCTGCAAATTCCAAACAAAACCATGAGGGAAGATTCTTTCAATTGGGGATATTTGCTAAGAGTTAACAACTCAAAATATCTGAAGACATGCAGTAAGAAAGGAATACAGATTAAGTTGGTAGGTAGATAAAACACTCAAATTCCAGCATTGCTACAGAAAACTCTCTTTTCAAAGTGACACTGCAGCAGTTCCCAGATGAGGGGCAAGCAGCACAAACTGCTTGAGAAGTGGAACGAGGCACAGACACTCACATGGCTGGGAAGTAAACATGGGAAAAGCCTGGCCTTGGGATTGTGAATACAGGAAATACTTTGGAGAGAGCAGGAAATGCCTTTCTGCAGTCGTGTAAAGGACGGCAGCGTAAAGGTCCTCGGCAGGGCCCAGGAGGGACTCCAGGGGGTTCCAGCCTGGCAGTACCTTGTACTCAAAGCAGGAGACACAGAGATAGAGCAGGTCCAGCAGGCGGTTGAGCTGCAGCACTGACAGGTCAGTGAACCACTTCTGCAGGACGCTCTCGTCCGCGTTCTTCAGCACCCAGAGCAGGCAGATGAGGAGGCTGCGGCTGGACTCTGTTGAGAAGGTGGAGTGCTGCCTGCCACTCTGAAACACAGATCAGGACAGGCCTTCACATTCCATCACCACAGAGTGAGTTTCTTCCCTTGACATAACTGTAATAACCTCAGCAGCTTAGGGGTTAAGCAGAGGGGCTGCATGTTATCTCATGCATCTATCAGTGTCTCACTGAGAGTGCACCTAAACCCCAGCAAAAAGGGGTCATGGTCCTGGAGTAAAGGCAAGAGAAGGCAGAAATGGGAGGGTCTGCTTGCTACCAGAATCAGGATGCCCTCTCTGTGCAGAGAACAGGGAAAATAGCCCCTCCTTGTCTTCAGCCAGGTGGGATTTACCTGGGGTAGAATTTGTTCTTAGGGTTTAAAGCTCATAGTGACTACTGCACTTCACAGAGGTTTTATAAGATTGTTTCAGAACAGAAGAATCTTTATCAGGAAAGAGAATTCTCCCACTTTATGAGGTTTGTTGATTCCTATCCCTCCTTGGCATTTTCTTATGCCCCTCTGATACACACACAGCAACATGCAAACGTGGTTTGTCCCCCTTGTTGCCCCTCTGCACACCAACTGCAAACTGATGTAGGTCCCCACAGAACCTGCTGAATATTTGCTGGTTGACACAGACTGAGGGTCAGGAAATGAGGAGAGAGGGATTTGTACCGAAGAAGGGAGTAGGAAACTGCTGGGCCTGGTGAGCTGGGGGACAGAAGTCCCTGCAATGGCCATGGCCACTGTCTGGTTGATCATGCTGCCACCCTCATTCTCATAATCGTCCACGGCGACACAGCTCGGCCTCCCCCGCTGGTTGTGACTCTCTGCAGAGAAATACACGACTTTAGTCAAGCCCCAAATCAAGGCTTCACCCCCCAGACTCCATCCATAGTGCTGGTCTCACTGAGCTGGGAATGCAAACTGAAAATCATCCCACTTGAGAGGTCCTGCAAAGAACAGGACAATGATTTGAGGCCATGAAAGCAAAGAAAGCAATTCCCAAATGCAACTTACACAACCTCAGTACCTGAAACCCTTCTAACAACAGCCCTTTTGTCCCTTTGAATACTCCAAATCCCTTCCTGCAGCTTTATTGTGTCATGGAACTCAGAGGATGTAGAGGAGAACTTTAAATTCCAAACTATTCCTGACTCCCTGCCCCGATTTGAAATAACTTCTGCTGCTCTTTGGGACACTTTGCAAAGCACCTCTGAAAAAGAACTGCTGATGGAGCACGTGACAGGAGGAAGACGAGGAATTCTGCTTATCCTCTGGAATTAGGAACTCTGCTTATCCTTTGGATTTAGGGACTCTGGTACAGTGTGAGGGGTGACTTTTTAAGCAGGTCAGAGACATAGATGGAAGCTGGCTCTGCATTTACATCAGCCAGTGGGATGTAAACTAAAATGCACTGCTTTATTTTTTTATTTCATGCCAACAAGTGGGCAAATGCTTGAGTGTTAACAGGCATTGAAGGCACATTTTGCAAGTGAAAACAAACACGAAAAAATGCCAAAATCGCAATTCAGAAACAACCTCATCCAACAGCAAAGGCGTTGATAATTCAATTTTTTAACCCAACCACCCATTCTGGCGAGCAGACAGCCAAGGCAGAGAATATCAAATACCTGTGAAGTCATAGAGCTGAGGCACAGTTTCCATGATCACGCCAATCAGAGGTAGATACAGCATTGCCACCCGGGCCTTTACCTGGGGGTCAGAGTACCGTGGGTCCGAGTCGTGGCTGGACAGCAGGTTGTGTACCATGTTGATGACCTTCTTATGCAATCCAAATAAACTGTTAAAAGACAGTTGGGTCACGCACATTAGTTAATATCTTCAAAGCAAACTCTCTTTTGTAACTAAGGGGCTTCAAAAAGGAAGGAAAAAAAGAAAAAAAATCCCGCTTTTTATTTTTAACTTCGTGCGGACTGCCGTTGCATGGGTTTTTTTGATCTCCCATGGATTTTACAGATGGTTGGCTGGTTTTTCACTGTGCCTTGTAAAATGGGCAAAAATATCTCATGGAATGCACACTCAGTATAACGTGAACACTCTCATATATTCCATTAAAAACCCCCAAAGTCCCAGCTACTGCTATGCTGAAGCATTCAACCTACTAAAAACTCTTAGAAAAAACTTAGGAAATTTGGAAAACAGGGAGAGAAACTTGAGAGGACAGTGGGTTTAGTAAAACTATTAATTGTATTCTTTTTTTTTGTTGCTATTTAACACCATTTACACAGAGACAAACCCTCCTAAACCAGAACATTGCTTTAATCAAATGATTAGGAAGTTTCTGCTTCAGCTTCCCACCCTACCCCATGCAATTACTGAACCAAAACAGGAGACTGTAGATCCATAATTCTGAATAAAAAGTGGCAAAGACATGAAGGGATAGAAGGAAAAATAGCCAAAATGGCTTCTGTCATTATTCAGATGCAAACACTGGCAGAGCCCTTCTGTAGAGCACCATGTGTGACTCTCCTTGAAACACAAAAACTCCCCTGCATCTCTCAAGGACTCTGCTCCTTTCAATCCCCTCAGCCACCACGCAGAGGCAAAACTCTCCCAGAGCAAATAGCAGGCTCTCTCTGCAGCTATTTGCTTCTGTAGGCAAACCAGCCAAGAAGACACTTTACCCCATGCATGAAGCAGCCAAGGAAGCTCAGACATTAGGCAGTAGCAAAACATAAGCTGCAATGTTCAGACCTGAGGTATTAAAACAAGTGCTGAATTTCAGGCAGTATCCACTTTACCTGAAAAGTAGAGGTGAGTTCTGGTTAAAAAAAAGAGGCTTTGACTGGATTTTTGGGGGTTTGAAGTTGACTATAAGGCAGCAGTACAGCTTGAAAGGACATGAGCCATTGGAGCTGCAGGTCCTCCCTGTGGCTTTTAATCAAGCCATAATGAGATCCTACAATTGCTTGTTTGTGTAATTAGTGAGAGCCTTAACAACTAGGAAGGAAATGCTTATTTAAGTGACTGGTTCCTTCAGATTAAGGATAAAGAAAAGTCTTTGTACTATTTTGAAGGAGTGCCACCTAAATGGCGTTTTTTAAAATTCAAGGGAAACTATCCCACAGGCCATAAAACTGCAGATAGGGAAAACATCCAAGCAATGCTGCTTAATTCCAACCTAGGGATCCATGGATTTCTTTGTCACTTTCCCAGAGCTGGGTGGGCACTGTGGTGGATCAATTCCTGGTGGAGAGGAGGAAATGCAGCCCCCTGCTCTTCCCGATAAGGCAGCGAATCGATCTCACCTCCCTCCCTCCTCTCCCTTATCTCAGCCCTGGCCTGGATCTCTGTCAACACCCACCCACACCTGTGGCAAAACCGACTCTGACACTGAACTCTGAGGGCTGAATTCTGATTTTCTCACTTCTGGCCTGCACCCTCAGCCAAGATGGGCAGCGTGGGTGCTGTGTGTCATGGCCAAAGCATCCCTGCAGTGTTTGCAGAGACAACTGTGCAGGGCCCAGCAGCTGGGCCCTGTCACGTTCAGCTGGATCCCTTCCCCTGCAAGCTTTGTTTGTCCTGTTTTTCAGGCTGCAGGTGCTCTGCAGGGCTGCTCTGTACCCTGTCACACTGTACCCTGCCACACTGAGGGATGTATCCAACACACACCTCCAGGCACCAGGGAGCTGTCTCCTTCTCTGTCCAACTCAATCCAAGTAGTTCTTATAAATTGAGCTAAAACTAAACATATCCTGCTAATGGAGCAAAAAGAGTAAGGACAGAACACATTTAAGGCTCTGGATTACCTATGAAGGTCTAAAGCAGATCTCTAACACAATAAGCAACTAGATGAACAGCCCTTTCCACTCCTGCTGCAGGATAATGAACTGGGAACAATTCTGAGCTTTCTCCAGTGCTGGCACCAATATTTTATGGAAGGCAAGTGTGAACTCTCTTGTGGTGATCATGTATGACTGTTCAAAGTCTTCACAGCAAGGGAAGAGCAGATCTGAACACACTTGGTTTACTTTATCTGATAGATCTACCAGGAGAAATGCACAGGGTTTGAGCTTGAGAAGTCAACAAACCTGAAACTCCAGGTTTTTCTGGAAAACAGTAAAAAAGTAAATGTTTTACAGGTATACATCTGCCCCCAAATTCAGGAGCTTGGATCAAAATGCATCTCCAGAGCTGAACTGGTACCAGGAGCCTTTTTCTGGCTAGACAAGGCTTGAGAGAGGAGCTGTGTCCCAGGTGGACACCAGCAAGCTCCTCTGTGCAGAGATTACCAACCTGGGCCAGGTTTAAGGGCTTGGTAGGCAGGTAGAGAACAGAAAGTTTGTGAAGAACAAGGGCAGACACACTCAGAGACAGGGCCTGATTTCTAACCAGTGAGCAGGATGCTCCTCTGGCACAAAAAGGATTTCTGCAGACAGCACATACAGGTAAAGATTTGCTGCTTTTTTCATTTCAGGCCAAACAAATGGGACTGCAGTGTGTTATGTATATATACAGGAAAATATTCCAGTTTATGGCATCACTTTCTTCTCCAAGAGGAAACAGAATGAATGTTTAACTCCAGAGACCTCTTGGCAAAGGGGCGGAATTAACCATGAATCATCAGCATTTGTTGACTCGGCTGGTATTTCTGAGTCCACCTTGAGAAAAATGTCTGTGAGGGAACTCAGGACTGTGGAAGCAATCAATAATTTCCATTGCAACCCATTTTAAAGAGGCAAGGCAGAAAACAGCCCTAAATAACACAAGGAACAGACTGGATGTCAGGACTACAGCAGAAAATTATTTGCTGCACAAGCCAGGCGAGTCACTGACAAACTCTGCATGCTTGACTCTATTTGTCTATTTGTGTAACCCACAGGGGCCTCATCAATGCACAATTTACAGTTAAAAAGAGCTGGGAGAACCACAGGCAAAATATATTGTAACATTTAAAACCACCAGCAAGAGAGGCTTCCTAAATGTTGGAAATTATTTTCCTGTTACGTTTGAGAAAAGCTATTTTCCTTTCAGAGCTCCAGCAGTGCCCTGTGGCATGTGGGGGCTCCAGCAGGAACCTCTTTCCCTCTTCTCAGCTGGAAAAATGTGACTGAAATCAGGTTTACAGAGTCTGGGATAAGGAAGAAACAGAAGGGGCAAGAAGAAAGAAGATTCTTAAATCGCTGATTTCTTATCACAGCTTACTAATTTATATAAATTCTGGCCATGCCAGGACTTTCTTTGCATCCACCATTTGCTTGCAATTACAGACAGCTCTTTGAAAAACAAAACTTTGTGAAGATTTACCCTTCTGCATCAGGATCTAGAATGACAGCCAGTTCTGTGAGCACCAGCCCGGCCAGGTAATGCTGCTGGCGGAAAGGCACAGACAACTCAAACATATTTGCAATCTTCTGGTCTTGGACATTGGTGGAGAACCCAGAACTCTGAAAAAATCAAGTTTCAGAAGCTGCATCATGAACAGAGTCAAAGCTTAGGAAACACATATGAAGCAGTTTTCAGAATTAAAGACAACCTCATGCCTTTTCCCTTTTTTGTTTAGATCAAGGCACATCTACACTTAAATTCCATCCCAGCTCAGTAACCCTTCCATTAATTCTGTTTGTTGTGATTGTCTTCCCCTGTTAGGGAAGTTACACCAAATAACCTTTAAAAGTGGATTGGTTAAACTTTCAACTCAAGGATGTTCTTATGCGGGCTGAAGAAGGCTTTAATTGATTTAGTTTATGTGGTTTTGCAACTAATTAATCCACTTGAATGACACACTAATTCAAATTACTTTTTCTGAGCAGGCCAGGACTAAGCTGCAGGGAGCTCAGAAATCCCTTGTGTTGCCAGAAAAGGGCAACTGGACAAAGTATTTTCCTTTATGGCTTATTTGTGTTTGTCCAATACAAGAGGGGACCAGGTCCCTAAGGACAGTGTGTGGTCACTCCCAGGAGAGGGATATGGGCACTCTTTTCTCAATAATAAAAGATCAAAAGCAATCAAAACTTCTGTTGCAGGAAAAACTGATTTCTAACTAAACACTTCCAAAAATATTAGCAAGGGGGATTGAAGGTACAGTGATACAACTGCCTCAGAAGATTTCATTCTCAGCTCCAAGCCCAACTTGTATTTCCCAAATTTCTCAGTACCTGGGAAGTGGCTGAAGACACAGATGGTGATGGAGATGCAGGTGGTGTGAGCAAGCTGCAGGGTAAATTCAAGGTGACATAGTGCTCATGGCTGCAAATGATGCGCAGGAAGTCCAGCTTCAGAGATGCCAGGTTGCTTGGATTTGTTAAGGAATACACCTTTGAAGACACCTGGAAAATCCAGCCCACAGCATTGCAGTCAGCACCAAAAGAGAGTGTAACTTCAAGGTGAGCCCTCCTGGCCCACCCAAAATCACTCCCAGAGCAAGAACTGGAGAGCTTGGTGTCATTAAATGGTCACACCCACATCCACAGCACTTTTTTTGTGCCAGAAATTCAGTTCCTGATGTGCAGGAGCCACACACATCCTAGACATATCTTTCAATCCAAAATCTATACACCAGTTGTATTTAAGTAACCAAATGAAGAACTGTAGACTTCACCTGTTGGGGGGTTGGAACAAGATGATCTTTAAGGTCCTTTCCAACCCAAACCATTCTTTGATTCTGTAATTCCCACATCCTGTTGATTTCAGCAGGGAGTTGTGAGAACCACAGTGTGATGCACTAACAGCTCCAAGATGCAGGTTGGTTTTTATACATATATCTTTTATATATAAAAATATAATTAATGACACATCATATATGTAATATACAGCAGGCAGCTTAAAATCTTAAATGCTCCTGCTGTTCTTCTGCTCCTTACAGAGAATGTTTTAGATTCTAAAGGGAAAACGAGTCCAAGCTTAGTCCCACTTCTCACTGATTCCTCGTTATCTCCTCTGTACACAGTGTCAGAATGGATGCTTGTAGTCAAACAAAACTTAGTGGTTCAGGGTGATTTCCCTGTCACACTGCAAATGAGGTGCCCTCCTTATGGGGAAGAACACGCTGCATGCCCCAAAGGATGGAAGAGGAGCTCAGTGATCAGTATGATCATCCAGGGTCACCGTGTCCTTAAGACACCACAACAGTCTGAGCTCCCTCACAGAACCTCCCACTAATTTTTGATTCAATTACTCTGAATGTGGTGAGCAGAGGGAGTAATTCTCCCTTCCTGCTCCATGTCCATTCACTCCAGGGAGTGACTCCTAATTAACAGTTAAGAGTGTAATCAGAGAGGCGTAAACCCTAAATCACCTCTGAGAATGCCATGCCCTAAGAAGACCTGAACTGTGTCCATATTTTACTGTCTGTCCAGAGAAATTCAACAGTAGCAGGCTCTGCCAGGGCTCAGTTATGCCACAATGTTTATCTGCAATCACCTGTTTGTAGCAGGTCTTAATAAGAGCAAAAACAAATCCTCTGTCCATGATGGACAACAAATCATTGAGGAAAAACGCAAGACTGGTGTTGAGCCGCTCCACCATTTCCGTGTCCTGGAGAGAAGGAAGAGAAAACCAGAAAGCAGATGAGGAACCCTGTGTGTTTTCAAGCAAACAAGAGGCAGGAGGGCTGGTGGCCAAGCTGGGCTCAGTGTAATTGTTTGCCATCACCTTCTGGAAGCGGGAGACTATATCACCAGCAATTGTGCTGACCAGTGCAGACACGTCATCCATGAAGCGCTCTGGGAAACGATTCTTCCTCGGCGCATCCAGTTTGTCAGCAAAATACAGATGATGCACCATGCTCTTCACCTATGGGGATATAAATTACAGCAGGGCCACTTGCAGCTGTTGCTGGTTCTGTTTGAAAGCAGGGGCTGGGAGGTATCAGGGAGGTGTTTGCTCACCATCAGCTCGAAGAAGAACCAGGCCTGCTGCAGGGCCGCCTCCCGCACGCTCCCGCTGCACACAACCCACTGCAGGGCCAGCTCCTCATGGAAAAGCTACAGATCAAACCCAGAGTCAGCCCGAGCCTCCAGAGCAGCTCCCAACACAGCCCCCATGAGAAATGTCAGCACGGTCCGTGGCAGTTATGGCAAACAATGAGTTAAGCAAACTAAATAACTGAGGACATGACAGCAGCGGTGGCATCCCATAAAGAAATCCCCAGCTAACAATGAGGGATGAGGTTATGACATGTGATGTGAGAAACGTTTCACAGCATCTCGCTCCAGGATTGAATCTCAAGTGTCAAAAGAATTTTCCACCCGCCCCCAAGAAATAATAATTAAAAAAAAAAGGTTGGTGCTCAAATTAGTTTAGTTTAAAAAGTCT
The DNA here is from genome assembly GCF_024509145.1 of Vidua macroura. Classification (NCBI taxonomy): domain Eukaryota; kingdom Metazoa; phylum Chordata; class Aves; order Passeriformes; family Viduidae; genus Vidua; species Vidua macroura. The sequence continues at coordinate 30,585,569 of NC_071579.1, forward strand.
ACCTTTCTGCCTGGTCTGATTTTCGCAGGAAAAAGGAGTAAAAAGTGGACATATAAAGTGATTTGTATAAAAATGTCGATTTACTGTGAGAAAGGACTTAAAACAGTAAGAAAGAAACACAGGGCTCAAACAGCTCTTGGATTTCTTTTCTCGGAAAAGACCAACCCACAGACTGACCGTGGCAGTGGCCACATTTTCTTTACACAAAAGAAAGCTCTGGCATTTTGCCTTTCTGACATTGTTTACGAGGTCCTTATGTCCTCTAAGGGAGTTCACTTTCAAAGTGACTCCCGTTCCCTTTCTGGAGTCTCTCTGGATTAACACCTGGATAAGTGAGCTCAGCATACCGAGCCATCCAACACATTTTCATTTTGCACACAAAATGTATCATTTACGTGTCTAGACAGTGCTATTCATATTTTTTGAAAGCCAGTAATAAACTGGCCCCAAACACTACGGCCATTAAATCAGACAAGCAACTCCTGATCATTTAATTCTTCCCAATTCAACTCCAAATACTTCAAATTCCCTACAGCCTGGATATTCAGAGGTGTTAAGCACCAGCAGTTCCTAATGACCTCAGGGGGAAAAAAAAAAGAATCTGGCTATAAATAAAAGAATAAATTGCATCATGTTTTCAGAATGACTTGACCTCCCTGCCCCACAATATCAATTGTCTCCACTGAAATCTACCTTTTTGGTTGGTAATCGTCCTGTTAATGTTTGTAAGAAACTTGACGTCTCAGTGTGCGAAGACATACGATTACAACTTCGATCCGTAGCCTACGGAGTGGAGATGAATGAATGATGACAGGACATTAAAGTTTGCCGTGGATGGGTTTTGCAGCTCAAGGACAAAGAACGTTTACAAAAATACTCTTCCAACTGTAGGGTTTTTACAGCTTTTTAAGCATTCTCAAACTCTTAGGCATTTACAGATTGGGTCTAAATAAAACGACAGCAATTCTGATTGGTTTTAAGACATATAGGTTATTTAAAGAACTGCATGTTCTGATGTACAAAGACAATGCTGCAAAGCATGAAACTTTTCCATCCTTGCATTTTATCAACATGCACAGGTAATATCTGGAATTTCAGCCCATACCTCTCAATCCACCAGAGGCCAAGTGTGAGGGGATGTACCCACAGCCACGCTGCTGCTGCCACGGGCAAGGGGAAAATCACTCAAGTTCTGCTTCTGATGGAAATAATTTGCCACGAGAGCAAGTGAACTTGAACTAAATATTTTGGGAAGGCTGATAAACTGGGAAGGAGGAGCAGTTGAGAGGTACGTTCAAGGCAACCATGCAGTGGAGAGCAGCAGGCAATGGGGGCTAAATAAACTCTTCCTGACTGAAGCTGCTGTAAAGTTTTCATACTTTGCAACACAGAACAATACAATTGGCCCTGGCAAATCACTGCCTCCAGCACTCAAATTGACATGTTTGAAGAGAGAATTTCATATGTGGCAATCAGTTTGGGTTCACAATATTCCACTCAAACAAGTCATGAAGGATTACTGGACGATGAGTACTAAATGCTTGATGAGAATGGCAAAATGGCTCACGACATCGAAAGGAATGGCAAACATGGACAAAACTATGAAGCTGTGATTAATGTTCCCACTTAGAAATGTGCTCCACCTGAAGCTGAAACTAGTGTGAGAGAAAGAGAAAAAAAAAAAAGAAAACAAAAGCAGTCACAGCATTTACATTTCACAGACCAGCAACCACTGAAATGAAAGGAGGGGACACGTTCACGCGATCAGAGGCTTTTCATGCAGTGTGGTGGGGTGGTGGGGGAGAAGATGAGAATTTATAAAACCAAACTGAAAAGTTTTCAAATAAACAATTACCAAAAAAAAAAAAAAAGAAAAAAAAATAAAAGAAACCACCAAAACTGGAATATGCACTGAAAGGAAGATATTCTACAGGGAAACATCAGGGAAAACAAAGGCAGAAAAACCTCTACCGAAGACACCACCTGTGTTGACTCTGCACTTGGGCTGGGGTTGGATCCCCATGGGGCTGCTTTTGGACCACCAGTGTTTACCCAGGAATTGGAGCGGTCCAAGCCCTGGGCATGTGACAGAAAGCAGTTGGGAAAGGAAAGAAATATTACATGTTGCATGCCATACAGTAGTCAAAGTTCAGTCCTTACAAGCATTCAAAGTGGGTACACTGCAAACACATCAGCACTTAGAACCTGAGTTCTCAGGTGCCTGTCGAGACATCGAGTCCAGAGGATTATTTTATATCTCACATACATACAGAACATTAATCCTGTCAACAGCTCTGGTCTGGCCTGTCCTGTCTGGAATGCTTGACATTCAAAAACTCTCCTCCTCCTGAAAAATCCCACTTGTCCTTTGCTCAGTTTAAACCCATTCCCATGGAGCCAGGTGAGATTTACACTGTGACAGTGAAAAACTGTGCTGAGATGTGAGGATGCTCTCTGAGGTTTCCAGCATCTTCAGGGTAGCCCGGATTTCATAAGCTCTACAATTCTTACAGAAATTCTGAGAAACTGAAGAGGCTGACTGTCAATCCTCACAGGGTGCCCTGCCTATGGAATAGAAGTCCAGCACTGCTGCAGAATTTCACATGGACACTCAGGCATTTCCTCTGGGCACTGTGGCAAAGGGAGGAAAGAGCACGTACCTTTTCTGGAACCAACCTGTTTTGCCAAGCAAAACATTTGAAAAACCATCCTGCTTTTCAAAAGCTCAATCTACCCTGTACTCCAAATTCTACTGCAATGGATCATTTTGGCAAAATTACTGTGGATCCCTCCTCTCTCTGCTCTCTTCTCCTTGAGACTCTCAGAAAGAAGGAAAAATTTAAACTTGTGCTGTCACCCAGGCTGCTCCCAAATCAGGAACATTCAGGGGGATGGACTGGACTTCCCTGGGTCCCAGGAAGCAGCTCTGACAGACACAATTCCTTATAAATACCACACATTGATTTTAACAACCCTCACCTGAGCGAGAGTTTCCATCCTCATTTCTGTGCCAACTTAGGGCTTTTTCCCAATATACAAATCAAAGGTGCAGTCCATTTCATCCCAGTGATCAGCATCAGCTGCAAAGTCCACCAAGCCAAATCATTTATTTCTCTCAGCAAACTAAAATCCACCTCAAGGTTGAACCTGGCGTGAGAGCTGTAACCTGGGATTCAAACCATTAATCCACCGAGCTCCTCGAGGCAGAGCTCAGCAGTGCTGTAATTTTGCTTAAGATGTCCAATAAAAAAAATACTGAACACATAAGGAGAGTGTTTTAATCTCAATTACTTTTTGGCAGGAATAAATCAAAGCCCTGTGCCCTGCTCAGCCCCATAAACATGCTTTATTTTGCTCACAGTGATTTAAAGTCGAAAGGGCTTTGCAGAATGCTGAACTAAGCTCTTGTTTTGTAAAATCAGGACTAATTTTGAACATGCCTTTATCCCCCTCACATTTCTCTCTCAGGGTTTCCTAATCTTGTCGCTCTGGTTCTGAGGATAACAATTAAACACACACTGTGTTTGCAGAAGCAGAAGTCATTTTGTAAAAATCTGAAAGGGAAGGATTCTTTCCTCTTCAGAAAACAAAAAGAGTACAGGAGCTCCTTATTGCTTGAGTCACTCCAAAGTTCACAAAGCTGTTGTTAAATTCTGTGCTGCCCCTGGGGTTCAACCTGCAGCTGGGTCTGTGCAGGAACATGACCCACATCTGTGAAAATCCACTGGCAGAGCAATGGAGCTCCACAACGTCTTCTGGGTTTTTCTCATCTCCAGCATTCCAGGATCACTTTAAACATGTCTTTTTAGACATTTAATAAATTTTCTTTAGTAGGGAATAAAATTTACATGGTTTCAATTCACAAATGATAGCAAAACAAGTGACAGACCTAAGACCTCCTCTGCTGCAACAATAAACAGAAATCTTCCAAATCCTGTACAGAGTTTTCAAAATGAAGTAAGAGGAGATAAGGGAGACTTAAGGGAAGAGGGAGACTTAAAGCACTTATACCAACCACACCCCTAAACACATTACATTAGAATAAAATATAACACAAGACTCGACTTTGAAGACCGCCCTCAAACAACAAAAAAACCCACTATTTGAGTTGTTTTAAAGCAGAAAACTTCCTGTGATAGGGAATCTGCACTTCAAATTAGAATCTATCTATTCCTTAAGCCATTATTTGGAGAAACAACAGGGATTTCTGCACCCTTTCACTCATGTCAGCATCTCAGGAAGTGTCTTATTTTTGTCTATTGATATTAAGAAACAGAAATAATTCTACTCAACCAAAAGTCTGTATAGCCAGACTGAGGTTAATTCCTGATACTCAGACTACCCTAAAGGAAACTTCTCCCTCAATGATTATCCACAGAACAGGTTCTCCTTTAAAACCTCTGGAAGAAAATCTCTCTTTGTTTTCTACTGTGACATTATTCACCAAGCCAGCACACATTAAACTTCTGATAGCCTGGGTAAATTCCATATGCACATCAGTGCCTGTGGCATTTCACAAAAGGTCAGGCTTGTTTAATTAGCAAGATACTGAAGTGGTCTTCAAAATACTTCAAGACTTGTAAGTCCAGACTTTGATGTAAGAAATAATCATTTGCCTACCCACAATTCTTCAGCCTCTTATTTGGTCAGCAAATGATGTCGTCATTCATTTAAAATTGGTAACCTCTTCCTCAAACTGTGTTTTTCTTGCCCTTATAAAACCCAGCATCAGCCATGTCAAACCTGTCTGGTCAGGGTGGTGGCTTTGGTAACAACTTTGCTCCCTAAACTTCCAAAGGAATTTAACAGCTCCCTGAAAGGGCTCAGGAATTCACCTATGCTGGAAGAGTGAAAGGCTGTGGTAGGAAAGAGTCTCACCCTGATGAAGTTATCACAGTTTGAAGAATAAAAAAAAAAAAAAAAAAAAAAAAAGAGAGAGCCCCAAAGCAGCTTGGCAGCCCTCTCAAGGGAGGGAATTACCAACACTGCTTTGTCCTGGCTCATCCCACCTATTTTAGGCACAAAATGAAGGGCTCAGACTGGGACTGTGGTGGTTCTGTGTAGTCAGAAGTCAGCAGGAGGAGATGGATTTATGATCCCTCAAGAGCCAGAGCACAACCATGCTGGATGCTCTGCACCCACGCTGGAATTTCTCTTTCTGGGGTGGGCAGTCAGTGTGGGAGTCAGTCCCCCTGTGCTCAGCTGGCCAGACTGTGCCTCTCACCAAGCATCCCAAATCCTCTCTGGGCCATGCAGGGAGCAGGAATATTCCTGCTGTGTGCAAGACACCCACTCTGGACACGAGGAGTAGAGAAAGCTGAGCAGCTGAACGCAGAGGAGAGGAGGGAGTCTGGGGTTGGGAGGGAAGAGCGGGGGAAGAGGGTGCAAGGTTTGGGGAGACACAACAGAGCTGGGCTCAGGGTTCGGCTGCTGGCCACGCAAAAAGTGAGGGGGAGACAAATCCAGAAGGACTCCTGCCCTCAGCCCCCACACTTGTGGAAGCAGCACTCCAGGATGGCTCCAAAAGCCAGAAACATTTCCAAGGAGCGGCGTTCCTGCGGTGCCAACAGCAACTGCTGGGAGAGGGCTGAGGAGGGGCTGGGACAACCCCCAAGCCCTTCCCTGGTACTCAGGAAGGACTGGGAGGTGCTGGGGCTCTGAGGGGTCCCTGGCAGGACAGGACAGGACAGGACAGGGCAGGACAGGACAGGACAGACGTACCTTGGTGCCGATGATGGAGCGCACCTCGTCGTCGGGCGAGGTGGGGGTGCCGGAGATGTCGGGGTTGCTGTTGCTGAGGCTGCGCGAGCGGTTCAGGTTGAGGCTGGCGGGGCGCACGGCCGACCTGGCCATGGTGGCGTAGTGCACGGACCCCCCCAGGCCGCCGGGACCTGCGGGGACATCCGGTCAGTGCGGCCACCCCTCACCCAGAGCCCCTCTGGACAGCAAGGCCTGCCCAGTCAGTCAGGCCATCCTTTATCACCCAGACCCCCTTAGGACAGCCAGGCCTCTCCTGCCTGGTCACTCTGGCCATCCTCCATCACCCAGATCCCCTCAGGACACCCAGCCCTGCCTGGTCATTCTGGCCTTCCTTCACCCAGATCCCCTCAGGACACCCAGCCCTGCCCAGTCACTCTGGCCATCCTTTATCTCCCAGAGCCCCTCAGGACACCCAGCCCTGCCCAGTCACTCCGGCCATCCTTTATCACCCAGACCCCCTCAGGACACCCAGCCCTGCCCAGTCACTCTGGCCATCCTCCATCACCAGACCTCCTCAGGACAGCCAGGCCTCTCCTGCCTGGTCACTCTGGCCATCCTCCATCACCCAGACCCCCTCAGGACAGCCAGGCCTCTCCTGCCTGGTCAGTCCGGCCATCCTTTATCACCCAGACCCCCTCAGGACAGCCAGCCCTGCCCAGTCACTCCAGCATGGGAATAAAAAGCTATTTTTTATCCACTGGGAAGCAGGAGGCTCCCTGTGGGATTGTCTTTAGCTAACAGGATGTTTTGCAGACCTCACACTCAAAGCCCACCAAAGGTGGGCACAGTTTTAGGTACAAAATCTTCCCAACACCTCTCAGGGCTTCCCCACTCTGTGCATGAACATTCCTTCCAAAACTTGGTTTTCCTTGGCTGTCACTCACGCCACCTCTTTCCCGTCCCTTGCTTTCAGCAAGGCTGGGATTAATTTGCTTCCCTCCTGTACCCAGACATGTGTTTTATAGTATTTTACACTCCTGCTTTAAATATATAATGTCTCTATTTTATATGTATACACAAAAATAAAAGCATGAGTTTTTATATATATATATATATATATATATATATATATATATATATATATACGTATGTATATACGTGTATATATATACACACATGCATTAAAATATGTAAAATATTATATAAATAATAAATTTAATGAATTTAGGCTCTATTTCTGGAATCAGCCCAACTTTGGTCGTCAATTGCAAGTCTTTGTTTAATTGATGGAATAGATACCCTTTGGATACCTATTCCATCCAGCCAGTGTTTAAACTTCTGTTGGAACTTGATTAAAGTATAAAAGTTCTTGTGAAGGAGACTGGGAAACATGACAGGCCAGGAGTGCATCACACCTGTCTCATAGAAAAAACCTTAAACCCCAGTTTTTTGCCATAATTCACAATCCTTCAGCAGTGACACTTATTTAAAATCATCAAATAATTGAATCTCTGACACAACTAACAGTAATTAAACTCATATTTAAGTGGCTACACTGGCGAATTAATAACAGGGCCCTGCAGGGAAGCAGCCACACAGTTGGAACTCAGGAGCCTCTGCCAGCAAGTGGCTTCTGCCTTCTTTTACCAAACTTGAAATAAAATTAAAAAAAAAAAAAAAGAGCTACCTGGTGATGGTGAGTTGGGATAGGTGTTGGGTAGGCGAAAAACATAATAAATATAGGAAGCAAGCAGGCTGTTCCTGCCATGCTGGTCCTGGTTGCCATCCAAGTTCTTGTGAAGTCTGTTTATGATCGATGCCATCGCCTCAAAAGATGCTTGGCCCAGGTTCACTGAAAGCAAAAAGGGAGGAGTTTGGTTTAGACTGCAGCAGCACCCAGGGGAGATCCTAAATGTGCTCTTCATCCACCTCCTACATGGTAAATGGTGGGGCTTCTTAGAGCCTAGCAAGCATTTCTCATCCCAAACTGGTGTTTGAACCAGGTCTGACCAGCCTGAGAGCAGGACAGCTGCTCCAGTGATCAGCTGCCACTTGTATTATTAATAAACATAACAAATTTAGGCTCCATTTCTGGAACCAGCCCAACTTCGGTCATCAATTGCAATGGTAACAACAGCAAGTCTTTGTTTCATTGATGGATATTTATCAGGCTTTTCTTAGTTAATTATTTCTTCTATTTAAGCCTTAGCCAAAATACAAACTGTATCAAATGAACAATTTCATTTTGTTGAGAGAAAAAAGCTGCTCTGAAAATGAGCACAAAAAAAACTACACACAGACTGAAGGCAGATATTCTAGAAAAATTAAGGAAAACGACAGCAGCTAAAGAATGAAAATCTTATTTTAAATAAATCCCATCACTAATGTCCATAATATTCCATGCAAACCGACTAAACCAATACAGAACACTGAAAGAGTGAAAGAACATTAAAATATAAAATAAAAATGCAGGTAAATGCTTCCCCAGAAAGATTAAATAAATAATTTATACAGCTAAGAAAATATTTTAAAAAGTATTTTTAAAACAGTCTTAGATCCTTATATTCCACCATGTCCAAACTCAGGTTTCCTACCAAAAAAAAAAAAAAACAGCAAAAACTGCTATTTTAAATAGTAAGTATCTAATCCTGACTTAAACTTGAGATTTTTTTGTACTGCCAGAGCTTAGCCCTTCACAGGGAGCAAAAGAAGGGATTATTCATGCTGGCAGTATCAAATCCACAACAGGAACATGCAGCATCTGTATTTTCCTACTTCACCTACTTCCAGATTTTCCAAGGTGATTAATAAGGCTGAAATCCCTGCTTTCTGTCAGGATGGAGACAGCTTAACAAGCTCCAGTGCTAAAAACATGCTGAGCATCCAGGAAAATCAGGCTCTTTTTCTCGTGGCTCAATTTGGACACCAAATTCCAAGTCCTTTTTAGAAGCTTTCCATTAAATATTAAATACTGCTGCTGTGTATATCACCCCAGATCTGGATGCCAGCATGTTTTATCTGGGAGACACTTGGTATATTAGTGGCACTAAAATAAAGCATAAAAATGGACTTTTTTACTTCTACATAAATATGATAAAATTGGAAGTGTCAAACTTGCAGCTATGTAATTCTCTATAAAACTTAAATAAAATACCTATTTGGCCTGCAATGACAGGAGGTCTTACTACCAGAAGGATCAGTTTGTCAAGCAGGAGATGAAGAAATCGCACTACCGGCTCCAGTTGAGAGGAATTTAAAGCTGAAATGCTGCTCTTCAGTTCATTTTCCAAGTTGTTTTCCATAATTCTCATGTCTCCTATTCGCACAGGGAACATGTGCTCATCCAGAGCATGGACAAGTGCAAAGAACTTGTCGAGGTAAGGGTCCTACAACATGCAAAAAGCCAGTAATCAGCAAGAATCCCCAAAATATCTTAATTTTCTATGGATTTGTGTCTCATGGATGGGTTCTCACCCTCATTTTTCTATCTGGCCATTTAATCTCACAAAATTAGTAGAAATGGATCATCTTTGAGAGATCTGCCCATATTAAATTCTAATTCTACTTTCAAAGTTATCAAGGCAAAACTAGAGGACCCACAGACTGTGTATTCTTAGAAAAACCAGACAAAAATGCACTAAAATCACATTACTACTTACAGCACAAATAAAATACACACACCCCATCAAAATGACACAGTGGGAATTAATAAAACAAAAGCTGAAATGATTAAACAAAATGATTGTCATCTTTATTTTCAGATCAAAGAGGGAAAATACAGGGAGAAACAAAAGAGGAGGAGGGGAAAGAGAAGAACAAGAAAACAAGAACAAGAAAACAAGAACACAAGAACAAGAAAACATAATTTGCCTGGGCTGTGTTGGAGCTGTTGTATCAAACACAACAGGCTGAAAACACTGTTGGCCATTCACCCCCCTGTGAATAAAGGCCAAACCACTCATATTTTTGAGCAGAGCTTCTCAAATATACTCACAGCAGAATGTGGAAAAAACAGGTGTGCTGGCTCAGAACTGAAAATAAGATTGTAATTTCACTACAAGGGATTGTTACACCCTTCACAGCATCAACTCTGACAGCGTTTCAACTGTCAGAAGATTATTTTATTCCAGTGACTGCTCTTGACACCCACCTGAGTGTGGAGGGATGACACAGCAACAACTTCCACATTGAAAACCCCTTTGTGGTTATCCACCCACTTCATCCCTGGGAGAGGAACCTGCAGGTTGAGGAAGAATGAGAGAGGATGTGGCAGAGAGCAGAGCTTAGGTTCTGCTAATTACAATTTCGTTTATTTTCATTTATTTTGGCCAGATCACACACACATAGCCTCATAAAAACACTAAAATTCTGTCTGAATTTAACGGTTTTTAAGAAATAAATAAATGCACACACAGAGATATGTACACATACATCCTCTCATTTTTTCTCGCATGTATTCTGTTGGTTTCCAGCAGGCAGAATTCAGCTCACCTCTGGAGAAAGCACTGAATAAGCCTGTGGTGGCTTTTCCAATGACACAGGAAGGCAGAACTGACCCGTCTTTAACCGGCCATTCTGCAGCATCGGGATCCACTGCAAAGAGAAGGAAACAACAAAACCACACATTTCTTAAGGCTTCCTTTGAGCTTTTGCCAACTTCCCAAGCTCTCCAACGGGATATGGGTTCACAGGGATGCTAAACAAAGAGCCAGCAAATGCATTTGAATGAATCATGTGCTGAAAAATGTAAGGATGGAAAGGCACTCACGGTGTAGCCGACTGGAGTCTCCAGAGGTGTGTTTTGTTTTTGTTGGCAACTGACGTGGTAGAAAGTAAAAAGCAGGTGGTGGTGGTCTGTCAAAGTGGCTGGAAGCTTAATCTTGATTTCCTCGTGAAAATCAGGAGATCTGTGCGGAGAGCAGAGCCTCAGCTGAGTCACCCACAGTGGTTTGCTACCCTGTGCTCAAGACTGAACCCTTTGAGTTAAAGGATCTGCAGGGAAGGGAGTGTATGGGCTATCCCGAGGGATTAAAGCTCACTTTCTGATCACCAAAGACTGGGAAAACTTCTAATCCATAAAAAAATGGGCACCAGCCTCCTCCTCACACAGGCACTCTAAACCACATGAGCAATAAACTCTTGTCTCAACGTGGACACTGCCACAAGCCCGACCTGCAGGACAGGAATCTCCCCTGGAATACCTCTCCTTGGAACATCTGTCCCTGGCATAGCTGCAAAGCCAGGAAAATGTTCCTGCTGGATTCAGCACCCCTCACCCCAGCTGCAATGGAATTATTTTCAAGACCAAGTAGCTCCAATTTGTACCTAATGTCTAAAAGACTCCATGAAAACAACAGGGGCACCTGCTCCCGTGAGTTTGGAACATAAATCTTCATGACTGCTGACTGGAGTTGTACTTGGAGCATCTGCTGAGCTGGGCTACGTGCTCAGGATCACACAAAGCTGATCTGTACCACAGCAAACAAAGACTCTGTCTCCCAGTTGTCACAAAACTCTAAGGACAGCATCAACTGGCACTGCAGTCACTGTGAGTGCTGTCCAGATGCTGATGTTAAATAATTAACACCAGTCACTGGTGAGTAACTGCACTTCCACACTGTGTTTTACCTGTTGTGATACACCACGGCTGTGTATGCTTCCTTGGAAAACTCAGGACAGCTGGATTTGCCAAAGATGACCTGCAAAAAGAGGAAAGAAACACAGGAACCCCCCTATAAAACTGTGCCAAGAATTTGTTCCATAATCCTGCAGAGACATTTAGAGCTCCATTTATTGTGCATCTGTACAGTTATATCTGCTTGTTCCCTGCCCCTTCACTGACAGGCAGCACTTCACTTAGTCACTGAAAAGGCACAATTTCAACAACTCCAGTGACACATGGACACAGACATGGCAGAAGAACTGCTGGATGGAACCACCCCTGCACAGATCTTCTCTGAGTGGGGATTACCCTGAACAAAGCTGTCACCTTTAATGCTTTTGTCATGGAAGCAAAGCTTCTATTCCAACCATGAGCAGTGTCTGCTGCAAACACAGAATCCCAGAATGGGTTGGGCTGGAAGGGAATTTAAATCCCATCTCAGGAATGACACAGGGACAGCTTCCATTATCTCAGGTTGCTCCAAGCCCCATCCAACCTGACTTCCAGGTTGGAGAATCTCTCTGGGCAACCTCTGCCAGGACCTCACCACCCTTATAATGAATAATCTCAAGTTAAAATTCCAGCTGCTCCACTGCTACCTTGCAAACTCTACACAAATACACTCTTTGCTCTGAAATACCATTTTCTATTCCTCAGAACTTGTTCTTTTGGAATGCATTTCAGTGAGGTTTTAAGACAGGGGTTTCCTGACTGCCAGGAGTGCTCTGCCCTTCCCAAGAGCACAGAGGCCTCCCCTCACCGGCATGGCATTGCTGGGGTCCTCTCCATACATGAACTGCACTTTCACTGTGATGTTCCTGGCAGATCCCTGGCGGTTGGCAAAGTTAAGGCTCTGTGGATACACATAAAGGAGATTCCTGCAAGAGACAAAGGCAGCAGGTGATGAGAGGGGTCACACCTTCCTTAATGCTGTTATTTAAACCTCTGTGGAAAGGCTCACAGTGAAGGGTTTGACACTTTCTGTTCTCTCAGATGCACTGCACACCCAGACAAACAACTTGTCTTTGGTAATGACCCCTTATTTCCTTTTTAAACTCTCATCATATTTTGAAACAGTTCTTGTTTGGAAGGGTACTTGAAAAATCCATCTAAAAATTCCCCAGTGATTCTACAATCTAAGTTCAAGTGGAAAGACAACCTATGAATACAAAAGCTTTATTTACTTCTACTTCATATACTTTATTTGCTCAACACAAAACAGCTGGTTTCTGTTAAATACCTTCCTTCTTGTGGCCTGTCCCTTTTTTTTTTTTCTTTTCTCTTTTAAATCTCTTGACATCAGGATAACTTCAGGTTACATTTCTCCTCTGAAAATGGATTAAATTAAATGGATACATGTAGCTTCAGGTAATGACAACACTCCCAGGTAGCTAAAGAACTGTTTCAAAGTCTGAAGTAATGAAGTGCTCATCACATCCACAGGGAATGCGGCAGGACATAATGGGAGAAAACTTCAGCACAGGAGATTTAGGTGAGGCACAAGGGAAAATGTTCTGGCTGTAAGGAGAGTCAAAGCTGTAGAACAAATTGCCTTGGAGGGTGTGAAACTTCCATTTTCTGGTGGTTTCTCAGGACAAGTGAGGCAGACACTCTTCAGATGGGTTTAAAGACAGCCTCAACCTTCACTGGGCAGGGGACACATTCTGGAAACCCCTTCCAGTCCCATTTCTCCAAGTCTCTGATTATTTTAATATAATAGCCATGAGAGATGCAAAATTCTGCAGTATTTTCTGTCCTCCGAGCCCTGCTGGGCCCTTGCCAAGGTGAAAGTTGGATTCACACTTCATCAGCAAAACTGTCCACTACAAACCCTTACCTGTCCTTTGTGCAAATAATTTAGATCTACACAAAGTTCCTTGATGTTCTTTTAAAGACAAAAAAAAAAACAAAACCCAACATCCCCCACAGACTTTTCCATCTCAAAAATCAGTTATTCAAAGGAAATGAACGTTCTTTTGCTGCCAAACAAGTCTAAATGTATGAATTGTTACACATCTTCTAAAAACCAGCCTGGAAATCCCCATTCCACCTCCCCACACAGCTCTGCCCACCACACCAGCATCATCCTCCTTGGCCAGCCTGGCTCCTGCAGCTCCAGCCAGGGGATGGCCCAAACACTGCAGGACCAGCCCTCTAACAGCCCTGGCTTGTGAGGCAAGAGGAAAAAGAGGTTCCCTTCCCTCTGGGAACTGTTCCGTGGGTCTGAACACAATTTGTGAGTGGTTTCCAACTGTTCCTTGTCCCAGAGAGACAAGAGATGCCAGATGGGCTCAGAGGAGTGAAGTGAGGAGCACAGCAGGACAACTTTTAAGGCGTAATAAAGCAGCTGCTGTTGAGTGCTGGCAGCAGGAGGCTGGTAACAAAAAGACTCTTTTTTGGATTCTCAGGAGGGCAGTAACTCAGGGAAAGTACCTGGTGCCTTTTAGATGCCAGGAGTTTCCAAAACACCTGCACTGGTGGGACGCACTCCTGGAGGAGCAGCTGCAAAGGGAGGCTGTCCTTGGCTGCCTGAAATGGCACTAATGACAAGATTTTGGCCAATGAATCCCACCCAAGGACTTGGTTCTGATGGCAATTCCATCTGCACCCCAAAGAGTCCATCTACACAGCCACAGCTAATGCTGATCCTAAGGAATTCCCTAAGAGCAGTTCAGGGGTATTTGGAGCAGCCTCATGAGCCAGGCTCTGCTTCACCCCTGCAGGCAGAGGAATAAGCTTAGCAGGCAAGTGGGAATTTCTTCCCTCTCAAGTCCTTCATGGTGAATTAAGTTTTGGAATCCCATCCCCACTGGTCACTTTGCCAAATCAATGCTCTCCTACTATTTCAGAGGGGGCCAGGGCCATTTTTGTGACTCTCCTAAATTACTTTGTTCTGCCATGAATACATTTGCTGCTTGATGTTCTTTTAAAATGAAAATGGATATGAAAATTTACTCTAAAATGTACCTTGCTCATAAAACTTTTATTAAGTATTATTAGTGCTTAAGAGAAAGATTTAAGGTATTTGTGAAGCCAGGCTACAGGATCCCTATATTAAAGGCAGGCTTATGCAAAGGATTGATTTATGCTGAGGAAAGAGACAGGTTGTTCCCCTCTCCACTGCTTTTCAAGCCCTCATTAAAGGGCTTTTCACTAGGAAGAAGCTCTTGGTGCTTATGGGATTTGAGATGCATAGATCCCACTGCAATAGGGGACAGGGGGATGTTCCCCCCTGTTCAGGCAGCCGCTCTCCAGAGGGTTTCCTGTTACAGGCATCTTCCCTTTGTGGAAAACTTACATGGAAAGAGGGGAAAAAATGCCCAGCTGGCAAATCAGAATGTGACCCCAAATGGAAAAATCCTGCTTGACCTTACCACAGAATCCCAGACTGGTTTGGGTTGGAAGGGATGTAAAGATCACCTCATTCCATCCCCTGCCATGTCTAGGGACACGTTCCACTGTCCCAGACTGTGCCAAACCCTGTCCCACCTGTCCTTGGACACTTCCTGGGATGGGGCAACCACAGCTGCTCTGGACAAACTGTGCCAGGGCCTCACCACCCATGCAGAAATGAATTTCTTCCCAATATCTAATCTAATCTAAACCTACTCTCTTTCAGGTTAAACCATCACCTCTCATCCTGTCACTCCAGGCCATTGTCCCAAGTCCCTCTCCAGCTGTCCTGGAGTCCCTTTAGGAACTGGAAGGGGCTCTAAGATCTCCCCAGAGCTTTCTCTTCTCCATCCCCAGCTCTCCCAGCCTCTCTTTTACACCACATAACTAAAAACCTCAGATCTTCCTGTCTAAACACAGTTACAGCAGCCATGGAAAGGGACTGATGGCTGAAAAAGTGACAGGAGCATTATAAATGTCTTGATTTCCATCAATAAAAGTTTCAGGCAGGAGCTGTAAACCCAAGGGCTTGGGTTTGGAACTTTTATTAAAATGCTATGCCAAATATATGCAAAGCTTATCCTATTATCTCAAACAGATCTCTGAAGTGCTTTTACTTCCATAAAATAAATTGCTAAAGTGCAAAGGCTTCCCAAGCCATGGAAATAATGGCACTAGGCACTCCTCTAAATATTTATGTAATATCATTGCAGCCATTTTGCAAAATCCTTCACAAAGGTATTAAAACATTAAGAGCTGCTCCTAACTCTTACAATGAAAATTTCTATGAATTAATTTTCTTATTATGAAAATTTCCCTTTTCAGTAAAACCCAGAGACCTTTTTCTTTGCTTTATTCCTACTATAAAAATCATTTAAAGCCCATATAATCAGGGTCACCTAGGTGCATGAAAGATCTTCAGGATCATGTTTGTTATATACATCTTTTCCAGACTGGGCTGACAACTCTCAGAGGCAGGATTCCCTCTCAGGGTTTCCAAAGCTCTTGAATATGGTTTAGTCATGCCAGAAGCTTTTCTCCTCTCTGCTTTCCTGTGTCCCACTTTTCTTCTGGATTCTGGGACTGTTGTGACATCTAGGGGTGCTCTGTAGTGAGTTTAGCACTGCCTGACTTCACTGGCCTTGGCATTAATATGGAAACGTGCTTGGCAGCTAATTAGTGCTTTATTAATATTTGACATCAGGGCCTTCTGGCTGCCTTTTCCCTTTGGAAAACAAACCTTTTCCATAGGTAGTGTCATGCCTGAGCAGCGCCAGCAGCACATGGGACACAAAAGCTGTAGGAACCTGGTAGAATGTCTGATCCCCAGTTGCTATTTCTTCAGTAACTCTCTGGATTTTTCCAAAGACTAAGCCAAGAAGAAAGATTTTTTGGGAGGTGATGGAAGGGGGTTTTTTTGGGGGGTTAGGAAGAATTCAAAATAAACCAGAAAGATTTCTTGCATGAAATAGTTAAAAAAAGAAAATGGTTCATTTGAAACCACATAAAACCACAGCCACTTAAGTACTATGAAGTGGATGGAAGAATGTCTATATGTTTGTATTGTTGGTTTTTTGTTGTTTTTTGGGGTTTTTTTAATTTTACAACCAGTTCTTCAAGTTTTGCAGCCCAAAATCCCTGTGTCAGATGCCAGAGAAACAATTCAGAATTGTTTTTTTGAAGGAATCCCTATTCTGCCCAGAGCTGGGCCTGATCATCTCCCTGCTTCTGATGCTTTTCCATACTTCAGGTACTCCAGTAACTCTGATCCCAATCATACTGGCACAAAATATTCCCCAGCAATTCATCTGAGATCTAAAATACTTTCACAGCATTTAATTGTGAATGGGAAGGTTACTTGCGTATTACCAACCCCTGAGCACAAAAAAAATTCAACATATGAGGTAAAAATTTCTTTTTTTTTAACATTTTTTTCTACAGATGCTTCATATCATACGTGCATATGTACATCAACAACATAACAAAAAGTCCAGGGGAAGAATTTCCAAACATACACAAATTTAGCAAAAACCTGAAAACTCTCCAAAGTACACTGTGCAATGTTTGATTTTGCTTTCTTGGATTGCTATGAATGAGTCCAGAAAGAGAAATATCTTTGACTCACACTGCAATACTACCCAAAAAACCCC
Source organism: Vidua macroura (assembly GCF_024509145.1). Classification (NCBI taxonomy): domain Eukaryota; kingdom Metazoa; phylum Chordata; class Aves; order Passeriformes; family Viduidae; genus Vidua; species Vidua macroura. The sequence goes on from NC_071579.1 coordinate 30,602,474, forward strand.
ACGTTTCCATGCAGAGACCCACTGCAGAACTGGGCATTTATTTCAGAGCACTTGCAGCCTTTCTTTATGCAGTGTGAATCTTAAACAGCAAAAAGAACGGTAAGGTGAGAAATGCAAGCGAGGTATTATTTATCTCACCCACCTCTGCAAAGCAGCTCTTAAAAAATAAGTTTTATATGGTGTAAATTACTGCACAAACCTTAACACAGCAGAATCACATCCAGGCAATCTCTGGACCTAATTCCCTCTTTCTCACTTAATCTGGGCTCCATGACAAGTAAATCCACTACAGCACAATGAGTTACATCAGAAAACGGCCGGAGATGAAAATCAAGTTGTGTGAATCATCTGGGAATATTTTGCCCTTCCACAGCTCATCAAGGAGCTTCACAACCTGAACATCCAGCGCTCTCAAACATGGTAAAACCCTTTCACACTCCTGAGGCAATAAAGGAAACCAAAACAACACAAACAAGGAGCAATTTGAGCCCGTACCGAGATTATGACCCAAAATTAACCTATTGAAAAGAGTTGTGTGAAAAACACCGTGTCATCAATAACATTTTACACCAGAAGGCCCGGCAGATGGAAAAGTTCAGAACCAGTTTAATCAGCAACGTGCCCGTCTCTCAATTTTATCTTCCCAGGTATCAACCTACATTCAGGAGGGGTTACACTCGTTCAAACACACACAGCTTAATGATCAACCCGCTGCTCTGCCTCTCCTAAAATGAAGAGCAGTATAAATAGATCAAGTTCTGCAACCCAGAACGGCCACAGAGCACGAGCTGTCACTGGGAAAAGTCTCTGCATCCTGAGCAAAGAGAACCAAGAGCAGGAAACATGAAGATCATTCCAGTTTTACTATTCCTGGCCCCCCTGGCTCTCCCAGCTGGAGGTGACAAGGATTTTTATTCCGTGGGTTCCGCCGGATCTCCCGAAACGAAATCGAGATTTGCAATGTTGGACGACGTCCGAATCTTGGCCAATGGACTCCTCCAGCTGGGGCACGGCCTCAAAGACTTTGTCCACAAGACCAAGGGGCAGATGAACGACATCTTTCAGAAACTCTACATTTTTGACAGGTCCTTTTACGAGCTCTCCCTGCAAACCAGCGAAATCAAGGAGGAAGAAGAACAGCTCCGGCAAACCACGGCCAGGCTGCAAATCAACAACGAGGAGATAAAGAACCTCTCACAAGAGATGAACCTAAAGATCGAAGACCTCATCCAAAACAAAATCCAGCTGCAGGAGCAAGTGTGGGGACTGGAGGACAAGGTCACCAAACTGGCCATTTTCCAGCCTTCGGTGCAAGAGACAAAAGAAATTTCTTCACTCAAAGTAAGTGACTTGTGAAAAGCCCTGACACAATGAGCCAAAATACACTGCAATGCCATCATCAGTAATTATGCAATAGAAGCTCATGCTTCCCCTTGCTCCTCACTGGAGTACTAGTCTGCATTTTGAGAAAGAAATCACTGTAATAAGCTTAAAAAAATCACTGCCTTACTCTGACACAGTGTTAATTTTGCAGTAAAATTCCCCAGCGAAATCAGTGAAAAACTGTGAAATTATAAAGCTCTGTATTACTTTCAGTATTGATTTGCAAATTGATTTTAAGGAATTTTGTCATCACAATGATAAAAAAGATTTGCAATCGAGAAAATGATGAGATTCCCAAACCCATGGGTTTGTACATCACCAGCTCATCCCAAATCCATGCAGTGGGAACTGCCTGCTCAGTGCAGAAACAGGGAGCTTAAACCTTTAAGAGGGGCATTTATTGCACCTGTAGGACCTCCAGAACCAAACCTCTTACAAGTCTTAATAAAATTAATATGCAAATCATGCAAGCAGTTAGGTGGGTATAAGGTTTTCTATAGAAAAGGAAATACTAACTGTACTTTGCAGAAGTATAAAATGGCCAAGTAATTTGTATGGGAAAATGCTGGATGTTTGTGTCAAAGCAAAAAGATGAATCCTGATCTCTCCAATCCCAAGCTGATATCCTAAATGCTGGCGGATTTTTCCCTTTTTTGATGAGTGCCATCTATCTAGTTTGAATCAAGGGCCAATTCCACAGAACATAATTGTTCTGGATGTGAAAATGGAAGGAAAAGAGCAATTAAAAAAACAGTCTACAAAGCTGCCAGTAGTTTGTCTCCAAAAAATGGGTGCTCACTTCAGAAGCAAAGAAAATTTTCAATTTAGAGGGAAAGCAGGCAAACCTCTGGAGCTGGACTTTGATGATCCTTGTGGGTCCCTTCCAGCTAGGGATATTCTAGGATTCTCTGGAAAAGGGAAGGCAATGTTCAGGGGTTTGTGCCTCTCAAAACTGGCCCCAGGACAAGAGTTACAGAGGCAGCACCACTGCTGAAGGTCTTCTGCTGCTCCTAAGCCTCCTCCATCCTCCTCTCCCTGTCCTCAGGCTTTTGTGGAGCAGCAGGACAACAACATCAAGCAGCTCCTGAGAATCGTGGAGGACCAGCACGTGCAGCTGGACAGGCAGCACAACCAGATCATGGAGCTGGAGGACAAGGTACAGGAACCACCTCTGCTTGTCCTTCCATCTCTCCTGACACTGAGGGAGCTGAGGGTCCAACCCTTGGGGTCAGGCACCCCTTGTTGAGTTTGGGGTGCAGAGGAAGCTGGGGGTCATTTTGAGGCACCTGTTTTGGGGAAAGGCTGCAGTGCTGCCAGGCAGGAGCTACAGCCAACAACAGCTTTGAGATCTTGTCTCTCAGCACCAGGCTGCTGCATTTCCTGACTGCTCATTTGGGGTTTTTTTCTCTTATTATGTATCCCATTATTGCTCTTCCATTGGTCTGGAAGTCTCATTGCTCTCTACCTCTTTCTTAATTTCCAAAATCCACTCCCAGAGTGGAAGTCCAACATGCATCACTGTAATACAGTACAACCAGCATGATCAGGTTTCATTTATTCTGAGAGGAAAATGCATTTCAGTCTAAGGAATTGCAGGTTCTGTCCTCCTTAGCTGTTGGTATTATTGGTCTAAGTGATGTCACCTGAGGAAATAAGTTAAATCTGTTTGCCCATTAAAAATTATTATTAAATAAGTTAAATCTGTTTGCCCTTTAAGGTGCACCACAAGAGAAGAGGTCATTTCCCCCTCTCATGAACCCTACCCTGCCAGAGCAGTAGCACAGCTGGCAGTCCCACTCCTAAAATCCACCAGCGTGGAGCTGCAGTTATTTTTATGTGGTAAATTGGGTATTCCACAGGGTTACACTCTCAAGAAAAATTATTCTCTGCATGACATTGTCTTGATCCATGAACCTCATCACTCCAGAGCCTTGGGAAGTTAACAGTGTGATTATGGCTCTTCCAGCTAAACCACATCGAGCTCCAGGAACTCCTGGAGAATTCCTTCCTGGAGGAGCAGAAGGAAGCAGAGCCCATCCCCTCTGCTCTGCACAGGCCCACGGCTGGGACATACAGAGCTGATGGTGAGACCCCATCTCTGAGATGTGATTACAGCACATGCTGCCTTCCCACCACCCTCTGGGACAGCCTTGGATTGGTTTGTAGGAGCCAAAGACTAAAAGGAGAAGATTTTTATGCTATACACTGGGCTGTGGGAAGGAATTAGATTTCCTTCTTTGGAAAAAATGTCATTATCTATTTAGCCCCACTCCAGCTGTACTTGTCTCTGGGGTGACACACAGGAACAATGTCCAAAAATGCAGTAACAGGATCCATTCCCCTCTTGTAAACATGCTGTGACCACGCTTTTACCCATGTCTATCTTGTGGAGCCTCAACAGAGAACTCATTACTTCACACTGGCTAATTATAAGATTTAGAAGTCCTTTCTTTGAAGTTGAAAGGCACTGATGAATTGTAGCAGTGAGCATGGTATTTACTAGGAACTTTACAAGGGGTAGGAAAGACATTTGCCAGAGTCTAGTCTTAGGCCTTAGAAACTTTCCAAAATCCTCCAGACTGAAGCCCTGCCTAACTTAAAAAACACAGGCAATCCAACCTGTTCACACCTTGGCAGCTGCACTATTATGCCCAAAGCAGTCTGTCCATTCCATGACGTTTATTGTAAAATGAAATTACCAGTATGAACATTCCCATTTCTGTCTTTAGCTCTCAGCTCAGCACACCCCAAGCAGGATTTCTAATGGGCTGTTTGCTTCCCCAGGTGCTGCTGCTGACTGCACTGCTCTCTACCACACTGGGGTGCAGGCCAGTGGGGTCTACACTATTCAGCCCAATGGCTCAGAAGCTTTCAGTGTCTACTGTGAAATGAAATTTGGTAAGAGCTGTGCCAGCAACAGTCTAATTTTCACAGAAATATCTTCCTCTAAGCCAAACAACTTTGTCCCTTCCCGAAGTACAGAAAAACTTGTGATTTATGATCCTCTTGACTTCTCTTAGTGGCCTGTCTGCTCTGAACTCAGGTTTCCCATATCCTGAAATTTCCTTATCACTGCTCCCGTTCTCTACTCCCCTCTTGCTTATACTGAGGAAAGGACATGCAATCATGTGCCACAAATTAAGGATATCCAAATCCCAATCCTTTAGTTGTGGGTAATGAAAATGGTCATTACAAAAGCCATTATAGGGCAACCATGAATGCATTTCCCAAAGAAAAGCAAACCATTTACTTTTACAGAAGAAAAATTTTGTTCATTAATACAGCTTTACACTGAGCTGTGCCAAACACCCAGAGAAGTGAGTCCTGGGATGGGACTGCCACACGTTTGGGTGGCACAGCAGCCAGGAACACAGCTGTCATGTCACCTTCCTAAGGAACCCAAGTTTGTTCCTTTTGCCACCCACAGCTTGGCCAATTCCCTCATGGCCTGGTTTCTCTGCACCCCCAGAGCTGCTCTGTGCCTGTCCCACATCCCCTTCCCGTGCCCTCAAGAGAGCTGGGGAACATGTGGGGCCACCTCACGTGTCTGGATGTGCAAACACAACTCACAGGGCTGCCCTCTGCAAAAAAGCTCCTTTGCTTACATTTGGTGGAGCAGCTGAAGTGAGGGTGTCATGACCTAGGCTCAGGGGAGACCCCCCTGGAGCTGCAGTCTGGACACAACCCCAGCACCTCGTCCCTGCCCCAGAGCTGTGCCAGCAGCCAGCCACTATCAGCAGAGTCTGACCCTCTGAGCCAATGTCTGGGGCTCTTCTTATCTCTTCTTTATCAATTTCTCTGTCTCTCAGCCCTCATAAACAAGTGAAACGCAGTCAAGGCAGCCTAACCGAATAATTCTGTCACAGGAGTCACCCCGGGTGTGGCCAAGGACACTTGAAGGGCCCTGGGCTCTCTCCAGTTGGGCTCATTTGAATCCCCTTGATGAAGACCTCAATTAACTCATTCCACCTGAACATGAGAGCAGCCCAGAGCACACTCAGGGACAGGGAATGAGGCCAAGGCCAAGCTGTGACTTATTTCCCTTTTTCACAGGCACATCCTGGACTGTAATCCAGAAGAGAGTGGATGGATCATTGGATTTCAACCAAACTTGGGATGCCTACACAAATGGTTTTGGTGACCTCAATGGTAAATATTCCTTTCTTGTGTGTCTCTTGGTATCAATTGATTTGAGAAGCTGAATCTTCTTATGGAAAGGAAAGCAGACTAAACCTGCAAAAAACAGCTGACTGATTTATTGGAAATAGCAGGAAGTGCTTGCTAGAACACATAACTCGTGAAATTCTCAAAGACATCCCTTCAAATGTGTGTTTAGAAACTGAATCAAGGCCAGAATGCTTTAAACACCATTTCATCAAGATTTTACTACTTATGAAAGCACCTCTCAGAGCATTTCAAATACACACAGAGGCAAAACCTCACAAAGTTGCTGTCACTACTTTGTTTGAACCTTCCTGCAATCCTGTTACCTTTAAAATCCCATCCATTTTTCCAGCCCCAGGAGAGCCCAAGGCTGTGTGTGCTCCCCTGAGCAAACACCTCAGGCTTCTCCAGAGTGGCCAATCCCCTCCATGGCTGGATAGGGTGAGGAAACACCCACGTTCCCAATGTTAATCATCAACTCCAAAGAATTTGTAGCACCAAGTGCTGCCCAACAGCCTCCTCATCCAGAATCTTCTCCTTGTTTTTCTCGTACAAAACGAGTGACCTCTTGTTTGGGAAACAGTCTGACTTTCTAAGCATAGCACAGATCTAAACCTCACCAAGGTGAGCAGCAATATTGACTTATTTCCACATCTTTTATAATAAAGACCTGCTGTCTCTCAACCTTTCCCTCAGTTTTGGGACAGGAGCTCCCAGCTGAAGTAACTTTCAGCTGTGAAGTTTATCTGATCCTGCTGGATGCTTTAGTGGCTCCTTGATTGGTCTCACAATTCCCAAATATTGCACCAAGATGCAGCAAAATGTTTTCAGTGCTGGGTTTTACAGAGAATTTCACTGCTCTCAGCTATGTCCTACTCAGTGCTCTGCTGCATCTTCTGAGGGGATAAAATAAACCAGGTTACAACTCCTAACCTGGAAATCAGGGAGTATTTTCTTCAAGCATCTTGTGCTCTATGGCTTTAAATGCCAGCTGTGTGCCTGGCACTCACATTCAGCCCCACTCTGTACATGTGGCAATTACCTGCGCTGATAATAAGCTACTTAATGAATATAATATATGAAACCAATTAAACTAATGATCAGAAATTCCAGCAAAAGAAAAATTCCCTTTGTACAGGAGGGTGTTGAAACCCCAGTTTGGTTCTGCAGCTCTTTCCTCCCAAAATGCAACAATTGCCATTAGGTTTTATGTATGTCACCCGCTTCATTTGTCACACACTTCCAATTACACACCTCTTAAATGTCTCCAGCTCCCTCTCAGAGTTCCACACGAGGTGGGAAACTTAAAGGGGGAAGCTCCAGTTCATTTAGAACTCTTGCTTTTATTGATCATCAGTGTGCAATTAAGCAGAGGTAAACAAAAAGAATGTAGCAGCAGACCTCTGCAAAGAGCAACAGTCCCCAAGACTCAAATCACTGATTTAATTAAAGCAATTAATAAAGCCTTTTAAATACTGTATTTTCACAACACTACCTGCAGGTTATCCCTAAAACCATCTCTTCCCTCCAACTTTGCAGAGGAATTCTGGCTGGGCCTGAAGAAGATCTACTCCATCACCCAGCAGGGGAATTACCTGCTGCGGATCGAGCTGCAGGACTGGAGAGGGAACAGGAGGCACATCGAGTACAGCTTCAGCCTGGGGGGCCCCAGCACCAACTTCACCCTGCAGCTGTCCAGGATGTCCGGGAGCATTCCCAACGCGCTCCCGGAGCACGCCAAGCTGCGCTTCTCCACCGCAGACCGCGCCGGGAACGCGGCCAGCGGCTCCAGCTGCCCCCAGAGCCACCCAGGTACGGCCCCAAGGGCACAGCAACTGCTCTGCTCCACACTCACTGCACCACGGAATGGCCGGGCTGGGGAGGGAGCTTAAAGCTCATCCTGGGGGTGCTCAGCCCGGAGAAAAGGAGACTCAGGGTGACCTCAGCACTCTCCACAGCTCCTGAAAGGTGCCTGTGCTCAGCTGGGCTTGGGCTCTGTCTCCAGGCAGCACTGACAGAGCCAGAGCACACAGGCTCAGGCTGTGCCAGGGGAAATACAGGTTGGATATCAGGAAAAAGCTTTTCCAGAAAGGTGATAAAGTTCTGGAATGGCTGCCTGGGGAGGTGGTGCAGTCACCATCCCTGGGAGTGTTTAAAAAGCCTGGATGTGGCACTGGGTGCCAGGGTTTAGCTGAGGTGCTGGGGCTGGGTTGGACTCCATGATCTTGAAGGTCTCTTCCAACCCAGTCATTCTGTGAATTCTGTGAATTCTGTTTCAACCCTGACACCTTCCACTATCCCAGGCTGCTCCAAGCCCTGTCCAGCCTGGCCTTGGACACTTCCAGGGATGGAGAATCCACAGTCTCTCCAAAGACCCTCTGCTAGCCCCTAACCACCCTCACAGGGAAGAATTTCTTCCCAATATCCCACTTAATCCTGCCCTCCTGTGCAAATGACCAACACCAGGAACAGAACAGGCAGCACAGGTTGAAATAACCCCCAGGATTAGATTCCAAACTCTGAAGCAAAGGGCTGTCCCTCCTCTGATGCCTGGTCTGGTGTGACAGCCCCAGGTTGAGTTGTTCAATCCCTTGTTGCAAAAAATCCAAAGAAAAAACTGACTTCTATCTCCTTTTAGGCTAAAACTATAAAGTTAATAATCAGTGAGTTTCCATTCAAAGGCAGATTTTAGGTGCTTGCCATATATACACAATATAATCACTCTCAAAAGAGCAAGAGATGCAAGGCTGAAGCCATTTCTCCTTGGAGATAATTTGGTTAAAGGGTTCTTAATTAAGAACTCTTAAACCCTTTGTAAATCTCTGATTTACAAAGCTTTTATGTTTGCCAGTTTATAGCAGAAAGCAAACAACTGAAGAAGCAATTAAATGACTGAACCACAGGATACAAAATTGTCCTCCAGCCACCTGCTTCATGCAACAAACACTTTGTACTTCATCCTAGGCATTCTTGAAAATTGTGGATGCCTGAAAGAATGCCAAGAAGGACATCTCATGTCCAGGGAAGGGCCCCTCAGGACAAGGACATGGAGGGGCTGGAGCATGGCCAGGGAAGGGAATGGGGCTGGGGAAGGGTCTGGAGCAGCTGAGGGAGCTGGGAAGGGGCTCAGCCTGGAGCAAAGGAGGCTCAGGGGGACCCTTGTGGCTCTGCACAGCTCCTGACAGGAGGGGACAGCTGGGGGGGCCAGGCTGTGCTGCCAGGAACAAGGACAGGAGGAGAAGGAACAGCCTCAAGTTACACCAGAGGAGATTTAAATTGATTGGAGGGAAAATTTCTTCATGGAAAGGGTTGTCCAGCCTGGCACAGCTGCCCAGGGTGGTGGAGTCCCCATCCCCAATCCCTGGAGGGATTTAAAATCCAGGCAGGTGTGACATTTGGGGACATGGGTCAGTGGTGGCCTTGGCAGTGCTGGGGAATGGCTGCACTCAGTGACTTTTGAGGACTTTCCCAACCCAAACAATTCAGTGATTTGGGAATCCTGGGTAAATGCCAATTTAGCTGGAATTTAGGGTCTAAAGCAGATTTATGTTGCAGAGAGGAGCTGTTTACTCTGCCATAGACTGACATTCCCACATTTCTCCTCAGGAGGCTGGTGGCACAGTGAGTGTGAGGAAACCAACCTGAACGGGAAATACGTCACGCCAAGGTCCAGGGGAAGGCTGGACAGAGGAAAAGGTTTATACTGGAAGCCTAGGAAAGGAAGATACTACCTGCTCAAATCAACCAAAATAATGATCCACCCAACAGACTTAAAAAGCTTTGACTGAGTGCTCAACCTGCTGCATTTTAACTCAGAGCAAACACAATGAACTTCACCACACCAAAGGACTTAATGCTGTGTTTACCAACAGATGCCATGTCCCAGTCCATGCCCTGCATGGAATTTCTCCAAAACATAAACCTGAGGCATCTGAGATGGTCTTACAAAGTGTCTGGTGAGTATTGTCATTCCCTCAAGCCCCAGTGTCAATGTGCTGCAACTTTTTGTGGAGTTTTTCCCTCCCCTGGATGAAATTCTAATGTCTAGGAGCCAACCTGTCACATATTGGATAATATTGTTTGGGGGAATGGGTTTTCAGGCTGTGCATTCCTTTCTGGGTTGTGTAGTAGGGAAAACAAAAAGTGTTTTCTGGGAACAAAGAGCTGGCAAAACACTATGGAAAACATTTAGGGGGAAAAAAGAAATTTTGTTTCTTGAAGTAACTAATTGAATGCTTGGTTCATGCTTTTGTTGTGGAATGTTTTAGGAGCAAATGAAAGATGGGTAATTCCTCGTTTTAGGGCTCTGGGTATTTGCAGACAGTTTTCCAGGAGTGTAGCTGAGGCCAATCCATGCTCTCTGGAGCTCTGTGCAGGTGTGTGCACACACAGGGGGTCAGAGCAGCCCTGCTCCTCTGGATCCCACAGATCCCACAGAGCAACTGCACAGCTGGGGCTGCTCACGGGAAGTGAAGAGCCAAACTTCAAACTCACTGAAAGGAGGAAGAGATTTGCTCTCCTCACCTGAAATGAATCAGAGCCAAGCCTTTGTGACCTTTCAGTCCAACCAGCTAAGGAATTAAATAACCAAGTGAGCACACAACCAAAACACCTTTCACTTAGGGAACAGCTGCTCCAATGGGGTCAAGGGTGCCAAGCCACAAACCCAGTAGGCAGAGCCCATGGGACAGGGCTGGTCCAGCTCCTGGGGACACTCATGTGTTGAACTTCAGCTGCAGAACACTGAGTGACAGCCTCGGGCTGGCCCTGGAAGTGCTGAGTGACAAAACCCCCAATCCTGCAGTTCCCCTGAGTCATATTGACTTGTTTATCTTCCCCAACCCTTGTACAGTGTGGATTTTTTATCTCAGCACAGGAAATGGTTTTGGTTGTCATTTGTCAGAGTGAAACCCCGTGAACAGAATGTGTTAATTACAGAAATGCTGCAATAAAAATCCTTTTACTTCTCATGGGTTTGTAACAGAGATGAGATCATGCAGTGTTGCCTATTTGTACTGGTTTACTGTAATGTTAAATTACTTGTCCAATAAATAAATAGACAAATAAGTAAATGGCTGAGACCTTTAAAAATACAAGAAATGGAACTCGACTAAACCCTTCTTGTAAACTTTGATTTATAAAAATCTGGTTTGTATCTAAATATAAATAAAGGATTTGCTAAGTTGGTGAAATTACTCAACTGATGAAGACAATTCCACTCAACCATGTAATGTCTTCAAAGATACTGTGAAAAAGCTTTAAATTAATAATGGTACATAATGAAAAGAAATCTGGTCCAAGCCTGGATTTTGTTATAGAAAGATTATTGTTTCCCAAGATATTTGGAAAAATTTCCTATTTTTCAGGGCTTCAGAGGATTTTTGTCAAGTATTGTAAACAAAGAAATTGCTTGGAAACCAAAATGGAAATATGAACAAAGGGATTATATATTTTCTCTATTTCTATCCCTCACTTTAAAGAAAGAAAAAAAGTCACTGAAGTGGCATAAATTAATAAAACCAGTAGGAGAATGGTGACTTTAACAAAGAAAAAAAAAACCCTCCATAAAACTGAAAAGAATTTAACCAAATGGAGAAATGGAGAAACCTCTCCCGTGTTCTTATTCACAGCCAAGTTTGATGCAAACCTGTTTGTCCCTCTCCAGCTGAGCCTTTTCTTCTGTGTCAGCCTGAACCCTTCCCATGCCTCTGGCACAGCACCTCAGCCCATCAACCAAATTTTGCAACAAGCCCGCTGATAAGGGAGGAATTTCTACACTTGCCAGTCTCAGGCCCTGAAAAGTGAAATGGATTTCAAAACTCTGACCTGTATGTGGTGTTTGGGACGTAGACATCCCTGGCAGGGAACTCCAGGATTTCTCTTGTAGGTCTGACTCTGCTGTCTGGGTAAAGCTTGACCTGCAGCAGCTCTGGGGTTAGGCAGTAGTGGGGGTTCTCTGGAGCTGGAGATATGTCTATCTTCAACTGAGCTGCAAAAAGAAAGGGATTTTATTTATTAATATACAGAAATTAATTTTTAAAAGCATAATTGTGCTTTGTTTCTTCAGGTTAATATCCTATATATTCATTCATTGACATCCTATATATGAATTTAATGAATCAACAAATGATAAATTAGAGATGAAGTGGATTTGTTAACAGCTATCAGTGGATCCAACTGATATCTAAGGCAAGTGGGGACCAGATAATAAGAACCAACAGAAAATATGCATCTTTACAAGGCATAGATGCCACAGGAAAACTGGGGAAATGCAGTCCAGATAATGCTCCTGTGAGGCACAGCTATTGCTACAAACAAAATTCCATCAGAGGAAAGGCTGAAAAACCCTGAGATTGGTCAGGCTGCAAACCAGAGGTGAATTGGGTGAACTGATCACAACACTCAAGGGCTTGGAAGGTTGTGGTCACTGCCCCAGGCCATGGCAGACCAGAGTCAAGATTAATTTGCAGCAAAATAATTTTGCAAAGTCTTCTTAAAACCTAACCTGGCTGCAAGGCCAGCTGAGAGCTGGGGAGATGATCCAAGGAAGAGGCAGGATTGCTGTCCTTGGAGAGCTTTAAGAGCAGGTTAAGTAAATACTGTCAGGAATAGCACAGGTCAGGGACCAGCTCCACTGAGGTGTGCCAGGGCTTCTATTCCCCTTCCTCAAACAGAGCTGGAGCCTGTTCCTATTAACCAGGAGTGGGAGCCAGGAGAGAGATCTCCTTTGGGATAGAGGGTGGGAAACAGAGGTTCCTGGGTTTGGGGTTTGCATCCTCCCCTCACAGACACCACCCTCAGTGTGCCAGTGACAAACCTGCCCCATAACACCTTCAGTGCTCCTGCTGTTCCAAGGATTGTGCTCAGGGAGTCCTCTGAAGTGCCTGGGGGAGGAACTAACCAAATACCTGAACTTTTGAGCCCAGAAGGACTGATTGGGTGGGAACTGGAAAAACAGAAACTTCCACAGACACTGAAGGGTTTGATTTACACAAATTCACAGAATCCCTGGGTTGGAAGAGACCTTCAAGATCATGGAGTCCAACCCAGCCCCAGCACCTCAGCTAAACCCTGGCACCCAGTGCCACATCCAGGCTTTTTAAACACACCCAGGGATGGTGACTGCACCACCTCCCCGGGCAGCCATTCCAGAACTTTATCACCTTTCTGGAAAAAACTTTTTCCTAATATCCAACCTGAATTTCCCTTGGCACAGCTTGAGAGTGCATCCTTGCAGCCTTGGAAGAAGCTTGGATTGATGTGAAGGTACAGTACACAGACATTAAATGGAAAATTCATGGACTGACTTATGTTTCTATAGTTGGAAGTAAGAATATGCCTTAAGTAAGAAAGTATATTGATAAGATGGTGAAGGGTTTATAATGTAAGGGTGTGCTTGTATGGAGTAAGCTGAGAGTTTAGAACTTATAATAGAAGCATATGTGTGTATGTGTGATAATAGCCCATTGGGTAAAAGTATCCCCTGTGCAGCAGAAGTGAGTAAAGGTGACAGGTTAGAGAAGCAAAATACACCCTGTGGCAACTGTCCATCGGGTTAGAAAGTTATTTATTGCCTTGTGACAAAGAACTTGTGACCACTTTGAGCTACAGCTGACTGCTTGCTCCTTTAATATCTCACAGCCTCTGAGACTGATGTTTATCTGAGCAATAAATGCTTCTCAGCCCAACAGTGGTGCCATGCCTTCATTAAAAAGCAGAGATAATGACAGCTGGGTACCTGTGATGGGTCTGAGCCTGCGCAGCACCGACGAGGGACGTCTCATGTCAGCCAGGAACTTGTACAGGTCCTCATCGCTCAGGCGATCCCCCTCCTGCTCAGGGTGCAAGATTTGGTTACCCAAACACCCCTCCAGGGCTGCCAGAGTGAACAAACCCTCTCAGCCCACAGGCTCTTCCCTCTGACATCCAACTGTCCCTTCCCAGAACAAGGTGTTACCGTTAATGTGTTAAATTACACTTCATTTCTCCATCCTTTCCCCTTCCGTCATCCCTTATTAATCACCTTGACAGCTGCAGGAACTTTTAATTGAAAGCCTTTTCTCTCCCCATCAATATTATCTTTTTCCAAACTGGAAATGGCTGCTAAGAGATTTCCCAAAAATACCCATTTTTTAGCAAGTGGAATAGTTTGAAAAAGTATCTGTCATTCAGGAGGTGATCTTCATTCCCTCTCATCTGCCTTTCCTTTGGGGTGAGCCCAGAACAGCCTTATTTTTCAGGAAAAGTAGGAAGTGTAAACAGTCTGTTGTCAGTCTTTCTTGTGCCCATTCTACTAGCTCAGAGTTTTGCTAATTTTGGAAATATTACAGAAAATGGGACTCTGCCACCCAAAAGCAAAAGATATCTATCTGATTTTAAAGATAAGAAGTCACAACATAAAAAAGAAAAAAAAAGAAGCGAATGGAAGGAGAAAAACACTGGGTAGTGTTCAACTACTTAACAAGAGAAAAGGTAGATAATACAGAATCTGAAATTTAAAATCTTTAATTAATGTTTGGCAGTTTTTAAAGGACAAATTAAATAAAATGAGCTGCTTCAACGTAAAAATAACCTCAACAAAGTAAATAAACATATGCTTTTGTAAATCATTACTAACTTAGTGACCAGTTCTTCCTTAGCTAGATGTGCCATTAAGCAAATCTCAGAAATTTCTCGGTTCATTACTTTTTGCTAAGCTTAACTAAAAAATCTGTTCCCTTTAATCACATTTTCCAGTGCTGAGGAAAATCCCAAGCTCTGGCTAAGAGGAGCTGCCACTCAGCAAAGCAGCACCAGAAGAAGAATGCTTTTTTTTTCCTCAGGGATCCCTGGATGTGTCCAGGGAACTGATGTCAACCTTAAATCACTCTGAGGAATTGGATTCACTACTACCAGAATTAATATATTATATAATATTATGTAATGTATAACTTAGAGGAGGTTTAGATTAGATATTAGGGAGAATTCCCTCCCTGGGAGGGTGGGCAGGCCCTGGCACAGGGTGCCCAGAGCAGCTGGGGCTGCCCCTGGATCCCTGGCAGTGTCCAAAGCCAGGCTGGTGCAGCCTGGGACAGTGGGAGGTGTCCCTGCCATGGCAGGGGTGGCACTGGATGGGTTTTAAGCTCCCTTCCAACCCAAACCAGTCTGTTACTCCATGATAATTGATAAATAACATAACAAACCCACTGAATGCTGTTCAAAGACTCCCTGGGACTGGGGAGCAGAAATCAATCGCATCCCCAGTTAATCACCCAGCGACCTCACGCCATCCAATCCTCCCGTCCAAGCAATAACTCCTAGGTGAGACATTTCCCTGCCAAACCTGTTTGAAGAAGTTGGTCACTGTCAGGGTGGCTGGCCTGAAGCTGCTCAGGTTGCAAGCCTCATCCCCACTCGTGGTCCTCTCCAGGGAACGCCTCCCGACGATGCTGGAGTTCCGCCGCTCCGACCACGACCCCTTACGTTCTGCAAAACACAACAGTGAGAAGCAGTTAGGAAAACAAAGCAGAAAAACTACACTCCAGGAGCCTCCTTCTGTCCCAAGCAGGATTCCTGCTGAAGGAAGAACTCCTTCCCTCACAGGAGGAGAGGGAATGATGCCATGAGGTGACAGAAGAGGGGGTTATGCCCAGGCAATCCCGCTCCGGAGGCCGTGGAGCACAGCTGACTCCTGCTCCCCTCCCAGCCACCTCAGCCCAGTGCCTTCCTGCTGTTATAAAAGTCTTTATCATGCTGAGATTTATGTATTTCCCTTGCCCTGAAAGATGATGAAGTTGGCAGTTTTGGGGATGCTGAAGAGCAGTTTTGGATGAGCTATGTGGCTCACAAAGATTAATCCACTCCTTTGGAAAATGTTCATCAGCCTGTAATGCTCCCTCAGTCTCACAAGCCTGGTTTTAAATAATATAACAGATGGTTTGCTAGTAAAATCCTTGAAAGATCAATCCATTTGTAAGAAATGCTCATGGACTTTTCTGGTTTAGTTCAACCATGACCCCAGACCATCAGGGTAGGGGGAGGAAAGCGATAAAAGGAGCAACAGCAGCTGCAGGATATGAATCAAAACCTCTGGATTTGCCCACATTGCCTCCTGCAGATGCCAAGTCCTGTACCTCCTGTGCCAACTTCAACTTCTGTGGAATCTCTTTCCAAGCTGCCAGCACTGCTCACAATGTTCATGAGGTGAATGGCTGTCCAGGCAAAAGGCATCCGGTACTTCCCGAGTCTTTGGCAAAACTGCTCTGCCTGGCCCTTCAGTTTTTCCAACTTTTCCTTGTTCTGTGAAGAAAATATTCAATCCAAGAGGTTAAAAGGAGAAGAACAGGGTCAGAGGTTCATTCAGCAAAACCAGTGAGGAATGATGGTGTCTTTTCTAACTCCCAGTGATTGTGTGTTTTGGTAGCACCTTCCAGAGGAGGAGCACCAAGTGCTGGGAAAATGCAACTTCTGCTTCCCAAAAGAGGCCACCAGAGGACAGTCAGAACAGTCTTTTTATGTTCCTAACACTCCTGAACAGCATGGCAAATCCCAGTGAGCTCATCTGCCCACTGCTCCCTCAAGAAAATCTGTATTTTCCCCTGTGAAGTCTGAAAGGGCCTTTCCTAATGTGATTTTATGCAGGAGGTGTTCACATCATCTGGAGTTGTGTGAGAAACTCAAAAGACTCCTCAAATAAGTAGTCTCATACCCATTTTGTCAAGGAAAGAAGGGAATAAAAGAGGATTTTTCCATAGCTCTGCGTATTAAAGAGCAATTTTTAGAACTTTAGGGAGGAAATAATTTATTAAGAGGTTGATTAAAGTGAACAAATCATCCAAGCTTTTGAGAAATGGAGAGGCTGGGACCACAAGAAGGGCTGGAGCCTCTGCTCTGCCCTTCACCCAGCCCTCATTATTACCCTCTGATCTGCACCTGGCCCAACCCAACTGCACATGAAATTAGGAACCATTTTTGGAGGTTCTTTCAGAACCAGGCAAAAGTGATGGGGTTAAAGCTGCAAAAGCAGTGGAAAAGTTGAAGTTTTTACAGCAAATTCCCATCAAAGGCTGCCTTCCCTTGACCCAGCTGATCCTTTGGGACATGGAATCACAGCTGACTGAGTTTGATGGGAACCACAAATCTCCCCTGACAGCCACAAAATCTGCTGACCTTTAACTACTCCACCCCAATATGGCATCAAGACTCAAAGGTCTTTGGCTCTTCTTTGGCCTTTAGAATGGGATTAAATTCCTAATTAAAAATGGATCCTTTTAAAGACAGGAACAGTATCAACCATCCAAGGTAAAAGAAAATACATTTCATTTTTTATCAAAACACCAAAGAAATTCTTACCTTTGCTGCATCAGATTCTTTAAAAATCATATAAGGCTCTGCACACTCCCCAATATCTCCCTGCTGTAAAACTTTTTCCAGCTGAGAAGGGAAAATGAGCCATTATAAGGACATGTATCCAGCAAGGATTAATAAACTGAACAAGCACAAGGAAGGAAAATATTCTTCCACAAGAGCTGAAGCCTGGTGAGTCTTTGTGTAAGAAGCATTTCCTGCAGAACCTTCACACTCCCTGTCTGTCAACTGCAAATCTGTCTTGAACTCCCCTTTTGACCACAGGATGATTTTTATCCAGAGTCCAGCCAAAAATCTTGACTCAAACACCAACCTGAATGAGCAACATTTGTGCACTCGCTGAGCCAAAGGGGAGAACAGAGAATAACTTTTATCTTTGTGTACTTTATCCCAGGAGTGACCAATGTTGCATTTTATTTCAGTTATGGATCTCACTCTCTTGGCAATTTCTGCCCTTAAATACATCTGAAAATATGGCTGAGGGGCGTGTAATCCTTTTTGAAATGAGATTCAGATCAATAGATATTTTTAAATCACTGACTTATCTGTCATTTTAAGGAGTCAGCACATTGTTTTATATGAAAACCGAGGTCAAGCCTCAGAAAACTGATTTATATCATCAAGCAAACCTTTGTGCTCTCTCCAGTTTCTGAACTGGTTATTACACTCTCTCCAGTGCACTGAACTGGTTGTTACAAAGGAAATTAAGTGAGAATAGTCAAAATAAAGCAGCCCTGTTTACACTTTTGAGAACAGAATTTCTATTTTACTTTAAATAAAAACCAAGAGACCACAGTAATTTCAATTTCCCTGACATTTCTTACCTTTATTACTAGAAAGACATCTTGGGATGGGTAGGTGATAGAAAAGATGGCAGATCTGGCCAGGGTGGAAATAGCAGCAGGGGGGACATGAGGCCGAAGCATTCCCTTCATTTGCTCAGAGTTTAAATCAAAGTAGAAATTCTCTGAAATCTAAGGAAGAAATTGGGTAGTTTCAAGCATTAGTTGTATTTTTTTTTTTTTTTTTTTGTAAATTCTTCATGAACAATTTTAAATTGTTTTAAAATTCATGTTAAAAACTCCTCGTGTCAAACCATGTGTGAAAAGAAAAAAAAAAAAGCCTTTTTGATTAAGAAATCAAGGCAGGACAGTGAGAAAGGAAATGGAGGAAACACCACAAACAATCCATAAAATTTCCTCCAGCTCCTCTAAGGTGTGCAGCTCCATCACAGGATTAGGAATTACCATTGTTAGCTGAACTGGAAACACCAAAATATCAAAATAGAAACAGAAAATGAAAAAATAACGCCCCTTGAAAGACAGACACTGAGCCTTCTACCCTGAAACACCAAATCCTCGACTGCAAAGCTTCAGAGCCAAAAAAGATGTGAGCAGGCTACCAACACCAGAGGTCACTAAAGAACTTACTATGGTAGAGCCAAAAAAAAAGGAGTAATGAGATGATAAAACTGGCTTATGAAATGTGATTTAAATATTAAACAAAGTTCACATAATTTTCCACATACTCTCATCTACATAACTTAAATCTCAATGCATTAAATTCAAGTCTTAAAGAGATAAATGTCAAAATGCATATTTTTAACATTTTTCTCTCCACTACTGCTAATATCTTGAATAAGGAAAACTAAGAGACTCTTTAAATATTAAATACAGAACATAAATAGGTGAATAAATGTATTTTGCATTTCCTACAACTTAGATCTTGAAAAGACTCCTCAGTTTTGTTTTGATTTTAGCAATTTCAGCATGTGTGACTTTCTGTGCATTATTGGAGTATTGCTTGGACCCATGCCATGCTGAATCACCAAAAAGAGATTAAGACAGTCATAAAAACCTAATCTAAATAAAAGGTTTCAGTTACCTAAGTTCTCTCTGGGGAAGAGACTTTTGAAAGCCAGAATTGGACTCCATATATATATATATATTTTCTGATTTCAGGCACTGACATATTAGATAATATTTTTAGGAAAGTGGTTATACCTCAACTGCTTTACCAAGAAGAACACACAAGATGGTTCACGAAATGCCTTCATCATTCTTCCAACCTCTATGTCACTGTCCTCTTAAAGCTTTGCCACCAGAATTAATTCCTCCATTACTTGTGTTTAAATTTCAGTGGAAATGTCACACTCAAGTAATTAAAAACCTACCTTCTTCTTTTCTTTAACATCATACAAAGCCAAACTTGCAAAAATGGGCTCAATTTCTATTTCAAATCTTGAAAGAAGGAAACACAGAATCAGTTGACTTGCATTTGGTCAGAAGGAATAACCAACCCTGTCCCCAGATCCTCCCTGGGTGATGGGGACTGAGATGTGTGAGCAGCTGAGCCAACCCCCGGGCTGCTCCTGCTCCTGAGGGATCTTCTTTCCCAATTTCCAGCCCACTCCTGTCCTGCTCCCTCCCACCAGGACCCTGTCAGTGCTCCCTGGACCTTCCAAAAGCCATTTTAACTCACTGGAAGCCAAGCAAAGCAGCCCAAAAGCCTCCTCAGAGGGGGAGGAATTGTTAATTGGGATAACTGGAGCACTCAGCTCCCCTGATGCCCTGGAGAAGCCAATTTCCTGTGCTGCCCCAGATAAATGGCCAACTGCTCCTCTCAGCATTCCTGCCTCTGGACATCAGGGACACCTATTTTGGCAATTTTCAACAGTTAACTGTTGTCAAAAAATACCAAAAACTCCCTTAGAAAGGTGCCAGCTCTTCACAATGATTGTTATCCAGTGTTTATGCAAATTCCAACACTCCCAACAAGAACACTGACCCACCAAACAGAGCTGAACTTATTGTCAGAACACCTGGGGAGTTAAAGGAATTTAAAAACATTCAAAACCTGTCCCTGCACCACAGTGAGCACGGGCTGAAATGCCATTCTTGTCTGCACAGCCTCCCCACAAAATCCACGTCCCATCCACGCTGGGATCCCCTCCGCACCCAGCCCTTGCAGGGAGCTCTCAGCTTCAGCCTGGAACTCCTTCCAACAGGGACAACACCACCAAACAGGTGTTTTCTCCAGTTTTGCAACAAAGCTGAGATTAACCTGGAAATGACCCTGCTTAGGTCATCTAAGCTTTCTCCCTGGGGAAAAATGTCCTTGTTTTTGTGCCACTGAGATGGCACAATCTTGGATTACATCCCCGAGCACAGGCTCAGAGATTCCCAGGTACACGAGCAAACATGGAGCCGGGCAGGTTTGCTATAAATTTGCAGTCAGCAAGAGATGCTTAAAGAGCAGAAAACATTAATTTCCAGCATCTAACTTATTTATGCTAAAGACACCCTCCTTTGGAGGGAAAGCTGCACTGCTACTGCATATTATGTTGTTCCAGTTCATAAAAGGCTGCAAAATCAGTTCATCTCTACGGCTATATTAGGTCCTGGAGTAGTCTACGAGCAGGAGAAATGTCCCACACATATATCTCAGTTATGAGCAGCAACTGGAGCTCTCTAATAAGAAGGGTTGACCTAACTGAGGACACAGAAGATGAATACAGCAGTGTGGAAAATCAGTTTTGTACTTTATTTCTCCAAGGGAATAACAGTAAAATTTTACCTTGTGTTATTAGAGAAGAGTTATAGGCAATGAACCAGCTGCAGGTAACCCTATATTCAGGAGCTCCACTTCATTAAACTTGTTTAACAGGTTTCTATTCCTCCAGTTAATGCTTACTAAGTGTATAAAGTCTTCACTCTTAAAGGGACACAGTCAAGGTTGTTGAGCCTAAACTTTGGGAAATCTTTGGTTGTCTTTATGTTTTTAAGGCTCGAGCATTTTTAATCTTTACATTTAATCTCAAATTTCCTCGTTAGGGAGGGGAACACCAGTGAGTGTCCAACTTCAGAGCCTGGAGGAGTGTGGTGAAGCCTCATGTCACATGCCAGTGACATGGAACAGGTAGAGCTGGAAAGCAACAGGGAGGAAAGCCAGGGGAGGAGGATATCTCCTGTCTCATCACATCAATCTGCAGGAAGCCTTGAAGATACAACTGTGTAACTCAAGCTTTACAAAAGGAACCTGGAAGCCTATGGCCAAATAATGCAATGACCCTTCCAGGGCAATAAACAAGGCAGTGGAGTTATTCCAGATGGATGTTATTCCACATGGATACAGCAGCAGATTTAAACTCTGAATTTCTGTCTGCTGGAGTGGTACTTACTTCAGGGACAAACACTTCACCAGGAGTCTTTGGCCAAAGTGCTCTTTGGGTACTTCAGGGACACTGAGTCTCTCTATGGGCTCCTCCTGGAATTAGAGACACAACTCCTGTACAAAACACCAGCAGAACCAGGAGGCAAACACATCTATCACTTTTTTCTTCCAAGACACAGCACCAACTTAATCCGAGGCTTCCCACCACAGTGCATTCATCAGCAGCTATAAATATGCTAAATTAAATCCCTTTAATGTTTCTACAATTGCATAACCAGAAGGGAAACCCAAAAAAAAGTAGTATCTATGGGCAAGACAATATGCTGAAAAACACAAAATAGCTGCAGTTCTCATGCACGTTAAACACAGGTGACCTTAAATCCTTTAAATCCCTGGCAGACTGACAGCTCTCACATTCCCAATACCCTTCACTTTTTTAATCTCACCCACATGCACGCAAAAATACCTCATCTGGTGCTGGGTGTAGTGCAAAAAGCTCCTTATGCCTACTGGACTTCCTCTGGTCCTCGTTGTGGTGGTCGATCTCCTCGTTTGGGGTTCTGTCCAGCAGGTTTGGGAGGAGGGCATCAGGCACGGAGTTCTTCAGGTCGAAGATGCTGCAGGCCCAGCTGCCCCGGGGAGTGTCGTCGATCGACATTGAGCGGCGCTTGAGGTCATCCTGAGAGCCAACAAATTAAAAGCAACTTCTAATGGGAAAAGGACTGTGCTTTTAAAGCAGGACTATAAATTAGGTTTTATGTAGCCAGGTTTTAAAGGCACATTACTTGTTCATCCTGGTAGCTGTTGCCGTCAGGAGCTTCGTCAGACTCGAAGACCTGTTTGGGGAGCCCTTTTTGCCTCTCCTTCTGTTTGTCCAAGGTGTTGGGATTGAACCCAGTTCCCAGCTTGTGGTATCTGCAAACAGAGGATTTCAAACACATTCTTAGCAGCCCTTTTGACCCCGACCCCAGAAGCAGCACCCCGGAACAAACCCAGCATTGTCAGCGTGGGTGCTCCCGAGGCAGGAGCTGCTCTCTGCAAACACAATTTCCAGTCAGCTCCACTGGAGCTGGGGCATCATCCAACAGCCACTATTCCAGCACTACAATGTGACTCTGTTCATCTATAAAGCCACTCTGGGTGATGTCAAAAGGAGGATTATCAAGGGCCAATTAAAGTCGTTGTCAAACGTGCCATTGTGAAGCCAAGCTAAAAACAGGCCGGGAACACGAGGGCTGAAGGCCAGTGGTTCTGCTGGAGCAGGAACTGACTTGGAGCAGATAAAATGATTAACTGGAAAACCAAAACAGCAACTCAGGAAAATCCCGAGCACCTCTGGAGAACAATTCTCCAACCCTGACTAAAACAAGTGCCTTCACATAGCATCTTTGGAAGGAAAGTGGGTCCCTCAGAGCTTCCCAGAGCGTGAGAGCTCCTACAAGTGAACAGGCTGCCTGCTGTGCTGGCAGGAGCAGATCTCTTTGACTAACAAGTTTTTGGGTGCCAAATGGCACCACGTCTGTATTTATACACACACACATGGGTAGGGCCACGGCCTCGCTGCAATACTCACTCCAAGTCACTTCCTGGGCTCACATCTAGAATTAATTGTTCTTACCATGCCCTGGCACTAAAGTTACCACAGAGGGATGCTCCAGACACGGGAAAACCATGGAAATGCTAGCAGCAAATAAAGGAAGGGATGAGAAAAAAGGAGGAATGCATTTTCCTTGCTAGGCTGTAATTGCTGAGACCTGAACAATAGGATCTATATAATCCTCACCTGGATGTCTGCATTTCCATCACAGCTCCACCAACAAGTGCAAATTACCTCTAATTCACACCTGACTTCCTCAGTCTAACACACAGAAATTATGCCATAAGCTTGAAATCAGAATATGCTAGTGGATGTTTTTCAGGGCAGTAAACTTATTCACCTTTTCCAGTATCATTAAAGGAATTACTGAATGGGTGGATTTCCCTGCCTCAAAAACATTTTGGTAGCAAAAAAATGGAGGCAGAGATGGACATAATAATAAAGATTATTTCCCCTGGGGTGGGGAAGAAAAGGATGGAATGTCACAAGTCAATCCAGCAGTTCTTCCAAGAGATGGAGTTTGTGCTCCTGGAGCTAGCCAGAGGACTTGGAACCATCCAATGGGATGGATTAAGAGGAAATTGTTGGCACCTTTACCTGAAAAATAATTCAGTCCTTCCCAGCTGAGCTTCTGGGTTCCTTCCCTGCTCCAGCAGTAACTCTACCCAGTGCACTGCCACGATTTTATCCAAGCAGGAAGTGCCGTGACTCTCAGAGGACAAAACCCCACCAAATAAAGCTCATCAGAGCAGGAATCACGGCCAGGAATTCCAGGTGCCAGTGAAAGTCTCTGAGAAGCCAGGAGTGGGTGGCTGCTGGGTCACACTGTCCAGGTCTGTGGTGTACCCAAGACTCTGCTGCCAAGGCTGGGAGTTAATAAAACATCTCCCTCCCTCTTGGGTTCCTTTCTGGGTGGGTTTTTTTATTTTGGTATGAGATTACAAAACACTTTTTTATTAGGTCACGTTAGCAGTGCCGAGCACATCCTGAGCATCCCCTGAAGTGGCTCTCAGGACAACATTAAACCAGTGAATTGTAGCAACTGCCACAAGGGCAGAGCTGGAGCTGCAGCCAAGTCGTTTGTAGGTGATGCACATCACATGGATCACTCACCCCCTGACAGCAGCTCTTGAAGTCCTCAGACTTCCAATCATCCCAGGGAGTCCCTGCTCCAACTGAAGCCTCTCAGAACCCTTCCTGCTAATTTGCATGGAATAATCAATGCATGCCCATCCTCTGAACTGTTAACTCGTTAGGTAAATGTTGTGATGGTTCAAATATTAACAATTATTTGTCTGAATGATGTACTCTCCCCACGTCTCTCTGGGAATCAAAGGAAGCTGCAGAGAGCACCTTGTCTATCAGATGGTGGTGACTCCTCATAAATCACTGCAAAATTAATGCAACTTGTCTCTAAAAATAACTAAAATCAGATGGAACAAAGGAAGAAACAAATGTTGAAAGTAATTTTACTTGTCCACATTCCCTAATTGCTCTACCATGGTAAAGGAGCAACTGTGGGCTGAAATGGCCTAGATTTTCCAAAATGCCTCAAGGGGTTTTGACATCCAAGATCCAATTTTCCAAACACAAAACATCAGTTCATCTGAACCGGGCAACGAAAAGCCAGAGCACATGGAATAAGCAGCCAGGACAATATTTTTATATTTAAATATGAGCTTAAGGTGGCAAACACCTCAGGGATCCTCACTCACTTTCTGTTCACGATCGCCCAGTCCTCCGTGTAACTCCTGACACAGTCCCTCACGTGAGGGTCCATCTCGCTGTTAAAAGAACAAACAACAAAGGTCACAGAGATGATGGGGATTCCTTAAACACTTATTTCATTCCCTGGAGCACCAGCAGGTGAGCTCGTGTCCTACCTCTCCTCGGGCACGGCCGACACGAGCGTCCGGCACTCGCGGGGGGTGTAAACCACCTCGATGTCATCGCGGGGAAACTCCAGCAGGTCCCGCAGGGGCCCCGACTCCACGGCCAGAGGGTGGGTGTTGAGATACTCCTCCAGGTCCACAGGGTCCACAGCTTCTGTGAGAGGCACCTGGGAGCACACAGACCACCACGGGGCCTTACGCCAAGGTGAACAAATAAAGGAAAACCACACGCGCGTTTTCTGCTCTCTTTTTTTAAACCAGTTCTTCTGCCTTGTTGAGGGATTTGATGCAACATCAGGTGATTAACCCCAGTGGTGTTAACCTCAGCTAACACATCACAGAGCTGCTTCTCCTGTCTTATCTTTTATCTGATATTCCTCTGCGTATTTCTCTGGTGCGTACCATCACCGCCTAAAAAAATACAACTAGAGCCACAAAAGGTTACATCTATTTTCAGGAAATACAACAAAAGGAAACTTAGTACTTAATTTCCCACGTATCTGAGCCTGGATGTGTTTTTACCAGGCTCTGATCACAAAGGGAACCTTGATCCTGATCCAAGATGCAGGAACCCTTCCTCCCCCAGGCAGAGCCCAGAGCAGGGCCTGATTTACCAGGAACTCAGGCAGCCACACAGCTCTGAGGACTAACATTATTTTGAATTAAACCACCTCTCTGGGGAACACAAAACACAATGTTCACCTACCACAGGTACAAGTTTAACCACCTCTTCCCCCTGGTATTAGAGCCTTTAGTGCCACAATGACTCTGCCCATGCCAGGAAGGGACACTGCCCTCAATAAAATGGATGCTTAAAAATCATCTTTATTGGGCACAAAGCCTTTACCTGAAGCACAAGGAATGACTGAAAACGTGCAGGAAAACAGTAGATTTCACTGGCAGTGCTGATCTCACCACCCCGAGCTTTTTTTAGATACATTAGAAGAAACTTTGCATAATCTGGATACATACTCACATTGCATAACTTGTATTTTTACATAGCCCATTACATAAATACATATAAATATTCTGATATGAGATCACTATGCTATGAGGCTATACATAAACATAGACATTAAGAAAATGAAACACTAAAAACAAGTTTTGAGGAAGCTGTCTCTACAGCAACTGACAGATTTCCTAGAATTCCCTGGCACATGCCAGTGAGGCTGAGTGTTTCAACAAGAGTCACAAAAGCACATCCAAATTCAGCAGTTTTCTCCACTAACTTCCCCTTTCCTGTCATCCAGATGATTTCTGTGGGACAAGGAACTATCCTGTAGCTTGTGTTGGAGATGACTTTAAAAAGAACACTTGGTACTTCAGTTTTAAACGTGCTTCTCGGAAATATTGCTATACAAATCCCAAATTCCAGTTCTCAAACTGTTGCCAACAAGTTCTGAAATTAATCAACTTTTTATTCAAGGAAAAAGACTTGGCTACCACAGAGGGTACTGAAACAATCTCCCTACCACAAGCAACCTCATTGAAGACTGCAATTTTCTTAGAAGGCAAACCCTTCAGCAGGAAACCAGCGTGGCTCCAAGGGAGTCAGGGGAGTTGGAGCAGGTGACTTTTTGCCAGATAAGAATCTGGTTCACCAAAAAGATGTGTGATGGCTGGAAATGTGGTATTTAATTCTGCAATTCAGGTAAAAGAAATTAATTTCAGTGTAAAGAAATATCAGAAGAATCAGAGAAGGGTTGGAAGGGACCTTAAAGACCAGCTCTGCCATGGGCAGGGACACCTTTCACCTTGATCATCTCTTTAACCCCAAAACCTTCTCCCCCCTTCTCATCCTGAACTCTTGAAATGGACTCAAAGGATGTGATTTTGGAGAACTTTTGAAAGCACAAACCAGACACTTTTCACTGTTTTCATCACTGCAATGCTTGCCACGAGCAGAACTTGTCACTGCTCCTGCCACACCACAGCTGAGATGTCACCACCTCACCCTGCTCTTCACAAACGGGCAGAGCAGCTCCACGTGGCACCAGATCCCTGACAAATGTCACTGAGGGGTGATGCTGGAACTCTAGTTACTGAAAATTTTCAATTTTCTGCACTAACAAACACTAACACACATAAGAACACTACATTTAACCTAACACCATAAAAAAAAGTTCCAAAATTAAATAATAGAACTGAAATTATAAGTGTATAGTTAAAATAAAAGTGTGCAATATCATATAGTAGAAAACTTAAAGAGTTTAAAATTTTAGAATATGATAGTATATACAAAACAAGATAAAAGTTTTAGAGCAAAAGCTAATCCTTCTTCTTCACCTTCTTCACATTCTTCATGAGTTTAAGTAGTACTGTGTAATTAAATAAAAAAAGTCTGCATTGCAAGTCACGAATAGTTAATTATTAGATTAAAAATAAAAATAATTTAAGCACCATTTCTTAATTGAACAGTTTATCCTTTAAAAACTTTATAGAAAAAGAATATGTCTCCATTTTTACCTTGTTAAAGAGAACTACCATAGAACTCACACTTTGTGAGACTCTAATAAAAATAAAAAAAAAAATCTCCAACATTAGTGGTGCCCTGGGTGAGGATGCAACTCACGACCTTCAGAGGGTGACAGCTTTTCCTTAAGGAATTGCTCCAAGTGCCTGTTTGTTCCCAAGTGCTGCAAACTCCCAGGGCTGCTCCGTGCCAAATCTGACAGAGCTCAGAACCAAAGAGGAGGAACCACCGGAGACTGCTTGCAAATGAAGATAAAAGTAACAAAATTAACAAAATTCTGGGCAGAAGCTCCAGAAGCAGGGGCTGGGCAAAGCATCCCCTCACACCCTCCCCTGGCCAGCGCAGAGCCCCAGCCATGCTGCTCCTTGCTGGGCACTGGCAGCACCTCCCAGAGGGGTAAGGAAGCCTCAAGGCATGACTTAAAGCTGCTTAGCTGGCCCTGTCTTTAAGCCCTAACATTTTAAGGTTTACTTTTATTCCTCTCTCCGAACTGGCAGCTCCAAAGCTGAGGGATCTTCCAGAAGTGAGCTGCTTGTGCAAGTGTTGTGTTTTAATCTGCACAAAATCATTTATCTGTGATTCTCTAACACGCAGGAACCTACCCCTCATCCCTTCCAATCTTTCCACTCCATTCATCCTGATAAACAGAATTACAAAAAAGATGAGGCAAAGCCTCAGTATTAATGCAGAGCTCATGGAGATGTGCAGGACCGGGGGCGTGAGGCTGTCACAGCCCAAAACACACCAGGTCCCCTCATCCCTGGCATTTCACATCTCAAATTTCCTTGTCCAACAGCAGCACTGGGACGTGTTGGACACGAGGTGAAGGAAGTGGCCATGCCAGTTAAAAACCACCCAACCCAGAAAGGCAGGCAGTGCTCAGGGGCTCTCCCTGCACCCTGGGGGTTCCCAAGCCCTTCACACATTTCAGGATTAGGCCCGAGGTTGCACTTCCCAATTTTCCAGTTTGTCTCTTTGGGTTATTATTGTACCATGAAGGTGTAAACAAACACAATAGTCAAACCCAGAGGCCTGTGTTAGACTCACCATCTGTGCAGTCAGAAATACTGTCTAGCACCTGAGTAAAGAGGCCAAACATAAATTCATGGCTGTGGAGAGGAAGTACTTGGTGTCAGACTATTGGCAGATAAAAGGCAAGAACATTATTTTAGGCTTCAGATATTTGTGGGGGAAGAAGTGATGAAAGAGGAGGAGGAGGAGCAAAGAAGGATGAATAAATGCACCAAAAGGAAAATGAACCTAGAAGATGTCCCCATGTGTGAACAGAACCACAAGAGCTCCTCTCAAGGCTCCTGCTGTCAATGGTTTAACCTTTCCCCTGTCCAGCATCACTCCAAAGGTGTGCATGGGGACAAGGACACACAAAATACCAGGGGCTATTCCAGTGTTACTTGGGCAAAGCATCAGTCCAGTCACCTGGAATTGCCAACACAAACCCATCAGGTGAAACGTGCACACTGGAGGAGCTGGACAAGCTCAGGAAAAGACCAGGTTACCCAACCCCATCATCCCAATCAACCTCACTGCTGCTGGAGGAGCAGAACCTGCTCTGCCATCTCACCCCCAGCCCAGCTGACCTCCTGTGGCACCAGGACAAACAAGAGGCATCCAGCAGCTGACTGCCCTGGCCTGCAGGAGCGTCACACTGGGCTACAGCTGATCTCAACCACCAAGGAACTGCCAGTCCTGTCAGCTGCACATGAAAAGGTTTCAAATCTGCTGCAGCAGGAAGGGGCAACAGCTGAGGAGGACAGAGCTGTGCTCCCCACAGCCCTGCTTGCTGGCAGGCTGCAGACACAGCCACCTTCAGTGCAATCTTCATCCTGCTCCCAGGAAAAGCCTTCTCCATTCCTCCTGGCAGCTCCAGGGAAGCAACAGTAGATGTCTCCTTCACAAAACACAGCCAGCTCTTCTTCACTGGACTTCCCAAGGCAGAAGGACAATTCCAGTCAA
This sequence comes from Vidua macroura, assembly GCF_024509145.1. Taxonomy (NCBI): domain Eukaryota; kingdom Metazoa; phylum Chordata; class Aves; order Passeriformes; family Viduidae; genus Vidua; species Vidua macroura. Next base: position 30,631,476 of record NC_071579.1, read on the forward strand.
GCATTTGCAAACATGACCACCCACCAACTGGCTAATCCCAGCATGCCAGAGTGGTTTTGCAGGAAAGGACCTTAAAGCTCATCCTGATTCAACCCTGACACCTCCCACTGTCCCAGGCTGCCTCAAGCCCCAATGTCCAACCTGGCCTTGGACACTTCCAGGGATCCAGGGCAGCCACAGCTCCTCTGGACACCCTGTGCCAGGGCCTCAGCACCCTCACAGGACGGAATTTCTTAATATCTAATCTGAATTTCTCTTGTTTTGGTTTGAAACCATTCTGCCTGTGTAAAAAGTCACTCTCCTTTTTTTTCTAAGCCCCCTTTAAGTACTGAAAGGCCCCAATGTGGTCTCCCCTAATAAACCTGATGGGGAATACTGGAGTGTTACTGCAAGAAATCCTTGCCAGGGGGTTCATTTCTGTTGAGTTTATTAAGACCCTCGAGAAACCAAAGGCTGCAAGAGCCCAGGGCATCTTCCCCACCAGGACCACAGAATAATGTAAATTAACAGCAAATACATGCTAAAAATATGCAAAGGAAAGCTGCTCCCAGAATTGCTGCTCTTTTAAAAAATACTCTTTGATTTTGTGCAGGCTGTAATTACAGATGAAATTTTGGACAATTCCCTAACCCGTTTTGCACTCAGTCTTTATCCCAGGATCAGGCACTGCCACCTCACTCATGGCAAGCACTGTTGTGTGCCATTAAAATCTACAGGAGGACAATGTGTGTAAAATCTACAGGAGGACAATTAAAATCTAAAGGAGGACAAAATCTACAGGAGGACAAGCTCAGGATGAGTAAGAGGGGCACAACCTGCTCCCTGCCAGCACAAACACTGTGTTTATCACAGCACTGATAATCTGAAAGTACAGAAGAAATCAAAAGAGACTCCCTCTCTCAGACTCACCCTAACCCAAATCAAACCCCTCACTTGGAAATATATATATATTAAAAATACCAATTCTGCATGTCCTTAACCTGACCATAGACATGTTCAATCAGCTAATTCAGACAGCAGCCTTGATTGGATGCTCTAACCCATTTAACAGGCAGTTTCCAGAGGTGCACCTGTGTTCTGCAGTTCTGGCTCTCAGCACTTGCAGGACAAAGCTCAATTTCAAAGGTTTACAGCTCTCCTGCAATGGGGACACTCAAGCTTTCTTCTTTAAGGTTGTGTTATTCTTCACTGTTACATCCTCTTAAAAGCTGAAAAATCAAACTGCCTTCCCTATATCGACTTTGCCCTTCTCCAGACAGCAAACATTGTATTTCTGTGGAGTTTTAGTGCACGTGTCTCTCTCCTATTTATTTCCTCCTTTTGAGCACCTACCTGCATCATCATCATCACTTCCAAAAGCACCTGCACAAATGTGCAGGAGCCTCAGTGAGGGGATGTGGCATCACTCCATGGAGGGTAACACAAACCTTCATTCAGTTCAGCCAGGCAGCCCAAAGGGACAACAAAGGGAACAAAGGGATAAAGTGCAGGGAAAGCTACACCCAGGGAGCCACACTGCAAAGCTCACGCAGGGAGAACAAAAAATACAATGCAGAGGTCAGGTTTGTACAAGACCTGCACCTGTGCAGGTACCTGAAGGCTCAAGATCTGCTCTCCTGGGCACTGCTCAGTACAGGAGCTCAGTAACAACTAGGGCAGAAAAAGGGATGATTATTGTCTCCATCTCACAGGGACTGACTGAAGCACAGTGCCCTGATGTTCACAGGCATTCCCAGGTTTGCCTGGAGGACTTCAGCCCATCCCTTCCCTAAACAGCCAGCTGGGCACAGGGGATTGCCCAACCCTCATGGGACACACACTGGAAGTGACACACTGGAAGTGACACACTCAAATCCCTGCTATGACCCTGCAGACTTTTCCAGCACAGGCATGGAAAACAACATTCCCTCTCATTTCCTTCTCCCTCCCTCACCTCTGCCCTCCCAGGATGTCCAATCTCCAGGGAGCCCCAAGAGCACTGAGAGGTTATGGCATGACAGCTTGGCAGGATGCATCTGGCACAAGAAGGATCTGAACCCAACTGCTGTGGCCCAATCCAAGCCCAATTTCCATTTCAGCTCAAATAAGATGCATCATTGCCAAGGGCAGAGCCCCAGCCCCCGTGAGGATCACAGTACAATTGAGGGCTCTGTAAAAATGACAATGGCAAAGTGTGGAAGGTTGTTCCTCCTGCCTCCTTCCTGTGTGGGAGTAAAACTCCCTCTGAGGATCCCATAGGAGACCTTGATAAATTAACCTTGCAGAGAGCTCCTCATCACAGGGAGGATCCTGACTGCTATTTTTACTTGGCAGCTAAAGCACTTCTTCAAAATCAGGGTGATATTTCTTGCCAATTTTGAAACCAGGACAAAGTTCCATCTTAACTTCAATACCTCCTTAAATATTAAGCGATTTATAACGTGCTAAAACTGCAACAGATTGTGCCAAAGCTCCAAATTCTAAATTAATACCAACTCCCACCCACTGCCTTCCCTGGGCAAAATCTTGGAAGGACAGAAGCAGCAGATTAACATTTCAAAGCTGAGCCCCAGCCTTCTCTCAGCTATCTCTGGGTCTCCAGGGCAAACAGGCACTTCCCTTGCTGAGCAGTCAGGAATGCAGATGGCCTGTGCTTGCTGTGGCAAAATCCTGTCACCCTTAAAGGGATACTCGTAGCTCAGGGAACAGGAGTCAAATCTGATGTACTGGGAGGACTCAGAATAAATCTGAGAATGTAGTATGCTAAAAAAAACTATTACAATTTGCAGGCAGGTTAAAGAAGTTTAAAGAAATAAGCTTGCTAAACAGAGGCATGAGATTGATTTTTAAGTGTGAACTACAGGCAAGTCACTCTAAGAGGTTTTGAAACATGAGCAGTGTAATATTAACCACCGACAACACTCGAGTAATGAAAAAACATGTTTTACTTGCAAAAATGACATTTTCTTTCAACTAAGCACTCCAAAAATAACCCAAATGGATCCAAATTCAAAGACTCACGTATTTGTCTGCTGCCATCCCTGCACTGCAGAAAACCCATACTCCTGATGCCTGGTGAGCCCAGAGAACTCCTGCATTTCATTTTTTTTTGGCCGCATTTATAATACATGGAAATATTCAAATGAACCAAGGAGATTCCTAGGCAATCTCTGCTTTCCATCAACCACAGGCAGCTCCCAAGGCTCACCAGGGATGACACCTCCCCAGCCATAAGTGCAGTCATTACCTCCCCACTGCCTCTGGAATGCAGTTCCCTATCTCCTGCTCTGCCTCTTACTCCTTCTTTTGCATGGTGTTCTGTGAGATGTCATTACCACAGAGAGCAGCTGATGGAAGTCCTTCATTTCCAAACTGCAAACGTGCCCCAAAAATGGTTGCAAGCATTCTCTGTGTCTGAAGCCTCCACTGTTAAAATCTGAAAACATTCAGTTTTCAGATTCTGTGAGATCTGCAGTGTGTGTCGAATTCTATCGCAATGCTTGAGTTAGAAAAAACCTCTAATGACAGGAAAAGGGATTCCCCATCCCTGGAAGTGTCCAAGGCCAGGCTGGACAGGGCTTGGAGCAACCTGGGATAGTGGGAGGTGTCAGGGTTGACACAGGATGAGCTCCAAGGTCCTTCCAACCCAAACCAGTCTGGGGTTCTGTGAAACAATTACAAATACACCTACCTAAAGAAGGATCCTACATGTAACAAGGAACAGCCAGTCCCAAAACCAGTGAGATGCTTTATGTACAAATACTGCCAGGTTATTTGCTGTGATAACTGGTTGCTAATGTAGGAAGCCATTTGGGTATAGAAATATTAATATTAATCAGGGATTAATTAGTTATCTGGGAATACTAAAGCAATTTCTTACCAACCCTAGAAAGACACGAGTTATGCCTCCAAGGACGGGTAAGAAGACAAGATCTTGATGACTAAGAATTGTGTAATTTCACCACGAGTATTTGGAGAACACAAAGACTTTGATACAGAAAATGCAAGGGCTGAGACTCCTCTCAAAGAGCCTCCCTCTGATAAATTGTGACAAAACTGAAAGCAGAAACTGAGACAGCAACAGAGAAATGAAAAAAACAAACAGTTTGACCAGAGACTGCAGAAAAATCACAGATTTCCCACTTTTGGCAGAAATGTTACTTACATCAGGCCAGTAGAGACTGACCCCTCGAGACCCTCGGGGCTCACACAGGCAGACCCTGGTGGCCCTGAGCCCTGCCAAGCACAGAGATGCTCTCCTGAGTGGGAAATCCTTGGCACAGGCACCTCTCAGCTCCCAGGGGACACTTTCTGCCCTGCATGGACAGATGAGCCACGCTGTTCCATGGCCTGGGACACTGCCAGGGATGGGGCAGCCTCAGGGCAGCCTGTGCCAGGGCCTCAGCACCCTCTGAGCAAAGAAATTCCCCTAACATCTAACCTCTGGCAGTGGGAGCCATTCCCTGTGTCCTGTCCCTCCATCCCTTGTCCCCAGTCCCTCTCCAGCTCTCCTGGAGCCCCTTTAGGGGCTCTGAGCCCTCCCTGGATCCTTCTCCTCTCCAGGTGAGCACCCCCAGCTCTCCCAGCCTGTTTATTAACAATCACTTGGTATGATATCATTTAGTTTAGAGTATTGATCTCTGCTGACACGTGAACTGTTGAAGTTATTGCAGAGACTCAGCAACTTCCAGTGGACAGCAGACTCAGCTGAACAGGTAAAACACTCCTGACCTTTGCCACAGGGCTCTCTGCTGCCTTTAGCAATAGAATGGGAGCAGTTTTCATGTGCTACAGAAAGTGTCTGCATGCACCAGAGCAGAGTTAACTGTGAGCAGTCCCAAGGGAGGGAGGCAGGGCAAAGGATGTGGATGCCTCTCCCATCCTCCCCTGCCTGATGAGGATAAACCATCCAGCCAGGCAGGGCAAAACCTCCAGGAAATACAAATAATGGGAGGCACCGTTCAGCCTTCATCAGCCCTGAGACAGCATAAAGACTTGGCTCATTCTCCTTTTCAATTTTTGGTGATAAAATTACTTGGCTCTGAGCACTCCAAAACGCCCTTTCAGTGCCACACAGGACACTGTCATGCTTTCCTTTGCTGTGCTTCCCATTCATTTGCACAAATCACCTTTTCTTCTTCTCTTAAATTACGTTAAAATAAACAATGGGAATATACAAAGGAACCTATATTCTCTTACTGAATAATTAGATGCTATCTTTGAATACATGGCCAAAGTCTGACATCCAATAAATCCAAGACAAAGCCTCAATTAGCCCAGATAATGTCCATAAAGCCAGCAGTGCTTTACAAAGATATGTAAATGTCAGCACCTTCATTTTACAGGAGAAAATGAAGTGCTGAGAGCAGACGTGGTCAGATCACATCACATCCAAGAATCCAGACCCCTTTATTGCCAGACTAATTAGTATCTCTTATAAGAGTGCTCCTTTACCTACTAACAATCATCTCTGCTGTAACACACATCAAAAGGCAGGAAGTATTACCCCCAATCCCTTGGAAAAAGCTGTGATTTTTCTATAAAACAACGGAATGTACATTCACTCTGCTTATTTGCAAGATTAACAAAAAGCTGCTCTTCTAATTAAATCACAGAATTATTAAGGTTGGCAAAGTCCTCCAAGATCATCCATGCCCAAACTTGGACTGAACACCATCCTGTCAACCAGACCATTGCACTGTGTCCAACCACTGAAATATACCTCTAAAGATGTAAAGAAATAGAAAAAAAGACCTGAAAAGATTTTTAAAAATTAAGAGAATTTTTTCTTGGGAAGAAAAATAATCAAGTTTTGGACAACAACCAAAAAACATTTCAATTATTATCCTTGGCACTCAAGAGTGAAAAAAGAAGTCCAAGATTTTGTAAGTCTTTATCTTCTTTCAGCAGACAGAGTTAACTGAGCACAAGGAGCTGCTCCACAGAAAAAAAACAAACTTGAGAAGAAAAGAAAGTGGTTAGTCACGAGGGATTATAATGGCCCATAGTAAACAGCCTGGTTCATCAAACAAACAGCAAATTCCCCATCCTGCAAGATCCTGGGGAATTCTCCCAGAGGAAGTGCAAGTGAGGCTGGTGGTGAGAAGCACCAGCTCCCAGCAGGGAATGCTGAACCTCTGGAGGCACCCAAGGTGAGCACAGCCCATGGATTCCAGCCCAGAGCACACCCAGCAAGGTGCAGATGCACACCCCACTCACCAGTGGGCTTGGAGAGACTTGCAAAAATCACTTCAAAAAAAGAAACCTTCCTTCGTGGAACTCTCCGAGCTCACAGCTCCTATTTCCCAACAACAAACTGTCAGTGCCTTCTGCTGTGGCTTGCAAAAAGAAAAAGCTCAGAGCTGCAGGGACTGCATCCTGCCAGGATCCCAGCCTGGCACACTGGGTTACACAGGAAAAATGCAGGGACTGCATCCTGCCAGGATCCCAGCCTGGCACACTGGGTTACACAGGAAAAGCCTCTGAGGGCCTTGGACCTGTGTCTGGGGTTTGAGGAATGTGCAATTAAAATCAGCTGCTCCTAAAGTGGCAGAAGGGTGGAGGCTGACAATAATAAACTCATCTGAAAGCAGTGTCTTCTCCCCAGCTCTACCAGATACCAAATTAGAAACAGTTCTGGCAGCATTTTGTCTGCTGCTGGTGAGGCAAAAGGGAAGGGACTTGCTAAAATTCAGCTGACAGGTTTTTGCATTTATCCCAGGTTCAACCACGGGCAAGCCCATGGAGTGGGGAACATCCCTGCAGTGGCCTCAGCTGACAAGAAACAAAAGGCCCAAGCAAGCATGGTGCTGAAGGCTCTTCATTCACAAAAACTCCATTTCTCCACCAAAATACCTCCACTGGACTGATAGGACTCTCAGACAAACCTTGCTGACCTTTCCTGGAGCAGAATTCTCAGCACAGTGAGCAAGGTGGGCATGAAAGACCACATCTGCACCATCACTGGAGTCACAGGCTCTTGGGATATCCTGAGCTGGAAGGGACCTACAGGGATCAATCATCCAGTCCAGCTCCTGGCCCTGCACAGGACAACCCCAACCATCCCACCCTGTGCCTGAGAGCACTGGCCAAATAATTCTTGAACTCTGGCAGGCTGCAGCTCCCCAATCCCAACCAGCTGCCATTGTGGAGATACTGAAACTCAACCACACAACATTTTAGCAGGAATTTCCTATTCACTCCCACACTACCTGCCCTACTTTAGGCCTTTAAACCAGTGTGGCTACACAGAAGTGAACTTTTCCAGAGCAAACACAGCTTCACACAGCAATGCTTTCCCTCTGCATAATGCTGATTATCAAACCAGGCCAGGCAGGCACAGCAGCTCCTCATGGATGCCTCGGGGAGAGAAATTAACCCAAAATTCAGACAAGCAAACCTCTGTCGTATTATGCAGCCTCAGGATACAGACTCATGGCTTAACTAAATAGACTTTTCCTACAGACTATTTCCTACAAACCATCACCCCGTGTTAATCAGGTTTCTGCAGAGCATCTCTGCTCAGCACCCAATTTAATGTGACAAACTGGGAGCTTATCACAGCAGCCATCACACAATGCAGTTTGATAGGAAAAGCTCAGAGCCTGCTTCCAGCCAGCATGACCTTTTCCAGCATTTTTATAGATTCTTGCATATATTTACTGCCAAACACCAGGCCAACAGGGTAATGAGAGCTACTGATAATACCATGACTAACCAGTCTGATCCTGTATCAAAAATTACATGTGAAGATCAACAGGACTGAAGCTTTGAGCGTGAATACTTGGTTGGTGGCAGAATGGAAAAACCTTAGGAATAGGAGGAAAAAGTGGAAAAAAGACAATTCAGAGTGAAAGGAGGTGATACAAGGAGAAACTGATCAAAAACATGGCTGGGTGAGGAGCAGCTGGAGAGGTTCACAGAAGACACCTCACTTTGTGAGAGCAGGAAGGCAATTCAGCCAACTCCTTCCAAGATGAAACCACAGGTGGGACAAGGGAGGCCCAGCAGCTCCTGGGATGGATATCCAATGGGAGTGCACTCCTCAGCTGCCCAGTGCTGCAGGGAAGTGGAGTCAATGACCCCGAGTGCTCCACACTCCGGCTAATAGCAGGGGACCCTCCCTGTTCTAATGCTGGATTATGCAAAAGCCCATCCAGAACTGCCAAGTCAGGGCTTTGCATTAGCACTGCACAGCCCAGCAGAGCCACTGAGATCAGGCATTAGCCTGGGCAGCAGCTCTCATTAACCCTTCTCTCATTAACCCTTCTCAACCCGCTCAGTGCCCACCTGGCTGCTGGCAGAGCAGCCTTCTGCTCTCCCTGAGCTCCTGGGACATGACAGGAATTCCAGCCCTCCTCCATCCCCAGTGCCCCTGGCACAGCCAGATCTCAGAGATGAATCTGTGCCTGCAGTGAAGTCACTGCTCTGAGCCAGAGGTCAGCCTGGAGGTCCCTTCTGAGGTGACACTCTGCTCTGAGGACACGTGTGTGCTCCACAGGAGGAAGCTTTAACAGGTCACACTGCACATGAAGCAGAGGGAATTCCCATGGACTCATTCCCACAACCCCAGGAACTGAGGAAACACTACAGGACCCCACTCCAAAGAGAAGAACTCCTGTGAACTCACAACACTTGCACAGACTATCAAATTCAGGGCACATTTCCAGCCCTGCCTGACCTAACCACCCCTCTCTGAAGAAAACAAGATGCTCTAATATTTATTTTCCAAGTTGACTGCAGCAAAAGGAACTGCTGTGACCCGAAGTGAGACCCCAGATCAAACATCTCCAGCTTGAAAAAGTTTGTTGCACTCTTGAAATGTTTACCACAATAAATCTGGAAGGTTACTGGTAGGCCATGCAAGAAAGTCTGACTTCAGAAAGGGTGATTGTGACAATGCTGCTCTTCAAAGTGGGCTGTAAACTTGTAAGTAAATATGCATTCCTGAGGAATGGACACACTCAACTTGCAAAATATTTAAAATACTTCAGAAGAGCAGATGAGTTGCTGTGGTCCTGCTCTCAGGGTGACAAGGACAGGAAAACAGCAACCTGAAGTGCAGGAGCTTGCAAAGAGCTCTCCATGCAGACAACCACACAAACATGGAATTTAATGCCCAATCCAGGCTTTTTGGGGATAAAACAACTAATATCTGGTCAAGAAAGCTCCTTGTCCTACAAAGATTCTGCAGAAACACAGATTCCCAGCCACACCAACTGATTTGCAACACAGAAATCCCCAAAATGGGTGGGTTTTGCATGGAATTTTGTCCTTGGTGTTATCAGAGCCTCTTACATCAACAAGCTGTCAGCAGAGCCTCCCAGAGGGTGAAACGAGTGTGGACAGCAGCCTGAGCAAGGCCTGCTCCAGGCATGACTTACAGTGGTGTGATGAGAGACGCTGCCTCCGATGTTGAGGTTCTTGAGGAGCTGTGGGGAGCCTCCATACTGCCCCGAGATCTGCTTCCTGACCTCGGCTGCCACGGTCCTGCAACGGCACAGGGACACGGTTACCTCTGAGAGGCACCTGGGCACGGAGCAGGGACACCTCCCTGGCTGCTGCAATGGAACCACACACTGCTCACTGCAGTAAGGGTGTCACTGCCCACTGGGAACAGACCCTGCATAACAAACTCCCAGGAGTCACAAAGCTCTCACAAGGCTGCAGATACACATTTTTAACAGCAATTATTTTTTTTTTTTCCCCCCTTTGTGAACTGCTCTTCTGTGCACATCTGTGGCAATAAAATGCACGTGACCCCCGAGCACAAATTCAGTTGTTCCCAGCAGGCTTTTCCAAGGAAAGCTCTTCTCCAGAGCTCTCCTCACCCTTCAGCAGTTGCTGGTCACACAGCTGCTCCTGTACTCTGCATTTTCATCCCTCTGCCTATTTCTGGGGCTTGCAATCACAGTCAGACAAAGGACCAGGAAACAAATGACTGGGTCAGAACAAAAAGGTGTTTCCCTTCCTGTGTAGGAAAGGTAAAGGTGACAAACAGAGGGAACACTGGCACAGAGCCTTGTGTCCCTGCCAGACAGAAATTCCACCACTGGGTAATTTTCTCACCAGGAATGGAAAGCACAGAGCAGCCCTTCCTTGCCTGGAGGGTGAAAGCTGTGACCCTCCACGGTTTTTCATTTTGGCTGAAGAGCCACACTGTCTCTGGTAAGGCTGAAAACACAACAGGTGGGTAAAGCCACCTGGAGCAGGGAGGAGGAGCACAACAGAGGGAAATGCTGATGGCCAGGGGCTGTCTAAACAAAGAGCCCAGCCCAGCCCCAGCACAGCCATCCCCAGCTCTCCATCCTGTATCCCAGCAGGAAGCTGCAGCTCCTCTCAGCAGGGATAGCCAAGCCTCTGAGGAGGGTGGAAATGGTTTTGCTCCAAAAGCAAACCAAAACCCAGATTCCTCCCACAAAAAAAGAAAAAAAGTTGTGTAGCTGAAAAGCTGCTGAGTACCCCTGGCCTGCAGGACCTCACCAACACAAATGCTCCTCTCCAGGAGTCAACACCCAATTTAATAGTGACAAACCCTCCCCGAGTGTCATTCACCACATCACACACTGCTGGCAGCTCTGGCTCCCAGAGCAAATTCCCAGCTCCAAGGAGACACTAACCAGCCCATAAGGCTGCAAGGACTGGGGTGATTTTTCTTCTGCTGTATCAGTGATCTCTGAGCATCCTCATGGCTAAGAGACTCCTGATCTCACATGGGGGTGACTGTGGGGGACTGTGCTGTTTATCAGAACAGCACACAAGCTGCTAAAATCCTGCCAAGGAGATGGTTAAACCTGTCCTGAGCTAAACCTGGACATCAGGATGGGCTCTTGCCTTTGGGATTGCTGGTGGGCAGGAATGAAGGCAGCTGGAGGCATCTGCTGTCAGTGGAAGAGAAGGGAACTCTAAGAGGGAACTGGCTGGGACAATTGAGGCTGCCATGGGGAGCAGATGTTTCCTCAAGGCAGAGGATGGACGTAAGATTAGCTAGAGGAAGCATTATTTTGTCTTTTTTAAAAAGTAGACTGCAGGAGGAAAAAAAAAAAATCAAGTTTTATGTATTCTGGCTGCAAGAAGTCATTTCCTTCATGCTTGCCTTTATCCACAGGAGCTGATGTTTTCACTTCTGGTGGGTGGCTTCTGTCCTGCTGGGGACAGGGAACATCCAGGAAAAGCCATCTCCCTGCTCCCACCACGTGTGCACACACAGACACACGTGAGAGCAAACCATGCCTGCTGCTGGCTTTTGTAGGGAAATTTGGAATGGATTAAAATGGCTGCTTGGCATGGAAAGCACACCATGGAGCTGTGGCTGAGGATGGACAAGCTTGTCCCCAGGATGCAGACAGGCTCTGCTCTACACCAGCCTTCACTTGCTGTGTTTTGTGTCACTCCTGATGAGGCACAGACAGAGCCCTGGCAGGAAAAATCAGAGCCCAGCACAACAGGAAAAACTAAAATCCCATCCCCATTTTCAAGAGGCGTTGTTTACAGATGGGAAGTCCAGCCAGAGGAGGGGACCTGTCCCCAGCTGTGCAACCACAGCTGTGCCTGGCTCCTCCCCAGCAACTCGAGGGCACCTCTGTGGTCCAACAGGGGAAGGAATGTGGTGCCACAAAAGGGTGGCACTGATCAGCTGTGCTGCTGCCCCATTAATAACCTCACTGGATTTTGAAAATTCCCCCAAAGCATGACCACAGCAAGTCAGAAGTGAATCTCCAATGGGTTTCACCAAGGAACCAGCATTACTCTCAAGTTTGAAGCACTCCTGCCTCTCCAGCTTTCACCAACACCCATCAAAACTCTTCCCACATGAAGTTAATGGATACCGTGTAAATCTCAGAATTCCTGAGTGGAGTCTGCAGGAGCTGCTGCTGGTCATTCCAAGCCTGCAGTCCAACCCACAGCTCAGGCTGACTCCTTTCTGTGTCACAGAGGTTCTGGACACCACTTCTCCAGGGAAAGCATCGTGCCTCTGACACTTAGAAACCACCTCCTAAAGTAACCTGATCTCCAGATGTATTTATGGGTGATCTATACCCCTTTGGGTTTGTGGCAGCATGATCAGGTTCAAGAGCCCTCTGCCACTCCTTTCTACCAGCCAGGTGTCCCCTTCCAGCCTTTGGGCTCCCCTGATCACCCAATGCTTTTCTAGAGCTGTTCCAGCTGGGAATCACCTTTCAGCAGATGTGCTTCACCCTGGTCACCGACTCCAGAGAAGGAGCAGAACCTTTGGAGAACCAAATGAGTATTTCCACATTGAGAAAATATCTCAGCTGACTTCTTTTAGGGCTGCTTCCTCTCTGTTTCCTGCCAGAGGTTCCCAGTTTCCCTGAAACAAATAACTCCTGCTCTAGTGGAAGGTGTCCCTGACCACAGGGTGAGCTTTAAGGTCCCTCCCAACCCAAACCATTCCATCACTCTATAAACACACTTGCCTTCTCCTGCATTCCCAGAGGTTGTTTGCCCATGACAAACTGTTCATGACCAGCAGTCCATGTTACACTATAACCCTGAGCACTATTTCTAACCTAAAGCAATGTTGGTGTTACACCAAACCCCATCAAGAAGAGAGAAATAAATATTCTCCAACCATAAAAAAAATAATAATAATTTGATAGAGCTGAAGAGCCATTAAAGCTTTGATAATTAAATGGACAAATAAAAATCTGCCTCTTTAATAACTTATCTAATATTCAACATGTAACCTGGGAACCTCAGACAAACATTCCAGTTAATTACAGCCCACAGCCTCATGAATGTATGTTTAAAGTACATCTTCCCCAGTCACTTCCTTTCTGACCTTCTTCACTGGTTAATTATTGTGTGTACATGTGGTTCACACAGAAAAAGAAAAAAAAAACACACAAAGAGGCAAAAAGAAAAATCCTCTTGGAACTGGCTCCTAAAGCAAAACAAAACTGGTCATTCTCAAAGTACTCCAAGCTGCAAATAACAAAATGAAGCCATGTTTGCACTCCTAGGGTTCTCTACTACACACAAAAATCATTTCTCTTTCTATGTGCCCTGCCTGGTCAAACCCAAAAATTGTTCCTTTTTTTTTTAACATTTTTTTAGCTTAAGCAGCGAAATGGAAATATCAGTTCTTCTTTTTGCCTTCCAAAATCTCCCCAAGATCTGCCTGGTGATGCCAAGGAAGGTCAGGAACTCTCTTATTTCCCAGCAAAGCTGGGTCAGGGCCAGCCTGGGGTGATGTGAGGAATTCTCCCTTTTCCTCAGCCCTCTCCACTGGGAAAGGGCAAGGCAAATTGGTTCTCCCCATCCTGCTAATGACAGAAGTGTTACTCCAGCCTGTTCCTCAGCCCGGGGTCACATGCAGGGACTGCACACCCAGGGAGCTCTGAGAAGGCAGCCTGGCACAGCGAGGCAACTCAGCCCCAGCAGAGCTGCTTGTTCTGCCTCAGAGAGAGAAAACTGCATTTACACATCATTTACTTCTTCAAGGGAAAGCATCGCCCAGCACGGGCTGGAGGCATCCATCCTCCTGACTCACTGGGCTTGGATGTCAATCCCAAAGCCCAGTGGCACTGGCTGAGTGTCACCTCTGCAGAGAGAGGACCTGGCCCTCTGTCCTGCCTGCAGCCCCATCCAGGTGTGAGTCACCACCCAGGGAAGCTGTGCTGGATGAGGGAACCAGCTCCAGGAATGCAGGGAGAGCTCTGGCCTGGAGCCACCCTGCCAGTTCAGCCCTTCCTCCTAAACCCCAGGTCCTGTTTCCTTCTGAGTGAACTCCTTCCCCTTGGAGTGAAATGGGTTTGATTTCCAGCTGAGGAAATGCCCAGCCTGATCCCGACCGCTGCAGGGTGTGTGTGGGTTCTTAAATTAACACAGATGAGCAACAACATGTTCCCTTTTTCCTCACCATTGACTAAAAGAGAAAACATCACACAACGCTGCCTGTGGTGTTCTTCTGATCATATTTGATTCTTGAGGCTGAAACGTCACCCCTGGGCTGCAGTGGAGGGAGTGAGCTCCCAGGACACCTGACTGAGGAAATCACCACAGGACTGCATCCTGCAGCACAGCAAAGTCACACCTCAAGCTAAAAACACCCAACCAAAGGAGGAAGCCTTGGCCAGAGAAGCAGCTCTGTGACAGAGCCCTGGAGATGAAGGGCTGGAACACAAACCCTGTGAGGAACCACTGAGGGAGCTGGGGGTGCTCAGCCTGGAGAAAAGGAGACTCAGGGTGACCTCAGCACTCTCCACAGCTCCTGAAAGGTGCCTGTGCTCAGCTGGGCTTGGGCTCTGTCTCCAGGCAAGCACTGACAGAGCCAGAGCACACAGGCTCAGGCTGTGCCAAGGGAAATACAGGTTGGATATCAGGAAAAAGCTTTTCCAGAAAGGTGATAAAGTTCTGGAATGGCTGCCCAGGGAGGTGGTGCAGTCACCATCCCTGGGTGTGTTTAAAAAGCCTGGATGTGGCACTGGGTGCCAGGGTTTAGCTGAGGTGCTGGGGGCTGGGCTGGACTCCATGATCTTGAAGGTCTCTTCCAACCCAAGGATTCTGTGAATTCTGTGAAGTTTTGTCCCTGCCTTCTCCCTTGCTTTTAGCAGTCAGGGATTTTCTTGGGCTTCCCAAGCGCTGCCAACTCCCCCACGAGACATCCAGAGAGGCTGCACGGGGACAGCCAGTGGGACTTCTGGGGAGAACAGGAAAGTGATGCTTTGAAATTCCTGCTAAAAATCCTTTCAGTTATCCATGACAGTGTTTTGACAATGCAAATGGCATCTGGATGTGGGAAGAGAATAAACTGTGATGAATATTCTGCTGTGACCACGCTTCTGGCCCGATCTGGCGCTCCTGGGAGCCAGTGACAGCTCTGCTATTGGTTTCAGTGGGTGCAGGTTTCACACCATCCCTCTTTATCCTGGGGCTGGGCAAAGGAGGCTGTCAGCCCCCCTGACACATCATTCAGGGAGTGTAAAAGGGCTCTAAATGAACATAAATGCAAATTTAGCCTTCCCAAGTCCCCTTTTACAGCACCCCATCAGTGTAAAGGGAGCTGCAGCAGAAATAAGATGCTCTGAATGTAGTGAACACAAGTGTTTTCCCCTCAATTCAAATCCATAAAGACAAGCTGTGATTACTCCAGGAATCCCATGCAGTGTAAGAGTCCTGGATGATGGGGAATTTCCAAGTCACTGAACGTCTGAGAGCAGGATCAGCCCCCAGCCCCAGACAGCAGCACCTCAGGGGGTTCCTGTTCACATGGAACCACCTGGGAAGAGGCTGGACCCACCAGGTAAAAACTGTTTTCTCTGGACTCCACTGACAGCTGGGCACAGGAAAACTGAAAATTCTCAGCAGCAGAACACAGAGCAGTTGTAAAAACCACACTGTGGGGTTTGTGTGAGGCCGACAGGCACTGTAAAACAGAGGGCAGGGCAGGTGTGCTGCTCCAAGCCACAGGGATCCTCTCCCACTGTGGGAGCAGAAAGGAAGATCAAAACTCCTTCCAAGCAAAGACACTTCCATGGTGACGGTCTGACCGAAGGAGCAGCTCTGAATTCCCCAGCTAACCCAGCCTCAGGATGCTCCAAGAGCACTGACAAGGCACTGAGTCAGGGGCTCACATGAAAGCCTACATGAGTTTACCCCTGTAATGTTTTTTGCAGTGTGAGGTTTAAAGGGGGAGTTTTTCTTTCTCTCTTCTCCTCTGTCCCAGGAAGCACTGGAGTGCTGGGATGCAACATGCTCCCGTTACTGGGACATCCAGGAACTCAGAACTGACCCTTTTGGTGAGGGGCTTTCCATATCCTATTTCTTTGCCAAGCAGCCCCATATCCAAAACATCCACTGGGATAACACAGCTGGGAATGTGCAGCAGGCACAGGAGGCACTGAAGCTCCCCTGCTCTCACACTGAGATGGAAGCAACAGCCTCCATGCTGCTACAGAGGCATCAGGATGCTGCAGAAGGATGTGATCCACTACAGCTTAAAAAAAAAAATCCTACCAATATATTTTTAAATAAAAATTAGCAATTTCAGATATTGCCATTAGCAATATCTTAGATATTATTAACTAATTATATATGTTTAACTCAGGAGTTTCTTCTGATGGAGTCAAGAAGAATTAGGAAGCACCTCTGATGGCCAAATTCTAGATTAAACCCATCCTGCAAAAACTCAGCTGGACCTAAACATGAAGACACCTTGTAACATAGTCTTAAAAAGATATTTTGAAACTGCTGGGGCAATTCATTATAGCCTCTGCCCAATATTTAAAGATGTGGATGCAATGAGCAGGCAGGGCATGGCACCAGCATTCTGATCGTGCTCTTGAGGGGCATCACAGTGGCTGAAGAAAGCACAGCAGATAAATGTGTGCTGAGGACACATCCCTTGGGCTTTCCACGAAAGAGCTCAGCCCATCCCATGTTTGTTTTTCTACCTCTTCTGTAACAACCAGTTTAGAAACGTGCAGCTGGACTAAAGGAATTTGTCTTGGTGGATCTGAATGACATCCATTTGGAGCACACAGGCAAAGCAAGAGCAGCATGGCTATTTCCTGTGAATAAGACAAATGCTACTTCTACCTCGATGAGTCAGCCAAACCGGGGGGCAGAGTGTGAAAATGTGAGGGATCTATTCTTCTTGAAACAATGGAACTGGGGAGGGCTTCCAGCAGCCACCAGCACAGCTCTGGGACTTCCGTGCACGGCCTGCTCCAATCTCCCATCCCCTGGAACAGCAACATTCCCAGCAGTTCTGTGCCAGCAGGAGAAGGAAGGACAGCAGCCTGGGCATCCCCAGGTGCAACGTTCTGCCCACGAGTTTTTGCCTCCACGTGCACTGGATGTGCAGGCCACGAACCAGGAATTTGAGATTTCTCCGACACTACAACATGGGAAACCCCATAGAAAACACAACAATCTTACAAGTGTAAAAGAAAGTTGGAGATCCAACAGCCCTGACCTCACTGCAAAGCACCTGTGTCCTTCTACAGGCACAGGTGAACCAGACCTGTTTAAAGACCACACTGGGAAACACGGGGAGTGGATCAGATTAGTCCAAAAGGTGCACAGAGGTGGCACAGCTGTGCTACAGCCCAGGGAACCAGGCAGGACTGCTGAGCACCACAGTGGCCACCCCAGGGCCACCTTACTGAACTTCCTGCCAGGGCTGTACAGCTCGGACACTCTGACTGCCAGGGCTTGTCTCTCATGTGACATTCCCATGACTACAAGCAAGGAGCAGGAAAAACGGTCTGGCAGCAAATCCATCTCTCCCCCATTCCTTGATCTGTCACATTAACCCCTGGCTGGTGCACATCCAAATGTGCAGAGAACCTGAAGAGAAGAGCAATGTATTCACCTGTTTTCAGATCATGAGTGGGGTGGGACTGATGTCACTCCTCTACCTCCTACCCATCTTTTTCCTTTAACCTCCTTTTTCTTTGCCCATGACCCTTCTCCATCACAGCTTCTCTAACTGCAACTATTAGTACCTACAGCTTCTCACTCAATGGCACGAAAATGAGACTCCTTTTGTTACTGTCCACATCCTCCTGAACAGCCCTGGCACAACTGATGGACCTCGCTTTCACTCCACCGCTGGTTACAGGTAGGAGAGGTACCATGGTCACCAAAGGCTACCTGGTCAGACCTGCAAACAGAAAAACTGTTCCCACCTGGAAACACATGCCTAAATCGGAATGTAAATCTGCACAAACCTGCCGTTGGCAGGTAAACCTCTATAAATCCTCCTCTTCAGAAAAATGACCAAACTTTGAGAAAGCCGAGGATGCTCACGCAGCTCCCAAGCAGCCCCGCTCACACACAAAAGGAAGGCGCTGCAAGGGAGCTCTCTCTCCATTTTCCAGCCAGCCGGAGGGAGGTCGGCGCTCCCCTCCCAGGTGCGGGGCCGGGGCAGCGCCGGGAGGCGGTCGGTCGGGGCAGGGCCGGCTCGGCCAGGAAAGCGCCGTGCCGCCCATTGTGCGGCCAGAGGGGCTGCACAAAGCGCCGGGCCGGCCTTTGTTCGCGGGAGCGGAATTCCACGGCTCCTTTCCTTTCCTTTCCTCCTCTCTCGCCCTCCCCCCGCTCCCCGCGGGAGCTCCCCCGGGGGAGCGGCCCCGCGCTCGGCGGCCGCCGCGCCCGCTCCGGGCCCTTTGTGGCGGCCGGGCCGGGGGCCGCAGCCCCGCGGACCCTGCCCGGCGCCCCCGGAGGCCGGCAGGGCGCGGGGGGCCCCCGCGGGCCGCGCCGGGCCCGCTCGCCCCCGGGGCTCGGCAGCGGCGGAGCCTCCGCGGCCGGGCCCGCCCGCCCCCACGCGCGGTGCCGCTGCCGCCCCCGGCCCGGCCGCCCCCCGGTACCTGCTGATCTTCTGGGCGAAGGCGCGGCGCTCGGCCATGGCCGCGCTGCGGGCTCCGCGCTGCCGGCCCGGGCAGCGCTCGGCCGCCGTAATGCTCCGCCGAGCCGCGCACTTGAGCGGCGCAGCTCCCACCCCCGGCGCTCGCCGCGCCCGCCGCCTCCTCCCCTTCCCGCCAGGGGGCCGCTCCTCGCAGATATACGGCGGGGAGTGACCGCGGCCGGCCCGCTCCTGTCCCCATCCCCTGTCCCCATCCCTGCCCCTGTCCCCATCCCTGCCCCTGTCCCCGTCCCCTGTCCCCATCCCTATCCCCCTCCTCTGTCCCCATCCCTGCCCCTGTCCCCGTCCCCTGTCCCCATCCCTATCCCCCTCCTCTGTCCCCATCCCTGCCCCTGTCCCCGTCCCTGTCCCCATCCCTATCCCCCTCCTCTGTCCCCATCCCTGACCCTGTCCCCGTCCCCGTCCCCATCCCTATCCCCCTCCTCTGTCCCCATCCCTGCCCCTGTCCCCATCCCTGCCCCTGTCCCCGTCCCCTGTCCCCATCCCTATCCCCCTCCTCTGTCCCCATCCCTGCCCCTGCGCCTATCTGTGTCTTCTGTCACCATCCCTGCCCCTATCCCCGTCCCTTGTCCCCATCCCTGCCCCTATCCATGTCCTCTGTCCCCATCCCTGCCCCTGTCCCCATCCGTGTCCTGTCCCTCTCCCTGTCCCCATCCCTGCCCCTCTCCATATCCCCGTCCTCTGTCCCCATCCCTGCCCTCTGTCCCCATCGCCATCCCTATCCGTGTCCTCTCTCCCTATCCCTGTCCCCATCCCTGCCCTCTGTCCCCATCGCCATCCCTGTCCCTGTCCCCATCCCTTCCCCTGTCCTTGTCCGTGTCCCCCGTCGCCATCCTGTCCCCATCCCCGTTCCCTGCCCCTGACCCCGTCCCCGTCCCCAGGATCCTGACCCCCACCGGCCTCGGGCTCCCCTTGCGGTGCCGCTTTATTCCCATGTGAGAACAGAGCGGCCGGCGTTGTTCTCGGCACCGGTGGGGATGCACCGGTGGTTTGGGGAAAAGGCTCCTCAGCATTGCTCCCCGGCCCTCAGTCCACAAGTGCAGCCACACCAACCCTTGGCAGCACCAGAATCCCAGGATCGCTGAGGTTGGAAAAGCCCTCCAGGAGCATCGAGTCCAAGCTTGATCCCCAAGATCCCCACCTTGTCCCCAACCCAGAGCTCTAAGTGCCCCATCCAGTCCTGCCTTGGACACCTCCAGGGCTGGGGACTCCAAACCTCCCTGGGCAGCCCCTTCCAATGTTTAATCACCCTTTCTGTGAAGAAATTCTTCCTGATGTCCAACCTAAACCCCCCTGGCGCAGCTTAAGACCTTGCTGGTGCCATGGGTCTGCAGGGCATGGCCAGGTCCCTCAGCCAGACAAAACTGGGCTCCCAGTCAATCCTGCCCCATATCATCCCATCTTTTCCTTCAAAAATGCTGAAAATTGTCCCTAACAATGATTCAGGAGATGGTTGGAAGACTGCACCATCCATCTTCCCATCCAAACATGCCATTGCTACCAGTGTCTCCAACCACGTCGTGGTTTGGGGTTATTGTAACGGGAAGAGGAGGTAGAAGGTGGGGAGTCATTAATAAAAAAGGACTGTTTTGTGACTTCAAAAAAAGACTGAGCCCAGGACACGATCTAGCAGATAACACCAAGTCCGTGCTACCCAACATATGCTGTGCACTAATCCAAACCAGGGAACTGTTAATAGTCACCCAGGAAGTGTCCAAAAGCAGGAGTGTTAATTCCCCCCACTCCATCTGTTTGGGTTGTGTGAACGTTTCCCTCACGTGGAGGACACCAATCCTCCCCCTGGCAGGAGCTGCTGATTTCCAGCTGTGTGTAATCCCTCTGCTTTGCTGTCTGTGTGTGTTTACACAGGCAGTGCCCCAAAATCTGCAAATATCTCCGTGTCTGAGTGATCCCAGGGGATTCAATGCAGCCACCAAGTGGATCCCCTGTGGCTGAGGCTGTGCCCCAGGACACAAAGGTGCCGTCATGTGTCACACACGTGCACGCAGACAGAGATCCTGGGAAGCAAAGACCTATTGTAGGCACTGAGAAAGGGATGTTCTTCTCCAAGGGGGAGGGGAGGAAATATCCCACAGACGTCTGCCAAGACAAAAGACTTTTGCTCTGGAGCTGCTGCCTGCATGTGGAATTGCACACCAGGGAAAGGCCTCACACAGCGAGGATGGGATAAGGGATTTGCCTCCTTATAGCCATAGAAATTGTGGCTGCCCCATCTCTAGAAGTGTCCAAGGCCAGGTTGGACAGGGCTTGGAGCACCCTGGGATAGAGGAAAGTGTCCCTGCCCATGGCAGGGGGATGGAACTGGATGAGCTTTCAGGTCCCTTCCAACCCAAACCAGTCTGGAATTCTAAGACCAAATTCCCATATCTGAGTGTGTGTGCCCACAAGAACAGACCAAAAGCATCAGGGACCACCAGCAATGTTTCCCCATCCCCCCTTTTTTCTTCCCAAAATGGCACCGGTCTGGAATGCAATATCCCTGCCTAACCCAAACTCTGAGACCAAAATTGGGAATCCTGCAGTTCTGGAAGGGAAACTCTTCCTGCTGCCAGAGGGTGCAAAGAGCAGCCCAGCCCCAGCAGCCCTGACACACAGGGCACGGAGTATCCAAGGTCCACTGGAGACCTTCGGGACTTTAGGTTTCATTTTCCCCTCCTGTCAGTCATTACCACAGAGAAAAGACCTTGGTCAGGTTCTGGGCACTACTTGCTGAGTTTTGATGTCACCTTTTCTTTTCCTTGACTTTTTCTGTAGCTGAGAGCTGGGTCAGAGGATCTCCAGCCATCCCATCTGGATATAAAATGGACCTCTATAAATACAGATATTATATATATTATTTATGTATATAGTATATCAATAATTTATATTATATTATATTATATTATATTATATTATATATACAAATAATAGATATTTTATATATCAATAATATATATATAAATAATATCTATAATATATGATTATATTATTGCCCTCACATCAGGAGGGCATTGCTTTGCAGAGAAATAGGTTTTCTCCATATAGTTGGGTTAAATACGAGCAAAATCCCTCAATTAATAGTCAATACCCAGTGAATTTCAGAAAAATAGATTCCTCATTACTTTTCAGATAGTGACCAGCAAAAGTCTACAATGCCTGCGAGTTCAAATTGTTAGAGATCACTAACATTGGTAGAAATGTACATGTGACCTTGGAAAAAACCCCAAGAGCTTCTGTAGATTGACCCTAAATTTTGCAGTGCATGCAGGATTAGCCAAGAGAAGTCAAGGAAAAAGTGAAGAAATAAGAGAGGAAAAAAATTGCAGTCTTTGATCATTATAAATCCAATAATGCCAAATAAAAAATTAATGGTAACAACATTGGGGGGAATGATGTGGTGATGTCAGGGTGCTATTTTGGGTACTAAGGTGAGTGTTGCCTCTTACAGGCACAGTCACAATCCTTCTGCCTCTTGTTTTGTCATCCTAGAAGTGAATTAACTGAAGGAAATGCTTGGTCTGAAGAAACAAGCTTTGCAAAGAGAAGAATGTGACTACCAGAGAAACCTGTTACATGGAATTACAGCTGCACAAAAAATACTTCTTTAGGAACTAGCAGATCCCTCTGATTCAGAAACAACTGTTGTGTGGCAAGTTTTCCTGCAGCAGAAGATGGAACAATTTTCTTTTAAAGTAGGGGGGAATTGTATGTGATTCATGATGTACTTGGTGTGTTACACTGTTTATTTTGCACACAGTTTCTTGTGCCCATTGTATTGTCCTCAAGGGTGTCTGGTGAAGACTAATCAAGAGTGGAGGGGCTGTGTACATGCAATTAATGCCTCCAGACAGCCCAAGTTAATTTAAATTAGCGTTTGAATAGAGGCTACCTAGTAACCAATGTAAAACCTGGAACTTTACCAGCATTATGAGGATGCTGAATAGTTACTCTTCGTTAACACACTGTAATTCTTCACCATGTTTTAGGAAGCAAAGAAGGAACCTGGCTCATTCCACACTGGATTCCAACAGAAGAACACCCCAGCCTTTGGGAAACATCCCTGCCTCCAAGGCCTGGACACAGGACTCTGATCCACTCTCACACTGAAAGGGGGAGAATGAAGCAGCATTTTAATCAACTCACCAGGGTACCTGTCCATGAACCACCAGGATCCTTTAAAGCATGTGACTAAAATGGTTTTTTTATAATTGAGAATGACTTTTACTGGGCTATAATCAAATTCGGAAAGTGCACCCGACCAACACAGACCTAACTCCTTGAGCCTGATAGAAATAATGTTACAAGATTAGGTCCTGCACAGGAAAAAATCCCTTTGGATCCCAGCCAGAAAACATTTGGACAAAAGTGAACTGATCCTTGGCTTGCCTGTTAGCAGATTATTTCCTGAGCCCAGGGCTTCCTTGTTCTTCTGACGTAAACTTCCTCAGGGCAGAGGCAGGGAAAACATTTTCCACGGAAAACGCGTCCGGAGTAATTCCAAAAACAAAGCCGTAAACAGGGACTGCAAATGCAGGGAGCCACCTCCTGGCAGCACCCGGGAAGGGCCAAATCTCTGCCTCTCTCGGCAAATGTTTAAATACAAAGAGCTGCACGTCAGCGTGTCACAAACTGCACAAACACCATCTCCTCTGGCAAGAGAGAATGTGCTGCTGTCCCCAGGCTGCCCAGCACCCAAATTCTGCTGCATCAATGAGAAACCAGGAGATTTAAGGAGGGAGGACTCTTCAAATTCCTGCAGCCTTCACTACATCCCTGACATCCCTGTTATTTCCTTTATGGACCCACAGAACTGTACCAGCCTTTCCAGAGCCTTCTTCACATGGTGGTGTTTGATGGCAGCTTCACTTCTGCTTTACTGTCTCCTGGCACATTTATTTTAAGATTTCTTCACTTCAAAAGGTGGGTTCAAGAAATCAAATCTTCCCAGAGAAGGACTCAAAAGTCTTCCCAACAGAGCTTCCATTAATTCCTGCTCCTGTTTATAATTTTTGTAGTTTATGCTCCCACCCCAAGCACAGCTCTCAACCTCTCCCAGTTCAGCACCCTATAAATGGCATTAATGTGTTTTATTTCCTCTTGCATAACTAGGATCTTACATTAAGGGTAGCCTGGGCACAGACTCTTCCAAGTATCCTGCTGAAGCCTCCTCTTCCTTACCCTAATCCTGGAACAGAGAAAGGAAATCTGGATTTGGAGGGACTGAGTGGTACCAGCAGAAGTTTGCTGGCTAATTTGGGGGAGAACCACATCAGAGCAATCCAGCTCCTGCTGCCCCTTTTCACCCTCACTGCTGCTTGAAAGGATGCACAAATCCACACAGTCTGCATTCCCATCTTTTCCCCTTTTCCTGTTCCAGAGCCTCTTTTTACCTGAGCGGCTACTCCCACAAAAACTGGAATTATTTAACAACTCACAGGCTCTGCAAACTTGAATTCAGAGCAGTTTCAAAACTTTCCAGAGGGAAACAGACCACAGATGGCTTACTTCCCTAGGAAATGAAACTAAAAATAAACGAGGAAAATTCCTTTCTCTCCAGCTGCTTGACCCAAGGTCTGCTCTCCTCAGGCAACAATGTTTGGGAAAGCACATTTGGCCAAATGTTCAATGAGCTTTTCTAAATATACTGCAGATGACTGATGGTGGAACAGTGGCAGGAACAGGAGCAGAAGCTTCAGTCCCCACTGCCCAGTGTTCTCTTACCATTCTGCCGTGTTTGGAGGACAAATGTTGTGCATCTCCATAAATCAGAGTATCTCCTCTAATTTTTAATTTTGCCATTGCCACTTGGTGTTACCCACCTTGTTTACCTATTAAAAAATAAAGAAGAGACAAATTATATTCTCCAGGAAGACAGATTTTCAAAATCTCCTTATGACATTCAAATGGAGCTCAGAGATGGTTTTATGCCATTAAAATGCTCAAAGTGTGAACTCTGTGACATTTGTTATAAGTTTGTTGAACTCAGTTCCCCTCCCACTCCCTCTGCAGACCTTTCCTACAGAAATAGGAATTGGTAGATGTGAAGAAAACTCTCTCTTTTACAGACAATTATTTATGGGTGCCCGAGTGATTATTTGGCAATCAAAGCTTTGTTTCTTTTGTGGGGAAAAAAAAAAAGCAGAAAATAAATATCTTCCCTCTCATAACCTGCCTGCCCAGGGGATTTACAGTGTATATCCACCTTGTGTGGCCTATCAATTCAGGGCATGGTTATTAAATTTGAGAGCAGGAAGGTGCAGGAAGGGGAACAGCCATTTCCTTTGATCAGCTGGATAATTCCTTGTACATTTAGGCAGATCCAAGCCCTGTCAGCTCCTCAGCTCTCCACCTTCCAGCCCCTACACAGGCAGACAAGAACATCCATCTCTGTCTCGGGGAATAAAAGCAAAGATAAAACTTTAAGCAACTATAATTCCTAAAACAGATCATGAAGTTCTGGAGGCAGCAGGCCTCTTTCTTTCTGCACTGTCGTGGGGCCACGTTTTTATGAGTTTATGCAAACAGCAACAGGGCTTTTATTTTTAAATCTTTTTTTTTTCTTTATCCTGGGAGCAAAGGGCAAGCAGGGAGCTGAAAGGCAGGGAAGGATTAGAAAGGTGATCTGCTACATCCCCACCTCAGGCCAACAGCAGACTTTTGGAACAAGATGTAGTCTGCACATTAAAACCTACAATCCTCTTTACTGATTGTAGAGTGAAATATATCCATGAGGCTGCAGGGAAAAAAAAAACCAAACAAAACACCAAGAAGTACACAAAGCATCTATTGCTGGCATTTGCACTGCAGCTAAATTTTAGATCATGTGCTGATTATAAAAAAATTAAGCTCAGCCCAATCATCTCTGACCAGCAGAAGGCAGTAAAATCACAAAATGGAAAAAAAAAAAAAGCCCACGTGACTTTGCTCCATGAACCCAAGATTGGGCTGGTGAGTACCAGGGAAAGCAGGAATATCACCCTTCTTAGGATGCTGAGCACTAATGCCAGTTCCAGACAGCTGAGAAATTCAGCTCAATCCTCCACAAATCCTGCACTTTTTTTTTTTTTTTTAAGCTTGGCTCCTGATACAGCCAATGAGTATTTTTAAGCAGCTTAAGACAAACAGATTAATGAAGAACCTACTTTACAAAACACCTTTTAAAAAACCCTCAGGAGAGTGAGAGGAGATGCAGTGGTTTTGATGGGACTTTTAGAGAGGAAATAAAGGAGAGAATTGAGTCGGAGCACACTCAGCTGGGTATTTCGGCTGGCAATTGAAATCCTTCAGGGAGTTTGGAGATATGGGAGGCATTTTGCTGTGAAGGAATCAAAAGCACGGAATTAAAACAGAAAAGCAAAAACAAACGAACAAAAAAAGCCCACCAAAAAAAAAAAAAAAAAAAAAAAAACCAACCAAAACCCACCTAAACCAAAGGAAGAAACCACACAAAAAAAAAAAAAACAAAAACCAAAAACCCCACCTAAACCAAAGAAAGAAACCACACACACAAAAAAAAAAAACCACACGCACAAAAAACCCCAAAGAAAACCACCAAAAAAAAAAAAAAACACACACACACACACACACACACAAAAAGAAAAAAAAAACAACAAAAATCGAACAAAACCACGCCCCTCCCCAAAACACCCAAGCAAAGAGAGAAGCGCTGGAAGCGCTGTTAAAGGACAGCCACAGACCCGTGAAGGGGCCGGGATTTCGCTTCCAGCCCCGGCCCGGCCCCGCCGCCTCCCTCCATCCTCTTCCTCCCTCCTTCCCTCCTCTTCCTCCCGCCCGCCTCCCAGCCGCGCTCCCGTCGGACTACATTTCCCAGCGTGCCTCGCGCGCACCTGCAGCTCGCCGCGCCGCGCCCCCGCCGCGGCGCCCGCCGGGAGTTGTAGTTCGCGCGCCGCTGCGCCGCGGCCGGAGCAGCGCCGGGAGGCCGCGAGCTGCCCGGGCGGCCCCGGGCATGGCGGAGGCGGCTCCGTGAGGGGTGAGCGGTGAGCGGCGGCGGCGGGACGGGCTCTCCGCGGCGGCGGCTCGGCCGCGGCCGTGTCCTGTGGGGCCGGGAGCCGCCGAGCCCCTTCCCGCGGTGCGTGTGGGCTCCTGCTGGGCTGCGAGTCCTGCCGGGCGAAGCGTTCCGTCCTTGCTGCAGGACTAAGGAATAAGCTGGTTTTCCCTGGAGCCGCCTTCCAAGTGTCGTTTCTAACCGCCCTCGTATGTGTTCGCAGCGCCTCAGAAATGACCTCGGGCCGCTGCTCGCCGTCCTTCTTCCGTGTGGCTTTCGCTGACTGTCGCCGCTGCCGCTCCCGGCTCTTCCAGGTACTAATGAAAACCAAAGAAGTCTTAGTTAATAGGAGATCGTTTATCTTATAATTAGCCCATTGAGGTTTCGTTCATCCTTCCCGCTGCGGTCTCACCGGCAGCTCGCGTTGCTTTCTGCTGTTTATGAAAACAAATGCTGTTGTCGGGGTTTTTTTGGGGTGTTTTTCCATCCCTGTGAGCACCCAGCCGGCACGGATCCGTCCCCTCGGGGGGGCTCAGGAGTTGGGGTTCAGCTCCAGCCGTGTCCTGCTGCTCCCCGAGGGAACATCATCCTCGTGATGTGCACCTAAACAACTTCATCAATCAGGCAACTTCGGGATAAAACCATTCGGTTTGGTAATTTGATATTCAAGCCCGTTGGCTTTAATATTCCCTGGGACCTTCTCCTGGTGCTGTTCCATTAATGTCAGTGGAACTCTTACTGATGATTTCTTACGTTGATGGGAAGAACCCGTGTTTTCCCCATAAAAAAATTATACCTGGTTTGTGTTAGCATTCTTGGCAGCCCTTTTTGCATCTTTAGCATAATGTCAGAGAAGAAATGTACCGGGAGGAAAGATAAATGTGCTGTGGTGACCATTGTCTTTGAAAAGAAAATTAGCTTCTTTCTCATTTACATAATTTCATCTTCAGGCCCTTTCAGAACTGTAGAGTTTGTTTCATTTCTAATTTTAGCCAGAGGAAGCTTTTATAGGAGTTGGTTTTTGAGGCAATCGGTGGTGTCTGGATAAGTGGTTGTTGCTGATGGATCATGTGAGGGAAGACAGGACCAAACACTCCTCCTGGAGAAGTTCATTTTGCCACTTTGCTGTCTAGAGCTGGTGATACAGTCAGGCTTTCCTTTTTTTTTTTCTAAAGAAAAAAGAGTGGAAAATGCAGGAAGTTAAAACCCAGCTTGAAATTCTCCTTTTCTTGTTTCCTCAGCTTAACACAAGGCTAATCACAGCAGGGAGGTAGACACTTGCTATTTTCACTAGGAAAACATCAGCCTTCCCTCATGTTTGTGAGTTGGCATTGCTTCTTTTTCTGTCAAAAAGCAGATTTTAATGAAATAATATGAGGGAATAGTGGGAAGATGTGCTAGGGGTGGTTTGGGCAGCAGATTGCAGATCCCAAAAAGTGAACCTTGTGATCCTCAGGCTCAGGTGATGCTGTCACCCTGACATCTTTACCTTCTCATTAATTGCACTGTCAGTGATTGGGTTTACTTAAAATTCATTCCCAGTGGAGAGAAGTGATCCAGTTAAGTCTTTGTCCTGCTTTTGATCTCTGTTCCGTGGAGAATAGCACATGGAAAGGTAAATACAGTTCTAGAGACTCCTTTTAAAGCAAGGAGTTTTTTCCTGGCTCAAATTTATTAATTAAATGAGGAAGTTCACTGTTGCTCATGTCAGCTGGTGCTGTCAGAACTTAGATTAAAATTCTGTGAAGGTTGCAGTGATGTCCCACTGTGATCAACTTTTGATGTCCCACAAGAGCTGCTGTTGAAGCAGGAGCTCTTCATTTTTCAGCTGTCTGTGCAAGGGTTTGGGCCACCAAATACCATCAAGAAACTTTCTGTGTCAGGTATTTCAAGGTGATCCACTGGCAGAATTCATGTGGTGAAGGAAGTTCTCTTAATTAACAGCAAACTTCCTGTTACAAATGGGGCAGCTGGACTGTGGAGGGGATTCTGTCCCATTTTCCCAGATTTCTTAGAAACAGGGATAAAGGCATTACCAGTTACCTATTTATTTATTTATTACCAATTTTTACCAGTTCAGGTTGCTTTTAAGGTGAACTCTGTCTTATCTTGCAGCACAAAAAGAGCCAGTAAAGATGCATTTCCATGGAAAATTTATCAGGAGTTTTTACAAAATTAGCCTGCACTGTGGTGGATTTTAACACAAAGAGTGCTTTTTGTGTTCTCTTCAGCAGAAGAGAGCAGCATCTTTTCTATTCAGTGGGCTGCATCAGAGCTCTCCACCTCACTGCTGATAAAATGAGTGTGCTCGTGTGCCAGCACAGGTTTTGTGCTCTGGAGCAGTTTGTGGTACAGGGCAGAGCTGCTGGAGAACATTATCTTTTATTTAGCTTTGTGTAGTGCTTTTATTGGTGTATATTTGGAATTAAATTATTTTATTACTTATTCATGGGACACGGGATTGCTTCTCGGTGCCTGTTGGTGGAGGGTTCTGTGAGTTTATTGCCATGTTGGGCTGAAGTGCCTGAGTGGGGGATGCTGAGTGTTTGTATTTTGGTTTTTTGCAGCAGCAGAACTGAAAGCCTCACAAGACAGCGATGGCTTTTTCTCTGGAATTTGAATATGGAGGCCACGGGGACAGATGAAGTAGAAAAGATCAAATCAAAGTTTATGTCTGCATGGCACAACATGAAATACAGTAAGTGGAGCAGAGTGTGGTGAGATCTGTCCTCGTTAAAAGGAACAGAGTGTTTCTTGTTGACATGGATGGAATCATAACTAATTAATACCACAGATGCAATATGGCCCTTGTAACAATTTTTTCTTTGAGGCTATAAATTAGCCCCACTAAAAAAACTACCTTAGCTTTTCATTTTTTTCAAATAAATCTTGCATAATTTCATTTTAAATTACTTCTTTTAGGAACAGGAAATATATTCTGTAAATTACTCTAGATTTGCATAGGCTTTTAAACAGGGGTAATATGGAATCGTCTGCACAAAGATTTATTTTGTTTCTAAATGTACTTTTATGGAAAAAAACAGGATGGTGTGTGAGATACAAACTCCACTGAAGAACCTACCCTTGAGTAACATTTTTCCACAGCTGAACATCAGTAATTTGTTTATGAGCAACCAGATTTTCAAGTATGCCCTTTACTAATCTGTCCTTGATTTTTCTGCTTTCCCTTTAGGACTGAAGTTGCTCAGATTTACCACCACATTTTTGATAAACTTAATTAATCATAACTGAGTTTTGGAGATGTCTGACAAGATGAAAAGATACTTTTGTTTGCCTGCTTTCTTTAAGGCTGTCACATGGTTGAAAGGGAATAGTAGCCATTGCATCTTTAATGGGATTTTTTATGAGACCAAAACCCAACATCAGTGCTTTTTCTTTTTTACTCCCCTTTCAAGGGTTGCCTTTGGCTTAACCAGATACTGTTAGCATTTCCTTTTGGAAAGTTCAGTCACAAATCTGTATTTGTTTTGCATCTGTTCTAGGCTGGGTGTTGAAAACAAAAACTTACTTCAGTAGGAACTCTCCAGTTTTTCTGCTGGGAAAATGTTACCACTTCAAAACTGAGGGTGAGTACAGAGCTCTTCACTCATGCCAGTCTTCCTCAGCAGGAATAAGGTATTTTTAATCTTCTAGAAAGACTGGCATTAACAGTTACCAAATCCAAAATGTTAATATGAAGAGCTTCGAAATTACTCATTTAAATATCAACCTCTAATGCAACCCATCCTAACCTGCTTTATTCAGATTTTACACCAAAACCTTGTGCTTTCTTTAAAAATTTGTGTTGTAATTTGCACTTCATTTACCATCAGCTGGAGATTTTCTTTCTAAAAACTCCTGATGGAAATAGTGACAATGCCTGATCAGGGTCACTACACCAACACCTTTGTTATCACTTTCCAGTGTGCAGTTTTTAAGCCTCTCTCTTTATTTGACCGTTCACAGTTGGGTGAATTAAGCACTTCCTTGCAGGTCAGTGATTCCACTGGCACAGTGGTGTCTGCATGATTCTTTTGATTTTTCCTTTTTTTTTTTTTTATCTGGCACATTTCTGTTATGTTTGCATTCCAATTTTCCTTTGTTGTACTTGAGGGAATTGTGAATTTTTCTAAATTTGTTTTTCTACTAAATTTGATATTTGTTACTTGCTTTCTAATAACAGAAGTGCCATAACAAATTAATGAGAGCTGAAACTGTGCTTTGCCTTGCAGAATCTGGGGAGCTCTCTACAGATGGGTCCAATTTTGATAAAATCAACACTGAGATTTCGGGGAACGTCGAGGAGTTCCGCAAAGATTTCATTTCTAGGATCTGGCTGACCTACAGAGAGGAATTCCCTCAGATCAAGGGCTCTGCTTTAACCACAGACTGTGGCTGGGGCTGCACGCTCAGAACGGGGCAGATGCTGCTGGCTCAGGGTCTGATGCTTCATTTCCTTGGGAGAGGTGAGTTAGGAGAGAAGATCTGTGTCTGCAGAAGCACAGGCATTCTGTAGAGACCAACATGGCCCTTTTTTATCCCAAATCTGAAAGGCCAGCTGGTTTTGGTTGTGGGCTCCTCATTCCTCTTGGAATTGTGTCCCATTGCACAGAGACTGGGCTGTCCTGCCCTTCCATTTCTGAGAACCAAAGTGTGCCAAAGCAAACTTCTGTGGAGTTCCCAATATCCAAGTGTGAGTTAATACATCACAGAAGTGTGAGCTCTCTATCTGGGTATTCTCACCCATGCACATGCCCAGTTCTCTGGAAATTTGATTGTTTCTTGAACTCCAGATGTAGGAGTGAGTTCCCCAGCCCATAGCTGTGGGCTATGGCAGAAGTGATGTTCTTTTATCAGTTCTAAAGCTGTCCATTATTGAATTTCTTCTGGTGTTAATATATTGCGTTCCTAGAAGGATTCTAATCTAACTTCAATACATCATTCTCTGTGTGGAAATGTTCAAAATGTTCACTGTTTCATTCCTTCCCTTCCCCCGTGTTCTTAGAGAGGAACTTCCCTTTTTTCCTTACCATTGTCTGTCTCAAAGTCCTCCCTCAGACACAGCCAGCTGAAGCTTTAGGAGCTGTGGGACACTTTCTGCTGTCATGGGCTGTGTCCATGTCCTCCTCATTCTTCCAGGCTGAGCCATGCCCTGCAGAGAGGTATTTTAGGTTGTCAGAGTTAAGCACCTTTTCTTTCCATCCCATTCCCAGTCCCTTTCATAACAATCATCCATTGCTTGCTTCAGAATGACCGAAGGCACGGGCCTGAAGCCACCCGGGGGGGCTGAGAGAACACAGTGCATTGTTTCCTCAGCCATTTGTGGGATCTCAGGAGCACTTCAGCAGAAGAGCTTTCTGAAAGCCTGTTTTGATCACACTTTGCCCTTGCTGTGCAGCTCTGATGTAAGCTGGGGGCAAGGTCCCAGCCCAGCTGCACCACAGAGTCTCAGGACTGAGCTCTGGGATTGGCTCGGTGAATGTGCCTTTGGCTGTCAATATTTCACTCATAAAACATTCATTATCTCTTTCACCTGACTGCACAGATCAAAAAGTGTGTAAATACTCGTGCTGAGAACACTAATCCCTTAAATATCACTCTTCTTACACATACATTTAGAAGAAATTCAGGACCTGCCCAGAAGGCTCCCTGTGAGCAGGAGTGTGTAATGGCTCATTTGGAAGTAACCCCAAACAAAAAAAGCCTCCGGTTTCTATCTTTAAAATCCATGGTTCCAAAGAATTCCTTGCACGTCCCCCTTGTATCCTAATTTGGAAGATGATGGGGTGATTCCAGAGTGCTCTTGTTCCTGTGGCAATCCAAATCCACAGAAAGATGGGGTAGGGATGGTCTTTCTGGGCTACTTTGCTCCTCACTTGGTCTTCTGACAGCTGGTGAATTATCTTTTGAAAAGCTTTTTATGAGGTCTGGGCAGCTTTGGAAACATATTTAGGTGTTTACAGGAAGTTTTTCATGGCTGTTTACTCTTTTCCCAGAGATGTTTTCGTTCTTGTTTAATGGTGTTGTTTCTGTTAGGAAGCAAAACTTGCCTGAAGTTTCTAGCTGAGATATTTACACTTCCACTGCTATGTGGAATGTTCCAGATATTGCTGAATGTTATTCTGAATGAGTTGTGATTTTAAATTTGAAGTTTTACTTTGAAATGCCTGTGCTTGAGACACTGACTGGAGTGTGAAGCTGAGAGCCCAGAACAGCAGGGCCCGTGGGGATGTTTCACTGAGCTGGCTCTGTGTTGGGAGTACTTGCTGTCACTGGGGGAGAATTCCAGGCACCTTCCCTGGGCCTGCCGAACCCCATTCTGTAGGAGGAATGCTATGTGAGATGCATCATCCATAGGGAAACCTTCAGCTGGAAAAGCAGACTGAAGATACTGAATGATATTTAAACAAGTTTTCCTTGTAATCTAAAAGGATTAATGAATTTAGTGAATAAAAAAATCCTGCCTGCCTGTTTTTCTGCTGATCTCCTTTGCCATTTTGCCAGGAAGAAATGTTTGCTTTTACATCAATAATTCCTCAGGTCTGCCTGTTTTTTTAATAACTGAAAAATAAGAAGAATTAAGAGCTTTTGAAACATCTTGTTTGATGCAGATAAAGGTTTTTGGATAGTATTGAAGCAACATTCATGTATTTAATATGTAAGAGAGTTCTAACCTGTGATCAGGTGTCTCTTGTTTATTCAGCTGACTGGGATGGTCACCAGAAAATCAAAGCAAATCCTGCTCTTCTAGAACTCTTTGTAACAGTGACATAGAAAACACACATTACGGCTTTAATGAGCGTGGGGGACAAAGGGAAGCGCTTTGCTTTTATGCCATAAAAGGGATGTTAATATGGATTTTTCCCTTTCCCCGCTGCAGCCTGGGTGTGGCCAGAAGCCCTGGACATGGAGAGCTGTGACTCGGAGTCGTGGACCAGCAGCACCGTGAGGAAGCTCACGGCCTCCTTGGAGGCCTCGCTCACGGCCGAGAGGGACCCCAAGGTCCTGGCCCGGCCCCCCGCCAGGAGGGACTGGGATGTCACCGAGAGGAGGAACGAAGCTTATCACAGGAAAATCATCTCCTGGTTTGGTGACTCCCCGCTGGCAGCCTTTGGGCTGCACCAGCTGATAGAGTATGGGAAAAAGTCCGGGAAGATGGCGGGGGATTGGTACGGGCCCGCCGTGGTCGCACACATTTTGAGGTAAAACACCTTCAGTTCTCTGTTCCTTTCCTTTGGCACATCACAGAGAGGCGTTTCTGAGTGTCCTGAGATTGCTTCAGCCTAACTGAGCAGCAAACTGTTCATTACTGGCTTTGTAAAACACCCATATCAGGAGCAGTTTCAGAGCTTTTTCATAGGCAGGTGCAGGAACTGAATGCTGAGCTTTTGTCAATGTTATTTCAGGAAAAAACCACAACATTCCTGTTTTCTTGTAGAATCCCAAGTATCTCTCCCAAACCCTTTTAAGTAGAGCTGCATTTAGTGAAATGTTCTAAAAACTAACCAGTCTTTCAACCTTGGAACATGCATAACATTAGAGATTTTTTTTTTTTATGCTGTAACCTGGGGGCTGTAATGTACTGATAGTGTAATGAAATGTCAGAGCTAAAATTGATGTTTTCAGCATTTCTTTGCACACATCAAATTCTTGTGAAACTGTAAATGTATGGGACTATTAATATTATAATTATATCCCAGTAAAAGTAAAGGGTCTGTGACATTCAGCATGGTTAAAAAAAAAAAGTCGAAAGTCAAATTTCTCCATACTGTGAGCCTTAAAATCCAATTCTTTGAATGTTTTGGGGTTTTTTTTGTAGTTCTATATGTTCATCTTTTTGGTGGAATCCAGTTTACCTGTAAACCGAATCACTAATAAATCATTTAAGCAGCAGAAGGCAAAGTTCATGCATTTATATATTTTTATTTATATATATAAATTGAAGAATTTGATATTTAGTGTAAATGTTATGTTAATCTGAAGTGCAGCTGTACTGAAGTAATCAGGCATGCATCCATGTAGATGCAAACAGGGATGTAGGAGTTGAGCATTTTTAATGTATTTTATTCCAGTTTTTTCTCATGGTGGAAGCAGTCGGAATTTTTTGCTTGCTTTAATAAATTATCTATTAAATTATTTGTCTCCCTCATGGGAGCAGGGAGGGTTTGGTGCAGAGTTACACTCACCACAGCCCCAGGGGTGATTTCCAGCCCTGCAGAGGTTTCCTTTCCTGGATCTTTCTCTCTTGCAGCAGCACTAACAATGCACAGCTCCCTCATAACGTGGGAATGACTGCATTAAACCATTCCTTAAAATATAGTGGGGAATAAAGGGATAGTGACCATTTAATGCAGGTGTGTGTTTGAACTCAAAGGTAAATCCTGGATTTTGAACAGTTCCCTTTCTTTGCAAATGTTGTCCCTGATAGATGACTATGGCTCTGACTATCAAAATGTATTTTCTTTTTACTTTTTAGGTCTGTTACTTTTAGTCTTTTGAGGAGAGTCTAATATTGTAGTTATCTTTTTGAAAGTTTTGGTGAAACTTTTTATTTCCAGGTGCTAATTTGTAGCTTGTTATATGAACTGAGGTCAAATAAAGAGTTCTAATGAGTTGAAAATAGTATTTTTGTCAGCAAACTTAGCCTTTATCATCAATATACATGACAGAAAATGGTTATAAGCAGAAAGAAATAAAGTAATGAATATTAATTTAATTGTAAGTTAGTGTGGAATTTGGGGCCTTTTTTGTGGGTTTCATTGTTTCTTCTAAATAGCCAGACATTGTCATCTTGGCTTGGGAAAAACGTGGTGCCAAGACATCCATGGAAGCTACAGCCTGGATCTTGGTATCCAGTGTTTAAAAACAAATAAAAATCCCACCCCACCACCTGTGTTTATCAGGAAGGGAAGATGTCTTGAATTAAACAAAATAACGCCTATAAAAACTCCTATCACAAACAATTAAAATCAACTGGTAAAAAACCAAAATAATTTGTTTATTGTTAATTTTTTTAAAATGAATGGTAAGTTAAATAGCTTTGTGTTTGTACTTAGAAAAGCTGTTGAAGAAGCAAGAGACCCTGAGCTGCAAGGAGTAACAGTCTATGTTGCTCAGGATTGTACAGGTAACTGTGATTTTGTAGATTTTTTGCAAACATTTTAAATGCTTTTTATGCTTTTCAGTTAGCACTTAACAATAGAGCTTTAAAGGGGAAAAAAAAAATCCCTATGAGATAGATCCACAAAATTGAGATTATGTAGACAAAGGAGCCCTTGATATGTGCAGATTGTTCCTTGCTGGTTTGGTATTTTATAGTGGAATTCCAAATCAGCAAATCAATTATTGCCTCTTCTCCTTTTACATGTAGATGTTTCTGTTAGTTGGAGGCTTTCAGGTTTTAATTATTCCTTTTAGAAGTTTATATGCAGCAATAAATATTTATTGGCTTTTTCCTAACCTACCCCTCTGCATTTCCTTGGCATTGCAACTCAGCAGCAGCAGCAGCAATTCCCATTCCACAAAATATTGCTGGGAATGAGGAAGCTCAGCACTGGTTCTGAGTCATCTGGGTGTTGAGTTTTATCCTTTTTGCTTTGTTAAGGTTGGGATTAAATGTGTGAGATGGTATTTTTTGTTTGGATTTAGATGTTTATTGGTTCTTATTTATGTTACAGTCGTATGCATTTTGAGTTCTATAGTACTTTAACAATTTAAAAATGGAGTTTTATCTCTCTTTTTAGAAGGTTTTTTTAAGGGTAAACTTAAAAATAATTAAGAAATTATACTTAAATTATTTTTACTTTAAACTTAATAACTAACTACCCATGGCTTGTAATGTGGACTTTATCTAATTACACAATATTACTTAAACTCATGAAAAAGAAGGTGAAGAAGAAGGACTAGTCACTGTTCTAAAACCTCTATCTTGCTATATGTATATTGCTATATTCTAAAACTTTTTCACCATGTGATATTGCACATTTCTGTGTAAACTCCACACCCATAATCTCTGTTCTGTCATTTAATTTTGGGAGCTTTCTCCACGGCCTCAGGTCAATGCAGTGCTCTGGTGGGGGTCAGTGCCTGTCAGCACAGAAAGCCCAAAATTCTCAGCAGCCAGGGTTCCAGCACCTGGGCTGTGTTTTGGGAGGACAGCAGGGTTTGGAAGGGCTGCAGTTCTGGTTTGTGATGCCACGTTGGAGGTGTGTCTCTAAAAGCTGGAGGTTCTATTAGAAATGTTAATGTTTCTGTGTGTCTCAGTCTACAGCTCGGATGTTATTGACAGGCAGTGCTCTTTTGTGGATTCTGGGAAAGCAGGCACAAAAGCTGTAATTATATTGGTTCCTGTGAGACTCGGTGGAGAGAGAACAAACACAGACTACCTGGAGTTTGTAAAGGTATGAAATGAGAGTTCAATCATTTTTCAAAGAGTAGCACAAGGGGATATGAAAAGCAACTTCACGAGGGTGATTCTCCCCATTAAACATGTGGTGGGGATTTTACAGTTGAAGGTTGTAAAGTTTGACTTTACAGATTTGAAATTTCCCTATTACAAGATCAGACATAATTGCAGAGCACATGATGTCCCTTGGTAAAGCAGTGATAACTGTCCTGCTCCTCCAGCAGCCACCTGGAAAGACATTAATGCAGTGCCTCAAATTACAAATGGTAATTTAATCTAGCAGGACTCTAATAGCATATGTAACTAAGGATCAGGCAGCATTTTAAAATATAAATACACTCCATTCCTTACTCTGTTTCTTATTTTCTTAAATAAGAAAATTGTTCAAATGGTTTAAAGTTTATGCCTGTCTATTCTTCCCATTTTCTTTTGTCTCTTTGTTCCCATGGAATTATTTGATATTTTTATTCACTACTTTAATTGTTTTTTTCCCTGTCTGGATGAAAGTTTCTGAGGATGGTGATGCAGGAGTAGCAAGCAGTTACCACAAGAAAAATGAGCTGTAAAAAAGGAAAGCTCAAGGAGAAGGCAGAGGGGGAAGGTCTGTGCTGTGGTTTTGTCAGCAGAGGTTCTGCAGATACCTGAGGATGTGCTGTAGTCTGGCCTCTTGCTCCTTGTTCTCTTAGCCCTGCTGCTTTTATTTCATTTTCCATGCTCCTCTTTATCTGTCTTTAAATTTTGGGTTCATTTTTAATTTACCCCGGTGTAGGAGCATGGACAAAGGCTGGGAGTCTGTAACATGATTTATTTTGTGGCTGTCTCTTCACTGTAACATTTCAGGAAAACATTTTGATTTTTACTGGCATGGGAAGACAGACTGGTGAAGGCCTTTAAGTTATG
This sequence comes from Vidua macroura, assembly GCF_024509145.1. Classification (NCBI taxonomy): domain Eukaryota; kingdom Metazoa; phylum Chordata; class Aves; order Passeriformes; family Viduidae; genus Vidua; species Vidua macroura. The sequence continues at coordinate 30,669,153 of NC_071579.1, forward strand.
AACTTAAATTGTTATTAAATTCTTCCCTGATTATTTTCCTTGTGTTTTCAGACAGTTGGTTTTGGAAAGTTTTAGTTTTCAGCTGGCTCCAATGAATGATTCCTGCTGCTCCCTTGCCAAGGCTGTTGCAGCCTGATGGAGGCTGAGATAAGAGGGCTCTCAATTGCCTGAATCAGTCACTCCCGTGTCTGCCCTGACTGCTCCCAAGAAGTGACCACATTTCTTGGAGTCTGGCTTTAAGTTAAAAATGCAGATTTTAGAATGTAGCACAAGAGGTAATGTCTACAAAGGATTTTATATTTATGGGTGAAAATTGATAAATTTTTTATAATTCACTTTTACAAGAAGCTTGCCACAGATTAAACAGTTATCCATTACTCTGAGCAGCTTTGCTCCCTCTCTGTTCTGCCCTCCTTGGCTCTTGGAACCTTTGCTTCTGATCTGCCTGAATGTTCTGTGATGCTCAGAGCATTTGCTAAGGAAACCTTCTTATTTATATTTTTAAAAAGTTTTCTAAGGAAACCTTCTTGTTCGTGTTTTAAATAAGCATCACTTCCTTAACCTGGGTAAACCATGTTGGATTTGACTCTGTAGCATCTCAGAGAAGGTTTTTAAGTGACTTTAACCTTGTCTAAGCAGGGAAGATTTTATCTTGAGAAGCCTTGGTGTTAGTAGTCTGACAATGTCAATCTTTCTGTGGAAAGAAAAGCTCCCTACTTACACTGAGTAATGTCCCCTTCCCAAAAGTTCTGCCTTCAGAAGGTTCTGGTTCCTCTGTTCTCCCAGGCCACCTCCAGGGAGATTTATGGGGCCTGTCTGTTGTGTGTTTCTCTCTCCTCCCTGGATGTGGGGCAGCTGGTTTTGGAGCTGGACCTTGTAATTAATTACTCTTAACTTCAACTGGCATTTCTGCCCAGGATGTAAAAATTGATGCTCTGGCCAGGCTTGTCCATTTGAGTGCAAAAAAAGAGAGTCCTCAGGGGCACAGAATGTAAAAGTGTGTGAAAGCTGGAAATCTCAGTACTTTGGGATATTTGGTCTAAGGAACTGGTGCTCAGTGTGTGACATGATATTTTGTGTCCTCCCCAAAAACACGTGTGGGTATCTCATAGGAAGGGAGGACTTTCTCTGGAATATCTGCTGGTGTGGTTTCTCTTTGGTCAAGCCCCAGGAAGTCATGGAGTCAGTCTTTAAAAAAAAACCAAAATTATTTGCCTGAAAGAGCGAAGAGCAACTATTTTAATTCAGTTTAATACTTTGGTTAATGATTCCCTGTTCTTGTTTTAGGGAATTTTAAGCCTGGAGTACTGTGTTGGCATTATTGGTGGCAAACCCAAGCAATCCTATTACTTTGCTGGATTCCAAGGTTAGTGTTTGAATGTGTTATGTCTCCTCAGTATTTTTTTCTCTCAGAGTTAAGAAGTTAATATTGAAGCAGTGGGAAACAGCGTGATTAAAATAGTAAAATGAGTACCTTATTAGTTCATCACATCTCCCCAAGTCCAGCCATTTGTCATTTACCCCACGGAGTAATTGGATTCTGTAAAATGTACATTTAATTTCCCTTGTTGCATAAACAAGGCATAATTTATCTGTTTCACCAAACTTGAGGAGCGTTTGCTGTTCCTGCCTGGCAGTTCTTATTTAGGTATTTACTCTCTCCTGCTTTAAGTGGTGTTAGTTGATGCCTAAATGACAAGCAATATATTCTTGCTGTCAGGATGAAGCAGGGCAATACATTTTTCATATGCAAACTCCAGAATATAATTGTGTGTTTGTAAAAGTAATTTTATCACCAAAAATTAAATGACAGTTTCATCACTTTATAAAAATTCTGCTTATACAAGCATATTTGATTATGCAAAAGTTAATCTGTCCTGCAAAAACCTATGCTTCAGTCAATGAGTATCAGCCTGGCAAGCAGTTACTCACTGGCTTTTTTTCCAGCTGTTCTGCATAGAAATTGGATTGTAAGCAGTGTAATAATAAGGTGTTTTTTGAATTACTTGTCTTCTGTTTTGTCCTTGCAGATGACAGTTTGATTTACATGGATCCTCATTACTGCCAATCTTTTGTAGATGTCAGCATAAAGGATTTCCCTCTTGAGGTACTATGGATATAGAGCTGGCACTGTTTTCTTCCCATATGAATCAAACACTAATTATTTAGAGCTGTTCTAGCTAGCTGCAGCTTTATGGTTTTACAGTTACATGTTATTTATCAGTGTCCTGCCCTTCTTTATAGGCCTATAATCAACAAAAATGACCAGAGGTTAAATCTCAATATGGAGGTTTAATTTTTACTTCATTAATCTTCATCTGTTTTCTTTTTAATGATCATAAAATCTCCAAAGTACACGATCACTTCATTTAAGTAATTTTCCATCAAAGAAAATAGATAACATTTGTAGATCTTAAACCTGTTTGGATTTTGGGTTGACAGTTTGTCTTTTTGGTCATTGTATTTATTTTTTTTTAATTCAAATTGCAATCAACATCAGGGAGAATCCCTGTGGTATTCAATAGTAAGGAGCCTGGAAATTCATGGAGCTAAAGGAGGTGATTAGAGAACTCAATTTACAGCTACCCTGGGAAAGCATTGTCAGCTGCAAGGAAGTGCTCAGTGGCCTCTGCACTCCCAGTCACATCCTCAGGGCCATCCACACAAACTCTCCTTGGTCTTGTGTCCACCTTCAGGTGAACTTCCAGCAGCTCTTGGCTCAGCCTGAGGGGGCATCCACAGCCAGGGCAGCAGCAGCTGCTCCAGAACAGAGCTGGAGCAAAACCCCATCAAAGGGTGTTCAGGAGAACTATTCATATATAAATAAAAAATCTCAAAGGACCTGCACAGGGCTGATGTCAAGTCCTTAAAGCAAGCACTTCATATTTGTCATTATTTATGCTTCACAAAATGCTTGAGTTAGCATGTTACATAATATAGAAGTGGAAGATTCTCTAGGAAATGAGAAGGTTCTGAATGAAGCACAGCACCAAAATGGGTCAGCAGCTATCCCAGCCAGGAGGTTTGGCTGTGCTCAGAGGTGCCTTTAGGTTTGCCCTGTTGAGATACTTGGAGGAAGAGTTGGTGCGTGCCAGCTCTGCCTGGGGTGATTACCCAGATCCTTCCCCTTTATCCTCACAACTGTTTTGCTCCAGTGCCTCTGAAGATTTTACAGTTTGGGAAAAACCAGACAAAAGATGGGACAAGCACAGAGCAGCAGAGCTGAAGTGAATTCCTTAAGGTCCTGCTGTGGCCAAGCTACAAAAACACATCTTTTGGGTTCTGTTCCTATGACTCAGCCTCAAAATTGTGCTGCAGACTGGCATTAATCTGAATTTCTAAATAATACCAAGGTTTTAAGCTGTGTTTGGAAGGTATGCAAGCTGCCAGCTTGGCTTGATCTCATCCTAATGCTTTCCTGCAGACGGAAAATAGATTGCAATTTAATGCTTGGTGCATTTAATAGTATTATATCTTTGTCCAGAAATGTCAAAAGTAAACAGAAATTGCTTTCTTAGTGTGGATAGTTGCTTGTTAGATTTATCTGTAGGGAGTATTTTCAAAATTGACAAATTGTCCAGAATAAGTTGGAAATCAATCCACTCTGTATTGGCTTCCAGCATCCATTTGTTTGGAGGAATGGGGGAAAAAAACCCTCCCCACTTCTCTTTGTTGTGCAGTGATTTGTGCAGCATTAAACCTCCTGCACAACTGTAGGGACAGGGTTGCTGCTGGAATGGGATGTGGGAGGCAGGGTTTGATTTTTTTTTTAATGCATTTGATGACTCAGGAATTAATATTAAAAATACAATTGCTGTTTATAAAATTGGAACAGTGAGGAGAAGAAGCAGTGACTAAAATCAATCTTGCAGAAATAGCCCTAATCATCTTTGTGGGTATTTTTTAGCAGAGGTTTTACAGAAATACCTCTCGGGTTTGTAATCACCAGGAAAGAACAATATATTTTATTATGTAAAACTGCTGCAGGGATGGTTACACTCGGATTTGGGAACCAGTGCTGTCTTCTGTGGATTGATTTTTGTGATTAGCAAAAAAAGGGATTTAATAGAGGGAGGATGATGGGTCATCCTCTGTGTTAGAGGCAGAGTAGAGGGGACTGGCTCGGTCTGACAGCAAGTGAGGAAATAATTGCAATTATTGGACAAAGAGCTTCACCACAACTGCAGTTCCTGTAATAAAGAACCACAGAATCAGGGTAGATGGGATATACTTATTTTTTCTCTCATAAATTGAGTGGGGAGCATGGGGAAGGGGGTTTTGTGTTTGTTTTGTCTTACAGCAGGGCTGCTGAAAGTATCGGCTCACAGCACTGGCGGGGCAGCATCTGTCAGGGAAAGAGATTTCACATGAGGAAAAACCCATTTGTAAAGCAGGGCAGTTTGGTTTTTCCCTACTTATGGATCATTGTAATATGGTTTTGCTTTTGTGTGTTTTGTGGGTTTTTGAACCCATTTCATTTACTGAAGGAAAATGCATGAGGTTGGTTTATTCCATTATGTCTCTTTTATAGAGGCTGGGGGAGGGAAGGGGCACTGGGCAGTGGTAGTAAAGCAGTAAGATAGTGCAAAAGCTGTTACAAATTCAATTTGCAGAAGAGCATTCACCTTCTCTGCCTTGGGAATATTCATAAAGTATTGCTGGGAGCAGCAGAGCTTTGACAGATTCCAAACTAACCTGGTGCGTGGGGAAGTTTGGGGAATGCAGCCTGAACAGCAGGAGGTTTTACACGGCTGGGGAAGGGTGGAACCACTTGAATATTTGGGGGGAATGGGAGAAATCACTTCCAAAGTGTGTGCTGGGGTTTAATTCAGGTGGTGCAGGGTGTTTTAAAGCTGTTGGGGGGGACAAAAATAAACACATGGATCTGTGCCATTCCTGACTGTAACCGTGTTTTGTGTTTTTCAACTGGGAAACTTGCAGTCATTCCACTGTCCTTCTCCCAAAAAGATGTCCTTCAAAAAAATGGATCCGAGCTGCACAATAGGATTTTACTGTAGGACTGTGCAGGACTTTGAGAAGGCTTCTGAAGAAATCACCAAGGTAGGTGCTGGAGTTCCCAAATCCATCCCTCAGCCAGAACGGGCTGTGGGGAAGGGAAGAGAATCAGCCTCGCCCTCCTGAGCAGACCTGATTCTCTCTGTGGCATTTATCGCTGCTGTTCCCGTGGTCGGAAACGCAGCTCGGGGTTCATTCCAGCGGCTTTTCCCGGTGTGAGGCCGGGCAGAGCCCGGCTGGGCTGCGGGAGGTGGCGGCGGGATGCGGGAGCGGGGCTGGCGCCGGGCGGGCCCACGAGGTGGCACTCGTGAAGTGGCAATGTCCCCTCCAGCCCTGGCGAGCGGGGCCACCCCGGCCCGGGGGGAGGCTGGGGACACGCTGGGGAGCAGCCCGGCCCTGGGCAGGGATGGAGGGGAAGGGAAGTGTTGGAGCAAACCCAAATTGTTCATTATTTCTCCCTAGCACAAGGGGCTTTTCCTGGTGGGAAGCGCAGGGCTCTGGTTTGAGCTCCACGGAGCAGGTGCCATCCAGCAAATCTGTCTGACCCCATCCTTCCCCTGGATAAACTCTGCTCTGGATTCATTTAGGGCCAGTTGGAATCAAGTTTTTTTCTCCTTAGTTATTCCAGGATGTGAGGGTATGAAATGCAGCATCATCGCTGTGTTCTGTGAGCTGCTCTGTGTTTGGTGGGTTCAGAAAATGCTCTGTGAAAAGGATGCAGCAGCAGATGGGCTCAATGTTAATATTCCAACCACAGCAGTTACCACAGCAGCACAAGGAATTAATGTTTGTCCAGCACTTGAAATGTCCTGATAAGTGGTTTTAGTACTACAGCCAAAAAAGTATTTTTTAAAACTTATTGCTGATTAAAATAAATAGATGCTGATTGATGCTGAAGTTGTTTCTTTGACTCTTACCCAGAGAGGTAGAAAATAGATTTAAAGAAGTGCAAGTTCCTAAGCAGCAGATCCATGGAAAGTTTAAATAGTGAAGTTTCTGTTCTTCCATGTTTCCCTGTTCTGTCACATAGACTGTCATAACATGGTAAAAAAAAAAAATCTCATTACAAAATCAGTTCCAGCAGAAGTTACCTTTCCCTATTTCTGTTCTTTCAAATTTGGGATTAGGTACAGTTTTTTCCTGAACACAGTTTGTGAAAATACTCTTGACTGATCCAAGTGTTGGAGTTATTATCCTGGTATTTTAGATAGAAGTTCTTTAATATTAGTGACATTATTTTCTAGAAATATAGTTCAGGCAGTGTCACTTTGAAAAGAGGGGAAAGTTGGATACAGGGACAATGTCAGAAACATTCTATCAATTGATCTTGCAATCCTTCCTTCACATCCTTTGTGTTTTCCTTCTCTTCCATTATTTTTCCCTTTGTTTGCAATTGTAGTGTGGTAACTCTTGAACCGTAAAGCTCAGTGCTCTTAAAGATGTTTTGCTGATCTGTTTCAGTATTTATCATTCCCCACACCCCCCTTCTCCATGCTCAGTTTTCTTATTTATAAACATAGATTTTGGGCACCCTGGTTCCTGTGACTGTCACCAATCTGGATTGAGCCACATGCTCCTGACTGCCTTATTTACATTGGTGAATGTGTTTGAACTTCTAATAAAAACACTGATTATGGCACCTGTTGATTCTACGATAAAAATCCCCCCACAGGATGCTCAGTTGCTGCAGAATTCACACCTGGGCTTGAGGAGACCCTTATGGCCATTAACTATTCTGAAGAGATTTTTATCTTCTGTCTTTTATCCTTTTATCTTTCTCTTTGTTGTACTGAGTCTGACAGCACATACAGGTGATCTGTGTGCTCAAAACCAGGGGTAGGCAGGAAATTAGCAGCTGCCTGAGAAAGGGAAGTAAATATCTAATAGAAGGAGGAAATGTTTAGATTGTGCAATGCTTTTGTCTAATGAGATGATTAAAATAATGCATTTTTTACTTGGCAGTCATTGTCAGGTGAGTATCTGTGCTTGCTGCATTTCTTCATTTCCAAGTAATGTTTTATCTGGATTGTTTTACATTATAGATGCTGAAATCTTCATCCAAGGAGAAATATCCCCTGTTTACTTTTGTCAAGGGTCATTCTAGAGACTATGACTTTGCTTCCAGTCCAATCCATGAAGAAAATGACCTTTTCTCCGAGGATGAAAAGAAAAGACTGAAGAGATTTAGTACAGAGGAGTTTGTCTTGCTTTAAGGACATTTTACACGAGAGCATCGGCAGCTGTCCAGGAGAACACTTGCCTTTTAACTATAAAAAATGTACCCGAATTCCTTCCCCAGAAAGGCAAGCCTGTACTGAAATTGGTCTATTTTCATAAAGATGATAATGTTTTATATGTTAAAAGTCTTTAAGATGTCAGTTACTAATGTATGTACTAATTGTTTGTGCTCACTGCTGGCTGGAGGAGTGTCTGTGCCACTGTGGTAGTGAAGGGAGATGCTTTGCTCAGAGCCAGCTGTGCCTGCAAAGCCTGGCCAGTCCCTAAATGCCAGCCTGTGCCCTCCTGTGCTGCCATTCCAGGCCACTCCAGAGCAGGGCTGCCAGGTGGGGCTGGCTTTTCCAGGGATGCACATCCAGGGGTGTGGAGACCTCGATGTTGCTGTCTGCAGCACAGCTGGAGTTGTTCCTGTGGGAAGGGGACAAGTCCCAGCTGCGTGGCCCCACCAGTTCTGCCATCCTGCCACCACCCAGAGCAGCTCCTGCTGGAAGGGTGAGGTTGATGGATCAGGAGTCACTGGCACTGGCAGTCCTGCCATAATTGTATAGGCTGAATTGGGAGTTAAGGTACTATTTAGCAGTATGACTTTCTAATGGTTTCTCATTAAGCTTGCTTTGGAGCCTTAATATGAGGAGTGAAGATAAAGTATTACCTTTCCCCACAATTTTTAAAGGTTATACTATTAATATTAACTGCAACCAATCAAAGCAGCTGGAGACAATTATTAGAAGAGAGCAGTGTTTGTTTCCTGTTTCAGCTACCGTAATGGTGAGGCTTCTCCTGCCAGAGCAGCTTTTAAATCAAAGCAAAGGGGGGTGGATGTGGAAAATTCTGGGCTGTGATGATTTTTTGTTTTGATACGTGTTGTTACTGTACAAATGATTACTTGGTGGTGTGTGTTCTCAGATTGCAAACAAATGTACAGAAATAGTTTCATGTTTTAACAAAGTAAATACAATATTTAAAAAACCATATTAACGCTGCTTGGGAAATAAAAGAGGTATGAAAACATGAAGTGCATGTGCCTTTTATATTAATATTAGATCCTCTAACAGTGAATATAATCCTGCATCTAAACCAATATTGTAAGGGGTGAATACTCTGTTTATTTGCAATAAAGGCAGATTTTATTGTTGTGCTGTAAACCAAATGTTACCTGGTCTAAGTGCTGCTCAGGCACAGAGGCACAAGTGTTACTTATCCAAATAATAAGCATCATGTTTGTTCATTAAAGCACCTTTTACTTTTATGAGCAAGAAGTGACTAATGGATAGATTTCAGGCAGAACTAGACCAGGTCTGCATCAGGGCTGGAGAGTGCATTTGCATGTGTTAATTAATATTCAAAAAAGGCAAAATGTTCATTTGTTTTCAAGGAAAAGGCCCCACACATTATTTGTCTAAATTAGTAACCTCTGCACTGCTGCATCCTGCTAATATTTGGCATAATATGACTTTTTACTAACAGGTATGTGAGGATGTTTGGCTTGATCTTCATATTTTTCATTAATAGCCCAGAAGAGGGAGTAAACAACGTATTTATGGAATTTAGATGTCAAAATGAGGAGAATTGTAGATGGCAGAGCTAGAAGAGAGAAGATTGCTGGTAAATGGAGCACAAGGAGATGCAGCTTTAGCAAAGGCCTCAGGGTGGTTCCTTTGGGTGGCTGTGGACAGGAAATCAGACACCAAGTTGTGCTTTTCTTTCACATTAAAGAAAAGCAAAGCAATCAGCTGCTGCATCATTAACAGCTCCTGTCACAGAGCAGGGGCCTGGTCTGGTTCCACTGGTGCTCTCCTCTCTGCTTCCCACCAGGAAGGCATTAAGGGCTCAGGAGAACAGGGAGAGCCTTCAGGAGCCTGCAGGGATGGATTGGAGGATTTCCCTTGGAGCTTGGTGCTTTTGTGGCTGTGCAGCTGAGGAGGGAAGGGAGCACTGCAAGGCACAAATGTGCAGTGGATGTGCCCTGGCAAGGGGGAGAGGAGCTGAGGGAATATTCCATGGGCAGGAGCCTTTGTGCCTCTGTGCTGAATTCCCAGGTCCATCACTGAGCCACCCACGGCAGCACAGGAGCTCTGGCTGAGATGGGAAGTGAAGGATGAATTTTCCTTCTTCCATGACTCCACCACCTGAATTCAGGTACCTTCAAAAAATCCCATGTGCACAGACCCAGCCTGTTGTGTCTGCAGAGTGGAGCTGCTCTTCCAAAGGCCTTTGGTTCAGAATTCTTGGAATGGAAATGCACAGAAGGAATTACAAGAGCTGTAGCACAGAAATGTTAAAAAGGAAAATGTGGGTCTGTCGTTCCAACAGCAAACTTCCCTAGAAGGATGGAATGGTTTCTCTTCTCTCAGTCTTTTTCCAATTGGATAAAAAATATAGTGGCTGAAACATCTTTGAACTTATTAAATAGTGAAAGTTTTTCCCTTTCTAACTGAGGGAAAGAAAAGTAACAGTGGTAGGACAGCACCTGGGTTGGGGTCCTTTAATTTGTAGCAAATCCTTTAGTCCACCACAGCAGGATTTTCTTTAAAGCCTGCTACAAATAATTGTTAAAAATTCATGGCTATTTTCAGGGGTTTTCATCTTGGTTTTTGTCCGAGGTTTAAGCACAGACAAGTCCACAGAAGGCCCTGGTGACACAAGTTAAATTACCAGGTTACTAGAAATTGATGTTTTTGGGTAACTACAGGGGACTTTAATTGGAAACTATGTTAATCGTGTAGTAATTCTCTTTACCTCGTCTGCATTAGCTGCTGAAAACCAGGCAATTAATTTGTGTCATCAGTGTTGCTGCTGCTGCCTTCAAACACAAACCTGAGGAGCATCAGTTACTCACACACCCAGCAGTGGCCCAGGTTCTGAGAGACTTCCACAAATCTCCCACTCCTCCCCTGCCTGGGAGCCCGAACAGGAGCTGCAGCCTCGGAGCTTTGTCCCCTCACGCTCTTTTCTCCCCCTCCCTTCTGCCATTTCTTTTCTCCCTACAAGGAACCTTTCTCTCTGTGTTTATAATATCTGACATCAGCTCGGCACAAGCTCAGGCCTCTCAATGGAGACTCTGCCCTCTCGTTCCAGCATGGATATTTGCCTTGTTTTCCAAACCTTGGCTCTCCCTGGCAGTGACCAAAGCCCATCACACCCCAGAGCTCTGCTGGGGGTGCTGGGTCTGCCCTGGGAGCTCAGGGGTGTAGGGTGAGGGATTTCTCTCCTCCGTGGGGAAACCCCCCAGCCACCACCTCCCTCTCCTCTTCAGCCTCTCCCATCTCCAGCCAGCCTTTAAAAACAGCTTCCAGGCACTCAGGATAAGGCAGCAGCTGATTTCTGAGAAGCTTCCAGAAGCCCAGGGCACTGCTCTGACTCCATGGGACACAAACCCTCAGGGGTGGCTCTTGGGAAGGGTCAGACTGGAAGGCTGGGTTTGCCTCCTGTTTACTCCTAAATGGGAATTTCTAGAGTAGTCCTTTAGGAGAGGGAATTATTTGCTGACGTTGGTAGATCTCAGAGGGAAACAGAGCCTGGAGAATTGCAGCCCAGCTTCCAGAAGGTCTGAAAATGGGAATATACTCAAACCATTACTAAGTTTGTTTCATAGAATGCCAGAATCCCAGACTGGCCTGGGTTGGGAGGGACCTTAAAGCCCATCCAGTGCCCCCCTGCCGTGGGCAGGGACACATTCCACTGTCCCAGGCTGCTCCAAGCCCCATCCAGGGGCTTTGTGATGCCTCTCTTTGAAGATTTCTTTTCCCTCTCACCAGTCCCCCATGCTTCAGCAGAGCTGGAAAACTGGGGCCAACCTGACTTGTCTTTGTGCTTCTTTTTTTTGCTTTTTTGGCTTTTTGGCCCCTCCAAACCCAGAAGCTTTGTCAGTGTGAAGCAGTTGAGCAGTTCAGTTGTGCCCAATGGAGGCAGGGCAGGGATCTCCTGTTCCCTGCTAATTCCAGTCAGAAAATGGACTTGCTCCAGAGACCTGATTTATTTCCAGCCTTATTGACAATCTCTTAAAGGGGATGATGGAGTGAAAAGCAGCCATCAGTGAGTTATGAAGGGTCAATAATGCCACAAATGAACACAAACAGCCGGCTTGAAACCCAGCCCTCCCCACGTTCTGTTTCCACAACCATTTCATCCAAGGTCATCGGGCTTTTCCAGGGAGGCCAGAGCAGCAGGAGCCTCCAAGAGGAGGCCAGGTTACTTCATGGCCCTTTCCCACATTGGAGCTGATTATTATGGGGTGCATTCCCCCAGCCCTGCATGGGAGGCCATGCAGCACAGGCAGGAACAACATCCAGCAGCATTTCAGCTGCTTACACGACCCCTAATCCCAGAGCCTCTGGCAGAATATTCCAGCAGCACAGGGACAGCCTCCCACCAGCTTGGTTAGGCCATGCCAGCATCATCTAAAAGGATTTTTAAATGCTGGTAACTTATTTGTATTGACAAAAAGGTGCAAAGAGGAATTTGAGGGCGTCAGGATCCAGCCCTGGGCACTCATGGTTTGACCCTGAGGTTTGGTGTCTTCACAAGATGCTTCTGCTGTCTAATTGGATGAACTGAGCTCCATAAACAGTTCCCTTCCCTGTTTGTAAGCAGTCCACGGGCAGCTGTAATTGTCTGAATCCACAGTGTGAATAGTAAAAAGAGCTTTACTTAATGACTGCAGCAGCCCTGCTCGAGTGAGAGCTCTCTGGTATTTATTCACAGCAGAATTCACGAGGCTTTTGTTTGCCATGAACACTCCTGCAAATAAAAACTTGCTCACTCTAATGTTTATGAATAAATGTGCTCGTAAATGCCATCAAAGCAAATCAGCAGGGTTTTATTTATGCAAGAAGATGCACAAATAAATGTTTGCTGTTTTCACCCAGCTCTGGTGGGTGTTTAGGCATGTGTTAAAGCCAAGGCTTTGTGAGCTCTGCTCAGCACTCACACGTTATTCCTGCTCTCCATCTCCTCCTTTCTTACACTCCTGAATCCCTGTGCCCCAAGGGAAGGTTGTTAAAGTCAATGTTTTAGGGATTATCCACATCCAGCAGCTTGCTGGGTCAGTGGACAAGGTCATGGAAGGGACTGGGATCACTTTTGGATGCCCCAGGACTGGGAGGACAGGAGGGAAAGGGGTTTGTGATCACAGCTTTGTGATGTTTGCATGGCACACAGCAGATACCCAAACCTGCTTTTTTTGGCATATGCTGGCTCCTGGAGCAAGGTGGGGTTTCTGTCTTACACAGAAATGTGGGAGGTTATTACCATCCTGTCTCAATCAGTGCCCTAATTAAATATAGGAGAGGATTTTCTTTCTAAAATGTAAATGTCAAGCCTTGTTAAGGAAAATTAAAATGCACTGAAATGAATGTGGTAGGAGCTGTGGAGGTGCTTAAGTAGAGTATCTGTATTTATTAGAAAGGGAACTAAAAAGGAAGTATTTTTGGAGCTCAATCCTTAAACTGGGCCATAAGGATTTTATGCAAATTTCCCTTCCAAATCTGCAGTTAGGGACTGGTTCCAGGGGTGAATTCTATGTCCCAGCCTCTAAAAGCTATGAAGCAGCATCATCTGAGACTCGCCTCTTTCCAGGATTTATCTGTACATATCCCTCCTCTTACCAGGATCACTTGGGATTCTGTGCTGTCCACACTTCCTGCGAGCTGGACTTGAAAATTCAGGTAATTCCTTCCATTCCCTGTTCCCTTGAGTCCAGCAGAGCACAACAGTACAGAATTTAAACCTTCATTCAGCAAAGGGATCATCCCCATTTACAAAGAACCCTCTTTAAAGCATTCTTCTACTCCAGCCCACAGTGAGCCTGGACCGGGAGCGTCAGTCAGAACCTGCAACACTCAAACCCAAAATCCTGGATGTGGATTAGGAAAATCAGAAAACTGAATTGTTTCAAAGGCTCACAGAGCAGAACTTCAGCTGATCTCAGAGAGGCCTCGGCTCTGGGCTGTGATCTCAGCCTGACCACAGTCAAAACCTGAGGTGTGTTCACATCTGGAGCAGGTGAGATGTGTCTCTGTGTGGCAGTGAGGACACACAAAATACAGCATTTGTTAATTTGAACACAACAAGCTCATTTGCCTTTGCAAATACATGAAGTTTTTTGGCCTTCACAGTCCAACCATTGGTTTGTTGTTTTCATGCTAATACAAATTCTTGTATTAAAAGGAGCATGGCCTTGGGTTCCTCCATCCGTATGGGAAAAAGTTACTTGTCTGATGGTAAACAAAGAACAGAAGAATTGATTCACTGTCCTCACTCTTAAAAAGATGGTATGAAGCCATAGTGAAGCAATTTTAATTGTGGCTGTGTAACACTTGCCATCAGTAAGATCACTTGTGTTCTGTTTTTAGGGACCGGGGTGCTCCGGAGCACACGGGGCATTAGAAATGCAAAACATGACCGCATGTTCTCAGGGCTGGGGCAGGGCCACATGAAAGAGCACTTGTGCTGGGATGCTCAGCTCTGAGGGTATTCTCTGTTCAGCATGTATTTACAGAGATGTATGAATATTTGATTAATGAGTCATGGTCTCTGGAGAAATTTAATAACTGTACTGCTGTACAAAGGCAGCTCCTTCACTGTTAACACAGCTGCCAATAGTGTCACTGACACTGGAGCCCTTTCTGCATCTAATATGTGCTGGGGAGTAAATTCCTTCCCTACAAGGGAATCCATGGCACACATTATTCTCTTATCTGTTTTGAACTGTTGCAGGCTCAATTTACAGACCCTGATTTGTAAAGATTTTTCCAATGGAAACAAGCAGTGACACGTGAGCCAGAAAGCAGCAGTTTCACCAGGCCCTGAGTTACTTGGAGGGTCAGTCCAAAAGGAGAGTTGCTTTAAAAATTCTGTTTATAAAATGCAAAAGGAATGTTGTTTGAAAATATTAATGGAGAGCAGAGTGCTCCAGCAAATTCTGACTGCCTCAAAAACTGTGTTCAGTGGGATTTCAGAGGTTGTTCAGGGGTGCACGACTCAAAACATGAGGCAGAGGTTTTCTCCCCCCATGACACCAGACCAGAAGTGTTCTTCATTTTTGCTGAGCAGTTTCCCGAGGATAATTTGCTGCTAATTTTATAATTTTCCCATTTTTATTCCTAATACCTATGAAGAGATCCATTTTCACTTAGGAAGTTAGGTGTGTATTTTAGTGGTGTTACTCCAGCTCAACTGCTTTAAATAATAGGGGGGAAACTGTCAAAAAAAGATAAATTTAGTGCAGAGGCTTTCACTAGGAGCTTTAACTGCAGGTTAGAATTATACATGCTATGCAGAATTTCCTGCAACACTTCTCCTTTGGGCCACAATGCATTACAGCAGACGTATAATGAAGCTGCTATAAAATCCGTGGTAATTAAGGGGGATTTGACAGTAATTGCAACAGTGAATCAACTTAATTATTACCTGCTTCAAAGAGAGCTAACCTGATGTTATAATCTAACCTTTCCTACTTCTAAAATGAGAGATTAACCAAGTATATGTAGCATTTAAGAATTAAATCTGTTGAGATAGAATGATATTAATGTACTTTTCCTATACATTTTCTGTGCATGTGGGTACAAAGCAGCCAAAGGAGCAGCATCAGAAGCTGACAAGCTGCAGACAGGCTGAGTGTGTGCATTCATAAAATAAACAGAGGTGAGCCAGCTCCTCTGCTGTCTGCTGAAAGCACAGGGACTGCAGCCAGAGCAGCGCTGGAAAATGCTACAGCACACACCAGCCCAGCTCCCTGAACAGCCTCGTGCAGGAGTGCATTGTCTTTCCATGCTGAATTTTAAGCAAATTATCCTGAAACAACCCAAATTAACATTGGTCTCGTCAATTCTGGCCTGATCAATGCAGCTCTTTCGGCCCATCAATCCAAGCATCACTTTTGCTTTGTTTTCAGAGGTTTTGAGATGTGTTACCAGAGAGCAGGGGGTGGCTGGGGCTGATCCAAACCCTTCTCCAAACTCTTCCCAGTGCTGTGCCTGGCTGGTGCCTGCAGCTCCATGTCTGCAGCAGTTCTAGAAGGGGAGAGGTGCAATAATAAAGCTTTAAAAATACCAGAGAAGTGAGAATTAGCAGCATCAGCATCACCAAATCTTGCCACAACTTTCACAAGAAGGTCATCTGGAAAAGTGACAAAATTCACTTCAGCTCTGCTCTGAGGAGGGGTTTGATCATCCAAGTGAGGCACTGACTTGTGCAAGACCTTAAAATAAACCTGCCAGTGTTCACTTCTTCTTTTGATGTGAAACAATCAATTAGAAAAACTTCTTTGGTTTGCAGATGTCCTGGCTCATAACATGCTGCAATTAATACCCAGTTTTTCTTACCCTAGGCCCCAGTTTTCAGGCAGTTCTCAAGCTGACCTGGACACACAGGTTAAAGGTGTCACCTGCCATGGGTGTGGGATTTGAAACTGCACGAAGCCCAAGCCATCTCATCTTCAGGACGTACTTTTACAAGATTTCAGCAGTTTAATCTGCCTTAAATAAAACCTGGAAGTCCACCAGGCTTTGAATAGTGTTGTACACTAAAAATGGTACAAAAAGCTTGGTGGTAATTAAAAAATCTCATTCCATTGCTGACCATGTGACTGTAAATTGAGACTAAATATCTAATTTGCAGGGGAAACCAGGCTGGAGTTTCTCTTTATGTACAAGCAATGTAATCTCTCCATCATGAATCACATCTGCAGACAGTGGAAGATTCGAGGTGCCTGGGAATTCATCCCACTCTGTGCCCAGAGTGCACCACACCTGTATTTCCTACCAGGGCTTTTATTTATGATGCCCCTTCCTGCAGGCAGAGATCCTTTACATCTCTTAGTGAAGACACTTCAGGCTCCCAGAACCCAGGGGAAAATCCCCAGGGAATGAACACAGTGATGCTCCAGCCCCTTGCTAGGTGGCTGGGAGAAAACCATGATCCCTCCTATAATTCCACTTTGGGAAAAGGCTGGGATTCCTGAGAGCTCTCCACAAGCAGCTCCTCCCTGGAGCCCTGCAGCTCTCCCAGCACTCATTCCATCCCAGGGAATGGCTTGGCATGGGTCCTTTTGTGCTCTGCTACATTTGGAATGTGCCTGGAGAGGGACAGGCTGCAGTGAGGTGCTCCTCCCTGCTCCTGGGCTTCTGGAGCACAGCTTATGGGCTTCCAGGTGCCTGTTCCTGGAGGCAGCAGTGACTCTCTGCTCCTTGGAAGGGGAGGAAATGGCAGACTTTAAATAAAAAATTTTCACTGATGCCTTTTGCTATTTTTACAACGCATTTTAGAATAAGTGAGAGATTAACACAGAAAAAAAAGTACTTAAGGTGCATGCTCAGTAACTATTTTTTCATAATGTTTTAATGGATTCAGGGTTGAGCTCCACTAAAATCTGGATTTATTAGAAACGCTCCATGCATTTCAGTAGAGTTTTTCTCATGAATCTAGATATTTTACATTATTTCAATACAGCTGACCCTCTGTTTCATTAGAAATGCTCCAATATAACCCATGGAGCATTTCTAATGATTCTGGTTTTACAGCAAATCCAAGGGTCAGCTGTACTGAAAACAATAGTGCTAACCTCTTGGTTTATTAGAAAAATGCTTTCTGTCTCAATGGAGCATTTCTAATAAATCAGATAAATAGGGATCTCCCACAAAAATGCTCTACTGGTGAAACAGACAAATGGGTTTGTTGTTATTGAGATTTTTTTAAAAAACAAAGATTGTTTAATAGACTTTTTTTGTTGCTCACTGTAGTGTGATCCCCTTCTATCCTGAGTGTGAGACTTCACCATGGAAAGTTAAGTAAATATTCCTCACAATTCCCTCAGAAACAAGCACTGCCTTGAACTGTCAAGCATTTTTCACCTCAGCCATGAAGAGTTTACAGCAAGGCCAGCTTCCAGGATGGAGCTGTCAGTGCCAGGTTGGGATTCAGGGGTTTGGTGCTGTGCCGAGGGTGTGATGGGTCCTTTCTCTCTCTGCTACAGAGAGAGGGTGAGTGTTAAACAGCTCAGCACGGGGACCACCACTGACCCACAGGACATTTAACTGCAGCAGGGGACAGATGTTTTTAGGCCTTTAAGCTCCCTGTCTTTCCAAAATTGCTCTAGTTCCACATGCCAGGTCAGGCACAAGTCAGAGTTTGTGGGATGCAGCTGTGGAGTCCCCTCCCCATCCCTGGGACCATCCCCTGCTGTGTGTGCTGTACACAGCTGAGGGTTTGAGGTACCTGTGCAGGTGGGGTGGTGGCATTGGCAGGAGCTGCAGTGACAGCCTGGATGTGAAGCCTTCTCCAACAGGGCTCCTTCTCAGCAAGAGAAGATCCTGCACCGTGGAGCCATCAGGAGCAGGAATCCCAGGCATGTTCTGATGAACTCGTGCTGATCCAGTCCAGGAAGAGTAAATGCCAATGCTGTGAAATGCAAAAAGAAAAAAAAAAAGCAAGCCTTGGTAAGCTGAGACAAAGCTTTCTGTTCAAGAGGAAAGGCCAATGAGATAATTTCAGTGACTCAAGATTTGGTTAGAATGTTCTGTATTTATGGAGTGTATTTTGTGCTGTCCATGGTTCAAATGCCCCCCAGCTCCTGCAAGAGCATTCCCTGTTCTCTCTGTGTGAATTGCAAACCCTCGGCTGCAGGCCAGTGAGTCTCAGCTGGAACAGGATTCCCATCCTCTTCCCCACACTCCCAACAACTTCAGGGAATCTGCTGACTATTTTCTGTGAAAACCTGGAAATAAAACATGCTGCAGTGGTGACAAATCCACAAACCCGGAGATTCCACTTTAAAAATGATTGGTGTGTCTGAGTGGTCTCTTATTTTTTTCTTACTGAGTTGGATGATTTTGCCCGGCACTGAAAACAGAGCAGTACACAAAGGAGTCAAGCAAAAGGATTTTTACCTGTGGGGTGCTGCTTGTCTGCCCCTGTGCTTGGAGTACAGGACTGTGGGGCTGTGGGGAGATGCTGAACCTGCCTGCTCAGGGCACTGAGAGCCCTTGCTGAGGACCAGGAGTGTGTGAGCCCCACTGATTCCCCCAGAACCAGGTCAGATTTCTGATTTCTGATTCCCCCAGAGCCAGCTTTCTCCTTGCACAAGTTCATCCTGCAGGACCCACGTCCTCTAAATGCTAGACAAGTCCTTTAGCCCAAAGCTGCAGGTCAGGGCAGGAGCTGCTTGCCCAGGGGATTTTAGCAGCCCCAGCAATGGGGTGTGAAGGCTGTTCCTGCCCCAGAGGCCCCCCGGCAGCAGCAGCAGCACCAGGCAAACCCCCCTGGCTCTCAGAGGAGCCTCAGCAGTTCATCATGTCAAGCCTGGCTGCTGAGTGCTGTGTCTGGGGCCTCTGGCTGTCAGAGGCAGGATTTCATCTCAGCCTCCCTAAGGCCATATAGAAAGCCTAAAATGTTCATTTATGTTTCTTATTGTCTGGCCAAATCTGTGTGTGCTTAAAAAATATCGGGAAGTTTAAAGGCTGAAGCCTGATTATCACGGGTTGGAAATGTGTACTCGGTATTTTAAAAGAATTTAAATACATTTATTGTTACAAGCAGCAATGCTTTTGTCAACTCTTACTTCTCCTACGTAAAGTATTTGTGTATGAAATGTTTCCTTCCGTGGTGTTAATTCCCGAGATCAATCCCTCCCATTATATATTTGCAAAGCAGCTCCATTAAGGATAAATATCACTGTAGTGGTCTCATTCAGAGATATCTGTAAGCACTTTCTGTGTAGTGCACGAGTATTTATGGATGTGGGAATTTGTACCTTGGCTGATCAGAATTTCCATGTTTGTGCACAGAGCAGTATTCCTGGAATAATCATGTGTTTATACCATGTGTAGATTTATGTGCTTTATACGTTCAATGTACCTGTGTAGCCATAATTTGATCTGCTGTTCAGAATTTATTTCAGTTTTCCACATGAGCTCTTTCAAACAATGCTAATTGTTTCAGAACCAAAACCATCGATGATAACTCTTTTAGGAATTGTCATGTTGTCTATAAATATTTAGCGACTGAATTGTATTTGCCAATGTATCCCTGGATTACAGATGAAAAGGGAGCATCTGCCGAAATTAAAAGTGGCCACATTTTCACTTGTAGCTTAATTAAATGCCAAAATTTATCTACATTAACAAC
Source organism: Vidua macroura (assembly GCF_024509145.1). Lineage (NCBI taxonomy): Eukaryota > Metazoa > Chordata > Aves > Passeriformes > Viduidae > Vidua > Vidua macroura. The sequence continues at coordinate 30,688,530 of NC_071579.1, forward strand.
AAACTGGTGAAATTTATTGATCAATTCACATGATATAAGTTGACAAATGGCCCGAGCAATTTCCATAATTTTCTACACGTGTTAAAATTTGTAATGAAAAAGGAATCCTCCATTAGCGGTGCCGGGAAATGAAAGGGGGCTGGTGATGGAGCGGTGCCCCGGGGCAGCGAGTGCGAGCTCCGTGCCCTGTCCAGCCGAGCTGTGTACAGATGGGCCTTTGACAGTCCTACAGCTGTTCTCCTAATTGTCCATTAAGTGTTCTATTGATTCTCTGATTCAAAGTACATGTCTTTCAGGCCGAGCTTTCGTGTGAAGTGGCAGACACATTCCTGCCGGAATGACAGAGCTGCTTGAAACCTAAAAATGTGGGCTGCCACTTTCAATCGAGGAGCCCGCTTTCAAAGGAGAAGCCTCGCTTAAAGGAGCTTTGTGAGAGCGCCTCGGATTTGAGTTTCTAAACTTTTAGCGTCAATCAATTAAAGCAGCGGCAGCACGGAAAGTTGGAATTCCTCGTTAAGCTCCCGGATGCTAAAGAGCTGCCTGAGCATGCCGGGTCGCCACAATAAGGATTAGATCTTGTTTAGCTGGATGCAGATTCTGCTCTCAGACCCCTCTGACACGTGTAATGATATTCTCATTTGACTTGCAAGTTCACTTTTAGCATTTTTTTAAAGCAAGATCATCTGCAATTCCAGCTCGTGCCAGTCAGGAGGCTGTTTAAAATCATCTTCCCGTAATCTGAAGAGTGAAAGATAAGATGCATATCTGTTGCAAGGACCATAAATCTTCAAAGAAACAAATAGCCATAGATAAAACTGTAAAAGTTATTTAGTTCTCTTCCGAAAGAGGTTTATTAATCTAAAATTTCCAGTCCATTGTGTCACGATTTGGTTATGGCACCGTATCTCATTTCGTGCAATTCTGTATCAAGCAAAGAGCTGAGAGCCTCGTAGCTGAAACTTGATCAGTTGTATTCAGATGTATCATCAGAGCCAGGGAAAAAAAGGAAATATTAAAAAATAGCCACCTGAACAGAGATCTGGACTGGGAGAATTTTTGTTGTCCGTATTTCCTCTAATTTTACTGTGATGTTTATGAAGTGGGTTTAATACTAAATTGAAACTGAATTTTAAATTCCTGTTTGTCATTTTTAAAGCATAATTCCTGGTAGGCAGGACACAAACAAAGTGTTTATGGACTCAGTATTTGGGGACCATCCTCAATGATTGTGCACAAAATGAGCTTTCCCCATATGCCACCAGCACTATTTGCCTTCGTATTTTGCTTTTTAAAAATCCCCATCATTTAAAGGCGACGTGAAACTGTTTTTGATAGAGCTTAAAATAAGGAGAATTATTTCTCATCGAGAAGATTTTTATCCTCTATAGATAATGAAAAACCACTCTGCTGTGAATGTTGAATACCTGCTTATTCTTTGATCACCCCTCTTTGCCCACATTGGTGTTTGCACCCAGCTCCCCCTGGTTTGTGTCTGGAAACCTTCACCAGCCCCTCTTGGTGGGGATTCCGAACCCGGTTCACCAGTGTGGGGCTAAGAGAGGACTTGGACCCATCAATCAAATTAGTTACAGCCTTTTAATTTAAACAAGATTGCTGATTTGAGCAGAATTAGGTTTTGTTTTTTGTTTGTTTGTTTGTTTGTTTTTTTAACCTGAACCTATTTGTCTTTGGGAATCAAATTTACAAGCAAAGGCAATATTTCAGCTAAGAAGTGAATACTCAGATGGGGATTCCAAGAACATGAACGAAATTTTCTCTCATACATCAAAGGCAAACAAAGGAAAGAAAGGGAGATAAGAAAGGAAATAAAAGGGAAAAAAAATAAAAAGAAATGGTATGTAAGAGGAGGCATTTGACATTTTATAGCCAGAGTTTCTTTCTCTATTCCATAAAAAAGAATATGCATCAAATTAAAGAAATAGTGGAGGAAGCTGTAGAAAATGGTAGCAGGCACTTCTCATTTTAGGAGTGTAAGTTTGGGTTTTGAGGATGGGACAAGTCCACCAAGGGGACAGCAACCATCCTTTTGTTTTCACCATCCAGAGAGGAAGCTGAAGAGTCTCTGTGATATAATAAACCAGATACTGATACCTGCAAAACATTCTGTAAATCTCCTTCACCCAGCGCTTTCAATTACACCGTCAGCCAGTTTTTTAAAAAGATTTTTAGAAGCTTTCAACTGTAGACTTTTGTCTTGTTGAATGAACTTCAGCTACACTAAATTTTAAGTAAATTTGTGATGACTGAGCAATATACATTGGCTGAGCTAGAATCCAATAACCCACAGGACAAATTAATTTTCAACAAAAAGGGCAGAAACCTCAAGTGCCATGAGTATATGGAATCTCAGTCTATCTCTCTGGAGCCATTTTTGCAAATCACTACAGCTATTCATAATCTAAATCAGTCTCCTTTAGCAGCAGAAAGATCTTTTTTCATGACAAAACAGAAGATGACATTCATTAGTGCCTAACTTGCATAAGCTACCTTAAATTTATTGGTGCTCTTATACTTATCTGGGTAAGAATTCCTTTGTCTACAGCTATAGGAAAATTCCGGACGTACTACTTAAAAATATAAATTGTCACTTTTATCAGAACTTTTGGCAGTTTACTTTATTTTAGAAGTAAAACTGGTGGTTAAGGTTTTAAGACTTCCAATGGGCGTTGTTTCAATCATGGTTAATATGCACCCAGGATAGCAATGCTCAGGGAAGGGAGCACTTGTAGAGAAATCTGGAGAGCTGGGGCTGCCTGGAGCACCAGGTGCTAACTTTTCCCTGGGTTTGAGCACACTTATGGCACTGCAAAAGGATCCTGTGACCTCCGTGTGGATTCAGGGTGGAAAAGCCAAACCCTCAGCTGGGGGAGTGGAGTTTTCTGGGTAGTGTCTCCTACTTCTCCTGTATTAGATCATTTCCTACATGGAAGGTAACAGAATTCCAGGCTGGTTTGGGTGGGGACCTTCCCTTATCCCAGGTTGCTCCAAACCCTGTCCAGCCTGGCCTTGAAGTTTTACCAGGCCAAAGCCATCCACCTGCAAATATCCCACATCCCCCAGGAACTGCAGAGCCTGCTTATGGTAAAAATGCACATTCGAGCCAGTATATAGGAAATAAAATAGAAATGGATTTGCTTTAATGTGATGCAAGTGAATACTGGTCTTCATCCACCTGTTTTATAAACTCCATTTCCTGTCTCGGGTACAGACTGTTAATTCTTAAATGCCTTTAGCTTGATGTCTCCTACTTGGGATACAACTGCAGGAAGCATCGTGACCTAAAGATTGACATACATGTCATTTGTGCAACTGTGCTTTATTTCTTTGTGCAGGAAAAAAAGAAGTGGAACAAGCATCTGTGGCAGCTTTTGTTACAGCCTGGATAGAGCTAAATGATCACAGAGTCGCTCTTGCCTCAAAACACACGAGCATGGTTTCAATTATAATTTCTTTTATAGGGTGAGAGTGGACAGGGCTGTTGGGATGACAAATGAGAGAGATAAAATAATGAGGATGGTGCTGGCTCTGCCTGCTCTCTGTTTCTGGGTGGGATGGCTTCTTGTGGTGGGTCCCACACCGTTAACAGAAGGGGGAATCTGCAGCAGGAATTTAGGCTCAGGGAGGTGAAGAGGTGATGAATTTAGAGCAGGTATTTAGGTTCAAGGAGGTGAAGAGGTGATCTCTGCTACAGCTGCTGTTATAAAGCTTTAAAGGGTACTTGTTGATCTGCTGAGTTTTTCAAAATGTTTTCTAGATTTTGTTTCTCCTTCTCAATTTCCACCCTGCAAAGTAACCAGTGAGCTGCTCCCAGCCCGAGGCAACAGAAAAAACAGCTCCCACAGTGCTGCAGAAGCTGCTCTGGTTCTTATTTCTACCAAGGAGTTTTGGTCCTAGCAAAGGGACAGGTAAATGAGGCTGATGCTCAGCTACAGAAAACACATCAGAATTATCATTATCTGCATGTATTGAGATGCTTAGGAAATCAGGCTGAAAGAATAAAATAAAATGACCTACCAAAGCCTTCTCCCAGGAATACAATATCTCCTGCATTCATTCCTCAAGCACAGCTCTTGTCACAGCTGGAGCGAGGGCGATCCAGCCCAGGGCTGGAAAATGCAACTGAGCCCTTGTGATGTAGCTGGGGAAAATCTTTTGAATGGCTTTGCACATTTTTCCCTCCAAATCTGAGTAAAAGTTCAGGTGAGCTCCTATTTTGGGGCATCTTTCTTTGGAGGAAAGGCAGCTGTGTAATTCTTGTTTTACGGCTGCGTGCTGTTCCCTCCTGTGCCTGCCTGGATGACCTTGGCCAGTCATTTCCTTGCCATAAAGTGGCAATTGGGCTGTTTACTCCCTTCCCACAGGTGCTCGGGAGCTTAATTAATACCTGCTTTGAGATCCTCAGAAGGTGCTAAAGTGTTGCTATATACCAAAAACAATCTTTGCAGCTCTAAACATAGAAGAGGAAAGGGACGCTTAAGGATCTGCGTGTTTGGAAGGTGCTGTAGGAAGCAGGGGATGAGTGCCTGATGTCCTGCCCCGTGTCCTGAGGGCACAGTGCCCCTTCCCTACAACTCATCTCTGCAGAGTTCTCCCAGCCAAGCTCCAAACTCCACCAATGCCTGTCCTGTAGGCTGGTTTTGTCAGGAAACAGGGGAGCAACCCTTGGAACATCATTTTATGGGCAGGAACACGACTTGCCTCAGGAGAGCTGGACATGGAACAGAAATCCTGGTGCTCCCGTGCACCTGGAATGAGGAATCTGCAGCTTTTTCTCCACCCATTGATTGATGAATCATGGATGGATGGGCACCACTGGTGCCTCAGCACAGCCTGGCCACGCTCGGTGATTCCCTCATTGAAGGATGGGGGGGACACTCATGGGCAGCCAAGAGAAGCTGCCAAGCAGCCCCTGACATCCAGGAGAGATTGCAGAGCACAGGAATTGTGAGAAGAACAAAATCAAGTTCTCAGCCTCCAGGCATTGCAGTGGATCTCAAACCAGCCTTCAAAGGAAGTTATTGCAGCGGGGTGAGAGCAGATCAAATCAGGCTGTAAATGTTTGCTTATTATTGTCAGGCTTTAAACTGCAACCTCTGCAATCTGTGCTTCCTTTGGAAGCTGATGGAGAGCAGACCAAAATGGCTCAATTACAAAGTTCCCATAGCTGGGTGTCCTTAAAAGGGGGCCAAACTTAATTTCAGCCCTGCCTGGTTCTGAAGAAACCTCTGCTGTAATTTGGCAACTTCTCAGGGTGCTCCTGAGGGGGGAGCATGAAATAAGGAGGGAATTCCTCCCTTCAGGCAGGTTCTGGGTCTGCAGCTCAAGCTGAGGGTACTGAAATGAAGCTGAGCTTTGTCTGACCCTCTGCTGGAGTGAACCAGCCATTTCCAGCTGCTGCCGTATCCCAGCCCAGAGCGGCAGCAGCTGAGGTGCAGGTGGGATGAGAAGATCCACACAAAAATTCAGCAGCTCTGGGGAATGGTGAGGTTCTTGGAAGGTGAAATCAGTGATTCAAACGGATCTCTTCTAAGTTTATAAAAGTCATATACTAAAAAAAAAGGGAAAAAAAAAAAAAAAAGCTCTAAGCCTGGAGAGGACACTCTGCAAAGTGTGGTGGCCACTGGGAATGTCGAGCACAGAGCCAGAGGGATGGCTCAGGATCATTGTCCCTTTCCAGTGGACTGCCACTACCAGCCCTGTGAGCACTCAGCACTGTAGCCTCGAGCAGCCAAGATGCCCAGTGAAATTCCTGATAGGAAAACTCAAGGCTGAACAGCTGAGAGAGCAGCAAATAAGGAGCATGGAATTGTTGGAGATCACCTGCTGCAATGCAGGCCCAAAACTCCTGGATTTTAGCCACCACATGTGCCTGCCACCCCACTGTTAGAGCCTTCAGACACCCCACACTGCCCACCCACTCTCTTCTTCCACAAGGTTTAGGGAAGTGACTCAAACATTAGTTAAAAATTTAATAAAAGCATTAATAAAAAAATTAAAAATTCATCATAGCATTAATAAAAGAAAGTTGTATCATCTCCAACATTTATGTGAACCTACAACAGAGCTCAAGTGTTTCCCAAACATGAAATACTCGAAATACTGCAGGAAAAGCAGGATTTGCCTCAGGAGGGTGTCTGGTAAACACACACAGTTCTTGGAGTGCTCTTGGGTTCTATCCTCTCTATTTTGGGGCTTTCCCTACCAAGGGTTTCTCTCTTTCTCTCTGCTCCAGATGCTCAATTTCTCTCCCAGTTTTTCCTAAGATTTTTCAAAGCCTTTGGAATCAAGGGGCTGAGCATTAGGAATGCATTCAGAGCAAACAAACCAGCACACACCTCCAAAATCAAGCCCTGAAAATTCAGTGCCTAGGATCCTCCATGCTGCATCTCACCAGAATCACCCACGAGCAACTGTTCTGGCCTTGGCTGAAAGCTGCCATCTTAAAATAAAAATAAAAATAAAATTAAAAATAAAATCAATGTAATAACAAATTTCCACTGTCTCATTTTCCTAAGTAGCATGGAGAGGGAAATACAAAGCCTGGAGTAAACATTAAAAAAATTAAATATCAGAGTGCAATCAGATACACACAGAGAGAAAGAATTTATCAAGAATTATTCTATGTGACCCAATCTCTGTTGCCTTTGCCTATATATATATATATATATATATATATATATATATATATATATATTTTTTTTTTTTTTTTTTTTTTTTTTACTCTGCCAAATCAGAGCACCCAGACCTTGCCACAAGGCATGAAACAAACCCCTACAGAGAGGTGAGCTTTTGCAAAAGGGGGAATAATTTGGGAATAATTTGAATAACCCCCGTGCCTCCTGCCCATGGTGAGCGTGCACTTCTCAAGTGGCGAATGAGAGCTCTGATTAAACATGATACAAAAAGAGCTTGCAAGTAGCACTGTTTACTAACATTTCAATTTCTATGCCTCATTTATTAGACTTAGAATAAAAAGGTTAGAGGGGTGTTTGGGATTGTCTTTAACCTTGATGATATTTCCACTGAAGCAGCATAATGGCTCTTAATTGCTTAAGTGAAGAGAACATGTTGACATGTCCTTCTTTGTGCTTAAAGCCCTGTGCCTGAACCATTATGCTAATTCAAGCATTATATACACCAAAGTATTTATGGGACTGACACAAGTGATGTTGCAGGTAAAGGGCTGTGAAATGGTCTGTAAACAGAGAGAATTGATTCCGGGCCCAGAGCAGCGCTGTTCAAGTCACAGCCATTGAGCCGCCAGCCCCACGGTTTCTCTGCAGATTGTCACAGCGGGTCAGGCTGCTGCCATCAGAGATCAGAGGGGTGGCTTTCATAACATGGAAACCAACCCCACAATCCCAAATTAACCTGCCAGCGAGATGGACTTGACTGTAGCTTCTTTTTTTTTTTATTTTTTTCCCCTTCCTTTTTGAGTACAGAATCCTCAGCTGTTTGTTAAAATATTTAGGTGCTTAAAAAAAAAATAAAAAAAGGACAGAAGGATATCAGCAGCATAACTTGTTCCTGCATTTTTTCCTGCTCTCCCTTTGAAGGGATCACAAAGAATATGGACATTGTGTGAATCTCTGTTCAGAAATAAATAATCTCATTAGGGGTTTTATTTGCTTATACAACATGGGAACTGTGTGGATTATTAAGATTTTCCACTTTGGATCTACGGCTAAGGGTGATATTTTACATTATATTGAAATAATTTATTATCTTGCTTGGTTTTTTACTAATAACCCACAGTTTTTGGCACTGAACAGAATTTTAAACGTCCAATTTCCTTTAAACCCTGCATCTAATTTATTGTTTGCATTGCACTAATTTTAGGCAGCTAAATGAGACTGAGCAGCTCTGCCTTTATTTCTGCTTATTTTTATTTTTGGCTCTAGAGTACTCGGGCTGACACTTTTCTCTTTAGTTTTAAAATGATGCAGAGCAATGTCTTACTCTCTGGATCTTTTTTATACACTTGGAGCAGACATTTCACTGATTTTCATTTTTTTTAAATGCCATAAGAATGGCATCATTCATCCTAGACTTCATATATGAAATGTAAACCTCAGAGGGAAGTCTTATATTCACAGTAGTGTGTCAAGCATTATCATACTTTGGTGATTATTTAAAGGGCAAAATAAATTAAATAACTGCAAAATAACAGCTTGCATAACAACTCCTTTTACAACAAGAG